>NC_137099.1:19701105-20168605 GCF_949357685.1 Gobio gobio
TTTTGAGTAAGAGCTTTACATTGTTTCACAAATTGAAAGTAGCATTGAAATAAGCCATTCGAGTGGAAAATGAAGGGAATAAAAAAGAAAAGGGCAAAAAAACAACAACCATGGTGATGAAATATGTAATGTTGTTTATTGGGAACAGTTGCATGGGTCGTGGGAAAACGTTATTATGTAGATGATTGTGAGAATTTGTTATCTTGAGAGTAGCACAATAAAAGGCATCAATATCATTTGAGCTAGATAAATCGCTTTTCAATAAGATAACTTCAAAGTGGGCTCAGATTGAAACTCCATGCGAATCAAAGTGATTGCTACATGGGACAGTTTTGAACCACAATGCAAAGGAAGATTCACATTCTTTTGGCACTCAAATGATCTTTTCTGATTTGAATATTCCACATGCAGAATTCAGAGCATTTTATCTGGAGTTGGGATCAAACTTCCGTTGGCATCTCCACATGTACTGCTGGGAGCCAGAAACTCTAGAATTTTAATCTTGCATTTTAAATTGAGCTTCAATTATGGATATAATGGATATATATGGATACAAATATTGGTTTACTCGCCAGCATGTTGTTCCAAACCTGTATGACTGACATCTGTGGAACACAAAAAAAATGGTGCTGGTTATTGTTTTCCATGACAGTACATGATGATGTACACAATGAATCGAGACTTTTTGAGCTTCAAAAGGACACAGATTCATATTACATGTGTGCTATTTTCTGGATCATCTGAAACCATAGGATAACTTTAAGTAAGGGATAGCCTGAAAGTCGATATTCACTGAAAATCTTGACATCTACTCTAATTCTTCTTGGCGTGTCTATGATGAGTAAAGTAGCAATGTCCAGTTCATGTACAAATCGTTCTTTAGACATGTTTAGACAACTAAAATATCTTCATTTGTGTTCCTTACGGGTGTCGAATGACATGAGGGTAAGTAATTAATGACAGAAATTTCATTTTTGGGTAAACTAACCCTTTAATGTTTAAAGTCACATGTTTAATGCATAAAATAACTAATTTTACTTTCTGCCATTTATATGCTGTTGACTTATTCACATTCTTGCACATGGGGATCCAAAATAGAGCACATATTTTTCTTAGTACTGAGTTTAATTTAGGCATGATAGAACTGTTGTAAGAATTATTTATTTTGACTTCTAGAAAGTTAAACATCCAGTGTTTACCTTTTCGGTTGCAAATTTGAAGTTGAAACTGACAAACTCAGAATTGTTGATTGTTCATAGTTTATATAAAAAATAGCATGATGATGTACACAATGAATCGAGACTTTTTGAGCTTCAAAAGGACACAGATTCATATTACATGTGTGCTATTTTCTGGATCATCTGAAACCATAGGATAACTTTAAGTAAGGGATAGCCTGAAAGTCGATATTCACTGAAAATCTTGACATCTACTCTAATTCTTCTTGGCGTGTCTATGATGAGTAAAGTAGCAATGTCCAGTTCATGTACAAATCGTTCTTTAGACATGTTCAATATTTGGATTGATTCAGCTCAAAACCATTCTTGGCTGTGTTTCTCAAAAGCATTGTAAGTTTGAAAAGAAATAACATTTTAGAACCATTGCACCAATGGTCTCTACAATCAATTTCGCACACAATGCTTTTGAGAAATTCAGCCCTGAATGATTCATTCATAAATTGCGCCAATCTGCTTCTCAAGTTCTGACTCAATTACCTGGATGGGGTTTTCTCACCAAAGGAACCTTTTCATAATTTCTAGAACCAGGGGCAGAGCTAGGGGGTAGCCAAGGGTGGCCGTGGCTCACAACTGCTGTTTCTTTCTCTTTAAGACCACAACAAAAACGGGAGACTGCAACTTCACCTCAGCACCAGGCACAAGTCAAACGAGTGCGAAAATGGTACAGGTTCAGAATGAGCTTCAGCAGAACAACAGTGAATGGCGAACAGTACATATACTACAGCCTACGTCAATGTTTCTCAGCTGGTGGGTGTTTTGAGTGAGTCGCATTATGTGCAGTCAAAGAAAGAACAACAAACGTAATTCTCAGTTTTTTTCTGATGACACTTTAATTTTTTTAAAACGTGTGTGAAAGCTGGTGACACTTCTGTCAGATGCTGAGAGAAACGCATTGTCCTGATTTAGTATCTGCGGTCAGATGAGATGTTGTCAGGATATGTCAGTAAAACTCTGAAAAAATAAATAAACACACAGCCGTTACATTGTGCTCGCGGCACACACTCTTCAATATCATGCGGAAATGCAGCAAGCTGCACACGCAAAAGAAACAACGAGCATGCAACGCCGTAGGTCTGTCATCAAGTAAGAAATAACCAAAAGGCGAATCAAGTCGAAACTGAGCATGTATGTATTTGTTATATATGTGTCACGTCTCATGTTGATGTTTAATGTCATGACATTAAAGGGTTAGTTCACCCAAAAATGAAAATTCTGTCATTAATGACTTCCCCTCATGTCATTCGACACCCGTAAGACCTCCGTTCATCTTCGGAACACGAATGAAGATATTTTAGTTGAAATCCGATGGCTCAGAAAGGCCTCCATTGGCACAATGCACTGTACACTCTCAAGACCCATAAAAGGTACTAAAGACGTCGTTACAAAGTCCATCTCACTACAGTGGTTCTGCAATAACTTTATGAAGCGACGAGAATAGTTTTTGTGTGCAAAAAAAAACTAAATAATGACTTGTATAGTGATGACCGATTTCAAAACATTGCATCATGAAGCTTCGAAGCGGTTTGGATCGCCAAAGTCACATGATTTCAGCAGTTTGACACGCGATCCAAATCATGATTCGACTCGCTGATTCATAGCGCTTCGAAGCTTAATGATTTTATGTTTTGAAATCGGTCATCACTATACAAGTCGTTATTTAGGTCGTTTTTTGTGCGCAGAAAAAATTGTCGTCGCTTCATAAAGTTATTGTAGAACCACTGTAGTGAGATTAACTTTGTAACGCCGTCTTTAGTACATTTTATGGGTCTTGAGAGTGTAACGTGCATTGTGCCAATGGAGGCTTTTCTGAGCCATCGGATTTCAACTAAAATATCTTCATTTGTGTTCCTTACGGGTGTCGAATGACATGAGGGTAAGTAATTAATGACAGAAATTTCATTTTTGGGTAAACTAACCCTTTAATGTTTAAAGTCACATGTTTAATGCATAAAATAACTAATTTTACTTTCTGCCATTTATATGCTGTTGACTTATTCACATTCTTGCACATGGGGATCCAAAATAGAGCACATATTTTTCTTAGTACTGAGTTTAATTTAGGCATGATAGAACTGTTGTAAGAATTATTTATTTTGACTTCTAGAAAGTTAAACATCCAGTGTTTACCTTTTCGGTTGCAAATTTGAAGTTGAAACTGACAAACTCAGAATTGTTGATTGTTCATAGTTTATATAAAAAATTGCATGTCTCATCAATAAAGATGCAACAATGGAGAACAAGCTATTGGGGGTTTTGAGAACCAGAACCAAGCTGACTGAGCAAGTGAACTTTAGCTATATTGTGAGCCCTTTTATGTCTGGAGGTGAGGAATAATGAGGGGTTAAAAAAAAATGTATCTAATTCAATACTATCTTAAAGCTACACTGTGTGATATTTTACCCCATCTAGTGGTGAAAAGGAATATCACCATCCAGTGAATTTTTGTTTCTGTTCCTCTCAATTCCTCAAATTTAGTCCAAGATTAACATGGCTTCCAGTTCAACCTCGTCCACATTCGACACGGTGCCATCGAGTGTTAAAACGCGAAAGGCGAAGCTTGAATTTATGGGTATGTCCCTCTTTGGCTAATGTACTTTCAAGATGGAGGGGCAACATGGCGACCCGCATTCGAACCCCTTACCCATATGTATTTTCAATGGAATATTATAAACTTATGAGAATACTTTATTACTTGAAAGAAGTAAATATACATTAATGAGCACATATATTTTTGAAAGAACTAAGTGTTTTTAGCTAAGAATAAACTAAAAAAGTTACACAGTATAGCTTTAATTACAATTATTTACAAATTAACTGTCAGTTGTGTTGTAGGCACTAAAAAGTCCAGTACATTATAGTCAAAATCATTTGTATATAGAAATAATGAAGATTTATGTGCCACCCAGACTGGTTGCTGGCCCCTGCCTGGCCAACTCTATTCAAAAATCCTGGCCTAGAACTAACTCTTTTTGGCATGTTCGCACCGCAGGAGCTGGGAGCAATTTTAGTTCTAGGAACGCCTTTTGGGGGTGAACTAATTTAGCTCCTACTTCAGAGTAGGGTCTAACCCAGAACAATAGGAACTGCCAGTTATGTAAGTGTACACTGATTGGCCGAATGCACGCAAAACGCCAGCACCCGCCATTTAAAAAAAAGCTGTGTACCCACACAGATTATTGCGCATATAAATTTACTCCACGAACAAACTCTATGAACTTGGAAAACAGTAATAGATAGACCTCTTAAACTTTACGCTAAGTAGGAAATCCAACGCAACTTTGAGCAAAAGCAAATTGATTATGTATTTCTGTTCAGCTAGCGACACTGGGCATCAGCCACACGGCAAACGCTTTCTTTGTATAGTTCTTTCTAATAACATATTAGACTGAACTGTTAAACAGATTGTGAACTAATGAAGATGGAGAATGAGAGCGCTGTGTGCTCAGACTCTCACGTTCTCAGCGCCTTCAAAATAAATGTCTGCCACGTCGTCAAAATAACAACAAGTACGGCTGACATTGCGTCATTTTATAGTCTCAGCCTCGCACATCACGGCCGTTGGCTGAATGTCTGATGCATATGGCACACTTATCTGGAAACACTTCAGGAGTTTCAAAGTTGTCATCTGATTGGTTGAATTGTACACAATGTCCGCAAGGAGTGCATGTTGCGTTCCTTAATGGTCCGCCTGGAAACAAATGCCGTGATGCCAAACTCCCTCGTTGAAGAAGAACGCCATTGTGTTTACAACTGTGACAATGAGAACACTGAATTTTCAAAAGTATGTGAAGTTCGTGGCTCCATTGTTGCAGTAAACTTGCACAACGTTCTTGAATGAATAATTTATAGATGCACGCCAGTCTGTTATTGCAGGGACATCGACTTTATTTTCACGCCCATAAACATGACGAGGAATAAACAGAACAGTGATTGGTTGCGTTACATGTCAGTCAAATGTCCTCTTGGGCGGTCCTTGACCAAAGAAAGCTGCGATAGAGTCCAGACCTTCTGCCATCAGTCTGAAGGTATGGCTACGCGAGACTAGTCACTTCAGAGTTTTTACTGGCGATACGAATGCGATCAGGAAAAAGGCCCTATAGGGGAACAATTAGTTCTCGGGGAACCACCCTGGTGGCTAGTTCCTTGAACTACCCCATGCGAAAGGGGCTAAAATATAATTTGAGAGTTCGATTTTTGGTGATAAGCATCAAAGCCTCAGACCCATGTTATTGCATGGGAAGAAAAAAAAGAAATTAAGTCATACCGTTTTATAATGACATAAACTTGAGCAAATAATGACAATTTGACCCATATTTTTGGGTGCTCTGGCCACATTATCCATGTTAACTGCTCTATCTGTATTAATAGAAAAATAATAGTAATTCAAAATACTAGAGCATTTATAATAGACTAGTAGATTTTTTGCAAGCTAGTCACACAATGAGTATGAGTACTCTGGGAAACCCTCCTCTCAAGAACTCAACAGAGGAAGAAATGAAGTCAACTGGCACTTTTTCATGCCTTTAACCACAAAAGTGCGGCTGCTGATTCATTCTCCTGGTGGCACTACTGTCTGTTTTTCTCTGGAGGAAATTAGTGGCGTTATTGAGAATCCAGTATACCATTAAACCATTATCGAAGTATCCCCAGGCATTTTGACTGAGTTTCTGTCTTTGAATTGTAAGGCTAAACCTAATGACTCACTATAGAGATATAGTCTCATATTCTTGAATATGTGTTGGTTTGTATATGTGAAACCAAAGAAAGGTCTTAGGGTGGTTGTATTCTATTGCATTTGATATTCTCAGCACATCTTTAATTGCTTCTCATTTGCCTCACACCACCAACATTAGTGTTTTCATAGGCTAATGTATCTTGACCTCATACTTAGTGAAATTATTGATGAAAATGTACATGCCATACATGATCAATCATGTTTTTACGTTTTAAGCTATACATATTCCTCCTTCCTCTAGTGATGAATCTGGTATTTTAGGCTTATGTTTTATTTTGCTAATTGAACAGATGCTAAATTCAAAACAAGTGTATTGATTTAACTTTAGTGAACTGTTCACATTTGCATGTTTTAAAACAACCTCAAAAGCCAGGACGTTCATTTAACAGACAGTGCACTTTTTAAAGTGTAGGAGTAGAATTTTTGCATGAGTCAAAAATAATGTCTTTTGAAAACAAATGCATGTAGGCGGCTGTAATGATCATATTCAGTCATGTATGCTCCTACACAAAGCACTAAATATGATGTTTGATGGTTCATTGGATGGTGACGTCAGTCTGACTGTAAAGTAGACATCTGTAACCCTAGTGCACCATGGGCACGCTGGATCGGCTCTTTAGAGCATTGCCTCAAAGCCCAGAGCAGAAGTCAACTCTGAATAAATGAACAGTATGATGAGGGTATATCTGCCCACACAATGACACCAACACTTGTCCTCACAACTACTGATTCTCTCGCTTGGTTTATTACACCTCTTCATTCATTCCTCTGTTTTTCTGTATGTAAATCTCTTTTGTTCACTTCATTAACTATGTTTATGTGTGATTAATTAATCCATTGTTTTGTTGTTAGCAGGCACTAATCGAACATACAAAAATGTAATATTGTCACTGTTGAGCGAAAACTCATACATATAGTTTTTTTTTTTTTCTAATCATTACTTTTGATCACTCTTTATGTCTGTCATTGTTTTTTGTTTTTTTTTGCAAATATATAACCAATGAAAAGTCTTAAAATATTGCCTCTACCGTGAATGAAGTGCTGCATGTGTTTTGCACCTTTACTCAAGAAACAATTTATATTTGAGGAACGGAAAAGAGTGTCTTAGTGTTGCCTAAGATTCAATGACAAATGCTGTCTTAAATAGCCTATGCGAAGCAATTCATTGTTTATAACATGAGATTCTGGCCAGATGACAGACAAAAAGAGTGCCCACATAGCTACAGTAAAATGTATAACCTGTAAGTTGATAAAAGCATAATGTGATGCACTTACTTGGATGCGGCCTTTCTAATGGCAGAAAAAACAAGTCCAGCATTCGCTGGTCAAAAACCTTGTAACTCCTTTTGAGCATGATTTTGATCAAATGTTAATAATTTTATACAACCCCAAATCAGAAAAAGTTGGGACAGTATGGAAAATGCAAAAAAAAAAAAAAAAGTGATGTATAAATTTACTTTGACTTGTATTTTATTGCAGACAATATGAACACAAAATATTTAATGTTTTGTCTGGTCAACTTCATGTCATTTGTAAATGCATCCTTTCCTGTTATTCAGACCTGCAACACATTTAAAAAAAAGTTGGGACAGGAGCAATTTGGGGCTAGTAATGAGGTAAAATGGTGAAATAATGATGTGATTTGAAACAGGTGATGTCAACAGGTGATTGTAATTATGATTTGGTACAAAAGCAGCATCCAAGAAAGGTCTAATCCTTTAGGAGCAAAGATGGGCCGAGGATCGCCAGTTTGCCAACAAATACGTGAGAAAATTATTGAAATGTTTAAAAACAATGTTCCTCAAAGAAAGATAGGAAGAGATTTGGATATTTCACATTCAACAGTGCATAACATAATTAAAAGATTCAAGGAATCTGGAGGGATTTCAGTGCGTAAAGGACAAGGGCGCAAGCCTAAGCTGAACAACCGTGATCTCCGATCCCTCAGCTGCATCAAGAATCGTCATTCATCTAAAAGCGATATCACCACATGGGCTCAGGACTACTTTGGCAAACCTTTGTCAAGTACCACAATACGTAGTTACATCCACAAATGCCTGTTAAAACTGTACTGTGCCAAAAGGAAGCCCTATGTTAACAGTGTCCAGAAGCGCTGTCGACTTCTCTGGGCTCGGAGGCATCTGGGATGGACCATCACACAGTGGAAACGTGTACTGTGGTCGGATGAATCAGTATTTGAGGTATTTTTTGGGAGGAATGGACGCCGTGTGCTCCAGACCAACGAAGAAAAGGATCATCCAGACTGTTACCAGCAACAAGTCCAAAAGCCAGGGTCTGTCATGGTATGGGGTTGTGTCAGTGCCCTTGGCAAAGGTAACTTGCACTTCTGTGAAGGCACCATTAATGCTGAAAAGTACATAGAGATTTTGGAGCATAATATGCTGCCTTCAAGAAGACATCTTTTCCAGGGACGTCCATGCATATTTCAACAAGACAATGCAAAACCACATTCTGCACACATTACAAAGTCCTGGCTGCGGAGGAAGAGGGTACGGGTACTTGACTGGCCTGCCTGCAGTCCCGACCTGTCTCCAATAGAGAATGTGTGGCGCATTTTGAAGCGCAAAATGTGACAACGAAGAATGGGACAAAATTACACCTGAAAGACTTCATCACTTGGTGTCTTCAGTCCCTAAACGTCTTTTAAGTGTTGTGAAAAGGAATGGCAACATTACAAAGTGGTAAATGCTTTACTGTCCCAACTTTTTTTGAAATGTGTTGCAGGTCTGAATGACAGGAAAGGATGCATATTTACAAATGACATGAAGTTGACCAGACAAAACATGAAATATTTTGTGTTCATACTGTCTGCAATGAAATACAAGTCAAAGTAAATGTAGAAATCACTTCTTTTTTCTTTTTTTTGTGCGTTTTCCATACTGTGCCAACTTTTTCTGATTTGGGGTTGTATTAAGAGACACATGCAAGTTGTAAAGTATCGACTTTGACAACACAGTTTTTTTTCCATTTCCTGAAAAGTAGGGGTTTTGGATATACAAGGTTTTTGCCAGACAGAAATTTTCAATTAGTTCTGTCAATTATTTAAGTTTAAAAAATGATCAATTGACAGACCTTGATTTACAGTTGTAGATGTGGCATTTTATTCCAGCTTATTTCTTTATTCAGTTTACGTTTCTTCTTCTTATCACTTTATATCACCACTCTCACTCTTATTAATAAAAATGATAAACAAAAAAATATTAATAAATGACTTCTAAACAAAAACTTTCCAAATAAATAAGTAAAAAGTACTTGCGGGTGTTTCCAAAAGTAACAAATTACTATTTTTAAGTTGAAAATGCCCAATGACAGTTACGGTACACAAGTAGAATAATACAATTGTGTCTCTCTGTGTTAGTGCTGAAAGTGCTTCTAATTTCGTTTTCTTTCATATGAAAATATTGCAGCGGTATGGCTGTGTTTAAATGTTAGCAGATGCGTTAACCCAGAGGCGACAGGTGACATGACAGTGATAAATGCACTGGCCTATTTGCTCATATCTTCTTCTTAATGGATCCCCACTTTCCACAATCCCCCCGTATCTTTCTCTTTTTCTGTCTCTACATGAAATGCTGCAAGTGACAACAGCCTGGAGTATCGAGGAGCTTCTTATGGCAGTGTTTAGTTCCTCAATATTTTGTTATTGCTGCTTTCAAGTCGACTATTGACTCTTTTGTATTTAGTGTCACACTGAGGAGATTTCCGTTTAAATCATTCATACCAGATGCTTTTGTCATTTGTCATATATTTTTATCAAAACATACATGCATGTCTCAATATAGGCTTCATTCACAGTAATGGAATTCAATCACATTCAATGATGGGATCTAGGTGATCCCTAAATCTGTATAGAATTTTATGACAATAAAAAAAAAACTGAACTAAAATATAACGTACATTGTTCTTAAAGAATGTGTTCATCTCACCCTGAAGGAATTATTTTTTTTTTTTCTCAACTGTGAGTTAATCTAATATATCATCATTTTTACACCGCTTCTTTAGACCTCCTATGTAAATATGTAACCTTAGTAGAAGGATTTAATACATTGTTTTCTAAAACTGTAGATTTTATAATTTAAATTGGTGTACTGGCTGAACATTCTTTTCCCGTCAAACACAAAAGGACATATTCAGACTTACATTTCAGTCTGTTCTACAAATCTATTGCATGATTTTAGAAGAATTGCAATATGGCACATGAGTCTTATGGTTTTCTTTTTAAATCATTGTATAATACTACCATTGCATTTATTTAATTGTTATTGTATGGAAAAGAGCAACATGGACATTCAGCTGAATTACTCCTTTTGTGTTCCATAGGGGAAAATAAGAAAATGTAATTGTGTTTATAGCGACTCAAGGTTGATGATAATGAAATTAGTTCACCTAATGTTTGTATGAAATTTCTCTTTAAAACTCTGGAAGATTTCATCTATCAAAACCCTGGAGTAGGAGAAGTTTTGAAGCTTTCAAGGCTGGAAACTTTAGTCTTTCATCGAAAATGCATCTATTCTGCACATTCATCTACCACAGATGAATGAAGGTTTTGTTTGTGCTACATCTAGAGTGGTTTTACTCCAGAGAGCAGGAGATGTCATTATGACTCTGTGTTAGAATGCTTCAGTGCTCTTTTCATTGACCCATTGAATCTCTTATCACTTATTGTCAAGTTTTCTTTTCATTCGTCTGCTTTGACCTTATGGATTTTTCCTTGTCTTCTGGCTATTTTCTATCTGACCTTTTCCCTTCTAAGATTGTATTTATTTATATGTTTTAAATAAAAAGTCAGTGGTGGTCTGTGTGGTTTGTATTCATGCATTTCCAGTATGATAAAGCATTACTTCTAAAAGCCATAGTTTTGGAGTATCCAGTGATACAGCTTTGTGAAAGCGGAGCTTGAAAGGTCCATTGTCTGCTTGTTTGTCATCTTATTTTTTCTGTCTTTTTCAGAGTTATATCCACGGCAGCAGTCAAGCTCAATTTGTGGCTGAATCGCACATTATTCTTCTGCTGAATATCCTTTCACAGAAAACCTCCCTCTGCACAATGGACCTGTCACATTGTTCTGTTAATGAAGTGAACCGTAATAACCCACTGACTTCATAAAGATCTGTTCATCTTTCTGGTAACTTTTGAAAATGTAGAAACGTTGAAGATTTTTTTTGTATAGAAAAAGATGTTTTGTGTTCATTTTGTCAACAAAAATTCTAGATTATTTTGTAACAAAAATGAAAACATTTTTATTTACACATACTTCTGACAACAAATATGACCAGACAAAAATAAAACCATAGTAAGAGTTGTATGCACTACTGTTCAAATATTTGAGGTCAGTGAGATACTGGATTATATATAGAAGTTAACCATATATATACATATGTATGTCGTTCTCTGGGTGAACTTCTCCTGTAATTACGTGGGTTTGTTGACTGGGCCTGAGTGGGCAGACTGACGGAGACCCTCTGCTAACATCAGGCTCAGCTGCTGGAGGAGAGAGGAGCTTCTGGCTGCTGGCAGAACACCTCGTGTTTGTCTTTCTTCCTCTTGCAGACACCTAGCTTTCCCCCCAGGCTAGAGGAGACCTCCCAGCCGAGTGACGTGTGCTCAGAGTTGAAAAGTGTTCTCAGTAATTGAAATTTCCAGGTGTGCTAGAGCTATGCATTGCCAGCCCAATCTTTAGTTTTACAGGTACTCCGTAAGCATAATATCATGTCCTGGCTGTTTATTGTGCAAACCAACCACATCCATGCCACTAGTCATTCCTTGACTTCCATCTCAGATGCGGCCATCACCATGGGAATGGTCCTTCTGAATGAAGCAGCCACCTCTAAGGGAGACGTGGGTAAACGAAGGAGTAAGTTTCTTTCTTTCATATTACTGTTGTGTTCAGAATACATGCATGTCTCATTGAAGAAGGGACTACAGCCATATCTAGGAACTAAAATATCTTCGAGACTTGGAAGGACAATAACCATCTAGCAATGTTCTACCACATGATATTTCTGAATTCATTCTATTCATGCTGATTTGGTGCTCTAACAAGTGCCGATCCTCCCTATACGCAAAGTATGCAAGTTGCGTTGGGCCCCTGAACCACCAGGGGGCTCCCTTGCTCTCCAGAAGTATGTAGGGGTATATTTTAGTTTCGTTTTTTCTGCTTTTTGTTCCTGTCCTTTAAAGAGGTGTGCTGTCAACATACGTAACATCCAAATCAGTCGAATCATGTATCATCACGTGTAAAAGCGTATTGAGCTGCGAAAGAGACTCTGTTTAACTTTCTGTCGGCACGATCTGAGATGGAGAGAAACACGGACAAGTACAGGCTAATGTGGGCTTCGGTGTGCGCTTAAACATACAAAATGTGTCAAAATGTCCATCTTGGGGACTTTTTTTAACTTAACGCATTATGTCTTCAGTGAACATAAGCAGCTGGGAAAGTAATCGAATGCTTGTCTGTGCATTTGGTCTTAAAGGGACAGCAGCCTAACAAACCTGCTGCGCTCTGTCATTTATTGTTGATCAAACAACAAAAAGTAAACGAGAGAATCATTCACTGCTCTTTACTGAATAACATAAGTATAACTTTAATAAGAATCAATGGGTAATTTTGGGGTTTTTATGAACGCACTGACAGGTGCCCCTGGACAAAGTTTTGCTTAGGGCCCCCAGAAGCTGGCACTAGCATTTCTGAATATTATCAGTGTATTTAAAATGTCAAAAGATTATATTTTATTAAATTACAAAAGATTTATATTTCAAATAAATGCTGTTCTTTTGAACTTTCTATTCAGCAAAGAATCCTGAAAAAAAATGTGTATGTAAAATATTAAGCAGCACAACTGTTTTAACTGATGATAAAAAGTTTTTCTTGCCAATAAAACCTTCATATTACAATGATTTCTGAAGGATCATGTGACACTGAAGACTGGAGTAATGGCTGCTGAAAAGTTTTGCCATCACATGAATAAATTACATTTTAAAATATATTACAATTGAAAACAGTTATTTTAAATCAAAATAATATATCACAATATTAAATTTTTTTCTTGTTTTTTTAATCAAATCATGAAAAATAAAAAATCTTAATTATTCCAATATTTTGACTGGAGGTGTGTGTTTCAGTAGTTGAAGATCATTAAGATCATTAAGGCCTAGTCCACACGTACACGGGTATTTTTATAACCGGAGTTTTTCCTCCTCCGTTTAAAAAAAACAATCGCGTCCACACAAGCACGGTTTAAAAAAAATCTCCGTCCACATGAAAACGCAAAACCGCGCTATGATTGGCTGCCTGATTTCCACATGGGTCCCATCCACAGAGGGATGCTATGGGCTCAGTGAAACCTTTCTACAAGTTTACTTTGGACTCAGTGACAGGTAACTGTACACATGGGCAGGGCCCAAGTGGACTGAAGCTTCACACACTATCCTTACTATTTTGTATTATTGCATTCTGGCGCCTCTGTTCTGCAATACAATGAGATAACTGCACATGTATCTGTATACATGTGATAAGCGCTGTTAGCAGAGTTATTAAAAGCTACGTCCGCCATTGCATAGACTCGACTTGTGTAAACAAAAGCGATAACGGCGCACAAACTGACGTCAAACAAAGGAGAGAACGGCGCACATTTTGACTTAACAAGCCTAAATCTCCGGTTTCACCATCCACACGACAACGCTGTAACCGGAGTTTCTAAAAAACTTAACCCTGGCCAGAGTTTTCAAAAAAGTCCGGTTTCAGTATCCGGATACTGCGTTTGCGTGTGGACGAACAGCCAAACCGCATAGAAAAAGCTGCGGTTTTGAAAATACCCGTGTTCGTGTGGACAGGGCCTAAGACTTGGAAACTTTTTCCTAGATCCATACTTTTAATCTTATGATATGATAATACATAATATTTTATCACATTTTTAAAACTATTATAATCCAAGCAATGAAACAATCATAAACCATTTAGATATTTAATTTGTGAAAAATATATAATTGCTTCTTTCCAACGGATGTGTCATTTCCACCACACTGATATTTTGCTTCAATTGTTTGTGAAGTTAGTGTAATTGGTTACCATGGAAAGAGAGTCTGTAAAGAGCGTACTTGAAATTAAATGAGACGTTTGATGTGTGAAGAAAACAACGAGATATCAAAGTAAATATCACTGACCAGAATATATTTATTTCCAATCAAACAGTATTTATTTTTCCAAATTATGCTAAAAGTGCGACAAGGACAAAGAAGTATGCCAATTTATTAAAAAAATAAACACCCGAATCATTTCCACAACAGAATAGGTACATCATTCGAGATGGTAGGCTGAGTGTGAATAGTGTTTTATTTCCTAAAAGTCCATGGGGCTAAAAGTGCACAGTTGAATAAACACCCTGTATGCCCTGCCAACCCCCCACAACCTCAGCATCTTGGGTTCTTGAGTTTTCCAAGGACAAGCACCACTCACAGTGTGAAAAAAAGTATCTTATTTCTATGATTCTGTCAAAAAGAGCATGTTAAATATGTTGAAAAAAATTCTATTAGTTAAACGCTTTTCATAGTCATGGTTTCAGTATCCTATAAGAGGCATAAAAGCATCAAAAGCTGCATATTTTTTTCCTTTGCATATTGATATTGTGTGTGTGTGCATGTATATTTTATTGTGTTGTGTTTGGCTGGTGATAGCTGTGAGCATGAGTCTGCATCTTGCCTATGAGTGTGTGTGGCCCTGTATATCACCTCCAGCTTGAGTCTCTGTCCCACTTACAAGTTTGCCTTACATGACTTGTCTTTTTTCCTCTGAGCTTCTCACATCAAACTCGTTCTCACTCCCCCTCTTGAAGTGCTTCTCAGGGGTTCCCACAAAGACAAGCATCGCTTCCAGACTGTAATAGACGAATAGCTTTCCATGTATTATCACTGCATTAGCTGTGGAGACCACTTAATGTGATGGCCTCCATCCCACCTCCAAAGAGTCATCCCCAGCTTTGATATGCTAATGGCATGAATTATAGGTAATATGTAAATGCTGAGTTATGTAAATGACGAGTTATTTTTGGCTTGGTTTCCAACTCACCTCCATGACAAACAAGGGGAGTGCTTTTTGTTTCTGATTTTAGACTGCTCAGAAAGAGAAGTGCTCTCTTTATGCAATACGCTGGGAGACAAATGCTTGTAATTACTGAGATGTGTGTTTCAGCAGAAGTGTATAATTGTGGTAATTGCAATTTGTGTTTGTGTGGGTGATCGTGTGTAAGGCAGGAGTTTCTGCAGTCATGAATATGTAGCACCATTAAAATGTCGTGTACACGTCATTTTTAACCCTACTTGTGTTATTAACACCTGCTAAATACCTCTCAAACACACAAACCAGTTTTAATTGAGATGAAAATAGAAGCAATTCTGTTTTAGAATTAGTCTGTTTGTTAAACAGTATTACCTAATTGAACCTTTGAAAACAGTTAATAGAATTGTATCTTAGAGTGTATTCCTCTTATATGAAACAGCACCATACGCATAGATTTTAACATGACAGGCTGCCATACAACTGTAACAGGCTACCAGTTCTTTCAAGTTTGTAGTTTTTTCTATATAAGTGATTTTTATTTTATTTATTTTTAGAACCACTTGACCACAGCTCTTCGTATTATTCCTTCAAAATGTATTTTATCTTCTCTAATTTCCAAAACGATTTTTTTTAGATAATTTCTTTCTTACATTTGATAACTATTTAGTTTTTGTATTTGCCTTTTTGAAAGCGCTTAAAGGGATATTTCACACATAAATTAAAATTCTGTTGTTCCAAACCTAAATGAATTTTGAAAAATATGGTTAAACAAACAGTTGATGGACTATGGAAGCTTCTTTCTGCCACAGAATAAAAGATTTTAAAAGATAATTGCGACTTTTTATTTCACAATTGTTTAAATCTTGCAATTCTGACTTTTTTTCTCAGAATTGCACGATATTAAGTCAGAATTGCGTGATATAAAGTCAGAATTGCGAGGTATAAAGTCAGAATTGCGTGATATTAAGTCTGAATTGCGAGGTATTAAATCAAAATTGTCTGATATTAAGTCAGAATTGCATGATATTAAAGGGGTGGTAAACCACGATTTCACTATCCTAACTTTAGCTAGCATGTAATGTTGCTGCTTGAGCATAAACAACATCTGCAAAGCTACAACGTTCAAAGTTTAAAGCAAAGGGAGATATTTGCTTTTAAAGAAATCAATTTCTAAGGAATACAGCAAACGGCCGGTAGGCGACTACAGACATTCCTCCAGGGTTGGTGACATCACCAGCCTCAATATTTACTTAAACTCCTCCTCCGAGAATAATAAATAAGGGGGGACGAGGCCATTTTGTATCGCGGCGCTGTTGTGGTTAGTAGGCTGGAGTGGTGTTGCTGCAATGCCGACGAAGCGCTGTTATTTTCATCCGGATTGCAGGTCTGGGGTACTTGCTTTGTTCAGCCTTCCTAGGGACGGGGGTGCGTTGCAGAGCGTTTAACATACAGCATGTTATATGCACATGTGTGTATGAGACAGAGGGGAACAAGTCGCAGATGCTGCCCATCATAAATCACGAGACAGACAGGGGTCGGAGGAGAAGACTGGAAAATGTGACATAATGGACAATATTCATCTGTATTTGCAATTCATGAGCCGCGGTTCATGCACGACGGGCTCGCGGCTCCCGCGGCACATTTCATGGAGGAAAGCTTCCACAATCTTCACGAGTTCAATGCAGGATTCACACAACATCAGCTGCGCGAGACACATACTGCCAGTGTGAATCATGCACGACGCGCGCGCAGCTCCCGCTGCACGTTTCACAGAGGAATTAGCTTCCACAATATTCGCGAGTTCAATGCAGGATTCGCACAACGGCTTATCCTGAAAGCTGGATTTACAAACAGAAGCTGTTTACGGGCTACAACCTGTAAGTCTGATTTATTTTTCATCTATGTGTTTTCCTGTAATATTTTAATTGTACATTGTAGCAAGGAAGTAAACAGATGACAACGCTGTTCTGCAAACCAGTCTGTTAAATGCTCATTCATACTTAACGTTATCCGACGAACACCTAACGTTACAAACACTAATGTTAAAATCTCAACAGCGAACTTGGCATTAGTGTAAATTATTCTTTGATTAGAGCTTTTATGTATTGTTTATCTACAGGCATGCTAAACATGGTTCTGTGTGTGATGTGGCTACTAGCAAAGCCAATGTTTAGTGTTCGTTTTGGGTTAATAGTTCTTGCGACAGATATTTGGCTATAATCGTTCTAAAAATACAAAAGTAACAGTGCCATTCAGTAGCGATCACTATAGATCCGCAGTCTTTACTCTTGATGAATGAACAGGTTCTGCTCGATCATCTTCACTAAAATATTCTGGGTCTAATTCGGGCTCAGATTAGTATGGTTTTATTGACGCCATTATTTCTAATACTACCCAAAGCACAGTCTACCGGTAAGGTAAGGGGCGTGACGTTTCCGACAAACGTGCACTGCGGTTAGCGAATCACAACACACTGGGCCAGCTAACCAATCTGAGCCCACTTTTTTGAGGGACTGGCTTCATACAACCCGGAAACCATCAGACCTTTTTACAAGGAGGGACAGAGCAGTGTAGAATAAAGGTCAAATATATGAAAAATAATGCAATTTTTTTTAAAACGAAGCATGAACATGTTACAGTGCACCCCACAAACACAATCAAGCCTTCGAAAGAATGTGTTTTACCACCCCTTTAAGTCAGAATTGTGAGGTATAAAGTCAGAATTGTGAGGTATAAAGTCAGAATTGCGAGGTATAAAGTCAGAATTGCGTGATATTAAGTCAGAATTGCGTGATATTAAGTCAGAATTGCGTGATATTAAGTCAGAATTGCATGATATTAAGTCAGAATTGCGTGATATTAAGTCAGAATTGTGAGGTATTAAGTCAAAATTGTGAGGTATTAAGTCAAAATTGTCTGATATTAAGTCAGAATTGCATGATATTAAGTCAGAATTGCGTGATATTAAGTCAGAATTGTGAGGTATTAAGTCAAAATTGTGAGGTATTAAGTCAAAATTGTCTGATATTAAGTCAGAATTGCATGATATTAAGTCAGAATTGCGAGGTATAATGTCAGATCTGCAAGGTATAAAGTCAGAATTGCGTGATATTAAGTCAGAATTGTGAGGTATTAAGTAAACATTGTCTGATATTAAGTCAGAATTGCATGATATTAAGTCAGAATTGCGAGGTATAAAGTCAGATCTGCAAGGTATAAAGTGAGAATTGCGTGATATTAAGTCAGAATTGCGAGTTACAAAGTTAGAATTGCGAGTTATTAAGTGAGAATTGCGAGATATTAAGTGAGAATTGCGAGATATTAAGTCAGAATTGTGAGATATTAAGTGAGAATTGCGAGATATTAAGTCAGAATTGCGAGATATTAAGAGAGAATTGCGAGATATTAAGTGAGAATTGTGAGATATTTAGTCAGAATTGCGAGATATTTAGTCAGAGTTGCGAGATATTAAGTGAGAATTGCGAGATATTAAGTGAGAATGGCGAGATATTAAGTGAGAATGGCGAGATATTAAGTGAGAATTGCGAGATATTAAGTGAGAATTGCAAGATATTAAGTCAGAATTGAGAGGTATAAAGTCAGAATTGCGCGATATTAAGTCAGAATTGAGAGGTATAGTCAGAATTGCGCGATATAAGATCAGAATTGAGGTATAAAGTTAGAATTGCATGATATAAGATCAGAATTGCTTGATATAGTCAGAATTGTGATATAAACTTGCAATTCTGACTTTTTTATATCTCACAATTCTGACTTTATAACTCGCAACTTCTTTTCTCAGAATTGAGATATAAACTCACAATTGTGAATTATAAAATCCAATTCTTAGAGTTTACATTTTTCTCAGAATTGCGAGTTTAAATCTCACAATTATGACTTTATATCTAGCAATTGTGTGTTATAAAGTCAGAATTGCGAGATATAAACTCTTTATGTGAGATAAAAAGATGCAATTACCTTTTTTTTTTTTTTTATTCTGTGGTGCAAACAAGCTTCCATAATGGCCCCATTGACTTCCATAGAATTTTTTTCCCCATACTATGGAAGTCAATGCGGCCCATCAACTGTTTGGTTACCGACATTCTTCAAAATGTCTTCTTTTGTGTTCAGCAGAAGAAAGGAATTCATACAGGTTTGGAACAATTTGATGGTGAGTAAATGACAGCAGAATATTCATTTTAATGCAACACTCTGAATTACCATTCATCTTTTGCACAGTGATTGATTTGGTCTTTTCTTTCAATTATAAATCCGTTCGATTCATATCTGGTAATCTTCAAATATGGCTTTTAAATAGCTAATTATGTTGGCATGATTAAATTAAAATGCTAAAAGTCTAACTAATTGCAGTGTGTTACAGTAGTGTGCAATATTTAAAACATATTAAATGTTCATTAATTCAGTTTTTAATTCTCATTTAACCTTTTTTAAAAGCGCTGTAGTGGATTGGATTGGGTTACTTACAGGATACTGAACCGAATAGTTGTGAATCGATTCATTCTGAATATGCAGAAATTCACAGCCCTTTTCTATAGCCATCGTTATACTGCAAAGACAGTCGCATTATGTGATTCTCATGCATTTGCAATATTTAAAGCAGATCTGATCTGGCATTTCATTTACACTAAACCAAAGTCTAAATCCTAAGCTCTGGTATTTCCTCCAGGAAATGCAAATCTAGTGTTTCACAGTAAGATGTTTTATATAAGATTAGACTTGATCTAGACAGGTGAAAGGGTTGAAATGATTCATATCCTTCATAAAGCTCACATTTACAGGTGCTTTGGCGACACGTAACTTCTTGACTTCCTCTCTCCAGAGGTTGTGTCTCACATTTTCACCTACGCCACCCAAATTTGCCGCGGCCATCATCTGCCACGCCAGGGCCACGGCACGGGGTCAGAGGTTACGTTAGCGCAGCGGATAATTAAACCGGTGGTGGCACCTCGTCGGCCCAGCTCTGGGCTTTTCCTACACCTGTCACTGTTAATTGACCATTATGCATATATGAATCTTCATTATTATAATCTCATCAGTCAGTCTTAGAAATGTTTGGGGAGGAGAGAGGTCATTTTACAATGAAAGAGACTTATATTATTCGTAGAGGGGGGGAAGAGAGGAGGGTTGCGTGCCCATCTTGAAGCACTCCCTCTGGGGTGTGAAGAGAGGAGGAAGACCCTGCAGCTAAGGCAGATGTTTACTCTGTGGGCACTGCTGGGTGACCCTCTGTCAGCCACTGGAGGTACATGAGAAAGGCACAGTGACTAATTTATGTGATGGGGTTAGTGTAATAAGTTCTGACTGGTGAGATACGTGCATGTGTGTCATCATGCATATGCATGCATATATATATATATATATATATATATATATATATATATATATATATATATATATATATATATATATATATATATATATATATATATATATATATATATATATATATATATATATATATATATATATATATATATATACATACATACATACATACATGTTATAAAGATGGACTTATTCAAAGGGATATGGTGTCTGTATTAATCTGTGTATGCTTCTGTAATTTGTCTTACACTTTGTATTTGCTGTGTAGTTATGCATCAGTAGCCAAATCAGCCGCGTCTTATTCAAATCTATAGAAAAAGTGTATTCTGTTGTTTTGTGTGTCTACGTGGGGTTGGCCTCACCTCTGTCTTGCTTTATTACAATAAGCCGTGGGTTACAGGGGAGGCAATTAGATTGGACAGGAACAGCACATTGCAATATGACAAAACTAGTTACTGAAGCTGTCTGAACACAACTATTTTTAAAGGGTTAGTTCACCCAAAAAGGAAAAATAGCCCATGATTTACTCACCCTCAAGTCATCCTAGGTGTATATGACATTCTTCTTTCAGACGAATACAAACGGAGTTACGGTATATTAAAAATGTCCTGGCTCTTCCAAGCATTATAATGGCAGTAAATTGCCTCGTTTAAGTCCATAAAAGTGCATCTATCCATCATTGAACTACTCCACACGGCTCCGCAGGGTTAATAAAGTAAAAAAAATCCATATTTAAAACTGTATAGACTAAAATAATCAACATCCATTGGAAAGCCATACACAATTCGACTTTTGGTTTGGTCTATCCTCTGTGCTTCTGGGTTCGTCAATACGCATGTGTCAAGGGTTCGAGTGTCAAGGGTTACTCTTTCGCCGTAAATCGATGCGTACGGCAATCCACCGGAAGTTAGTTATTTTAGTCTATAAAGTTTTAAATATGGATATTTTTCTTACACAAACGCGCTACTTCGCTTCAGAAGGCCTGAAACGTGCGTGCGTGTTTGTAAGTAGTCTCTTATGCTCACAGTAAAAAATACAGTAAAAACAGCAATCTTGTGAAATATTACTACATTTTAAAATAAATGTTTTCGATTTTAATGTATTTTATAATGTCATTTATTTTTTAGCAGCCATTACTCCAGTATTCAGTGTCACATTATCCTTCAAAAATCAAACAAATAATGTTGATTTGGTGCTTAATAAGTATTTCTTATTATTATCATTGTTGGAAAGTTGTGCTGCTTATTATCTGTGTAAATTGTGATTCATATTTTTTCAGGATTCTTTGATGAATAGAAAGATAAAAAGGGACAGCATTTCTCTCAAATATAAATCTTTTGTAACATTATAAATGATTTTACTGTCACTTTTGATCAATTTAGTGTGTCCTTGAAAAAATAAATGTATTAATGTAAAAACAAATTCAAAGTTTTGAACGGCAGTATAGGCTATATATATTTGGAATTTGCAGCAAAGCTAATTTGCATATGAAAATATGAACGCATTTTTTGCCACAGGGGTTTGCCTGAACATTTATTGAGTACAATTTTTGCAATTCTAAAACAGCCTATATGTCAATATTTAAACCAATGCATTTCCATTTAAAATAAAGTAGGATACAGAGTTTCCCATTTCACCATTTCTGAAGTCCACTCTTAAACTTAAAGCTAATTGGTTCATGGTTAGTGAACATTCTGTGGGATGTGCAGCCTCAATGTTAACAATGTAGTGAAGCTCACCCTAGCATCATAGGTCACTTCCAGAACAGACTCTATAATGTGACACAAAGTAGAAATCTTTCCAATGGAAATTTTATAAGAATAACCTCACTGCTAATGCCTCTACAAAAGCATCTGCTGATGGGAAATGGTGAGGCTTTGTGACTGGATATATTTAAAGAACTATATATTTTCACTTAACTATATATTTCCACTTTTCACGCAAGCAGAAAACATTCCAGCACATAAAGGCAGTCAGCTTGTATGCAGGTCCTTGCCTAACTGAAGAAAATACTCAGTTTGTTTCCACAAGTCATAACAACACACTGTAAAATGCTTGAGTAATGCAACACCGTGTGAGACTATAATGGATATTGACTTTTTCCAACAAGGTTGGAGGACCCAACCTATATGCAGAAAAATCCTGTTCACTGCCCTCCAACAGTCTGTTTTTGTTGTTTTGCTCAATACACAAAATACTCAATAAAAATTGATAGGGCTCACATAATTAACTGAATTAAGTTAAAGTGTGTAATTGCAGAAATTATGATTATTTCCAAACAAGTCACACCATTGGTTGAGACAGCAGATGACAATTACTGTAACTTATAATTGAAGTCTTATAATGATTGCTTCATAAACTTTAAAGTGCATTCCTGTCAACAACTTACTGTTTAACACTTGATGAGCAAAAATGATATTCTTTAATGCTACAGATGCTGTCGGTAGAATTTATCTCAGAATGTTCCTTAACATACTAAGAGATTGAATACATTTGGGACAGACAGTTTAGAGGGAATAGCCCATTATACAGCATTAAACACATTTGTAACAAAAGCAGATGGAGAATCTTATTAGGCTCATCATCATAAAAATTATATTTAACGCATAGCCAAAGGCAAACTATTGTATGCTGGGCCATTAGGAAGAAGATAAAACATTCACTAGTAAAAACTAGTGCAAAAGCTAGTGAAGGGTGACAGTTTTGATGTTTTTGTTATGAATGATTAGTCCAGAAAGCCGATGTGTATTAAAAAGATAAAAACAAAAGTAAAAGGATGTGCTTTAAAACCGTTCGCAACAGGAAGCTGTTGGACAGCAGATAGGTGGTCCAGATGTTTGGTGCATCAACCAGAAAGCAGCAATATAATAAACCTGCATTTATGGTCATAAACAGGAGCATATACAGTCTGTATTGTTCTCCATAGACAATGGAGAAAATAGTAATACACTCACTATAGAAAATGCTGGGTTAAAAACAACCCATGTTGGGTTGAAAATGGACAAACCCAGCAATTGGGTTGTTTTAACCCAGCGGTTGGGTTAAATGTTTGCCCAACCTGCTGGGTGGTTTTATTTAACTCAATTGTTTAACAATTACTGTATTGCTTGCTTAAAATGAACCCAAAGTATGTTGGAAATTAACATTTATTAATATGTTTAATAAATGAACATTATTAATACATTATTAATATGATTATTATTGTTGCCTCTAGTAAAAATGTGTCTGATTTTTGGGTTCATTTTAAGCCAGCCATATAGTGATTTTTAAACAATAGGTGGGTTAAATAAAACTGCCCAGCACGTTGGGCAAACATTTAACCCAACCGCTGGGTTTGTCCATTTTCAACCCAACTTGGGTTGTTTTTAACCCAGCATTTTTTTAGAGTGCTGTACACTGAGTAATGATGTTCCCAATTTTAAGCAGAACTATCAAGTTTTGAGTTTGTAGTACTCATGCATGTTAGTTGATCATAACTATGTTAACAATAGCATGGTATAGCACTTACTGAATGAGTACAGCAACTTAAAACATGTAACTTAGCTGTTCTCAAACCAAGCAGCATGCGCCACTTGTCACCATGATGCTAACTCTCCAAAAACCCACATTAACAGAAACTCTCCTAAATTAGCATAACAAAACATTAATCACTGCTAAATCTCCCTTAAATCTTGCACAACAAACATTATATAACACTTCATTTTAGCGATTACTCTCCTTTTGAGTGCCATGGGCAAAGCATGCTGGGAAATAAAAATCCCAGAGCAGTTTCAGTTAAACTTTAGTTGGTCTGAATTAAAGGAAATTAGTTCATACAGCTCAAAACAATGAAACTTGAAGTATGGCAGTGCTGTGATCTCAAAAGAAAAAAAGTTCTAAATACTCAAAACCGTTCATTTAACTGAACTTATTTGTTTAAGTTAAGTTTGTCCTACTCAAATCATTTAAGTATTTTGAACGTTAGGGTTTACAGTAGGGATGCACTGATGGATCAGCCGCTGATATTTATCGGCCGATTTTTGATCAATTTACAACCATTGTCATATCATCTATAGCATGAAAAAGGCCGATCTAACGAACCGATGGTTTATTAATGAACTGCGTGAAGTCACTGAGCTGTATAATGTCTGCAAAATCCAAGATTATAATGTAATATTCCTGCTGCGCTGCTGTCTGTGTTTTAATGTTTATCAAACAACAAAAGACGAACAAACAAAAAAATGAATCGCTCTCTACTCTTGACTAAACTTTCATAAGGATTAATTTCCGCGATGCGGACAACGCAGACAGAATCCAGTCATAAAAACAGAATTTACTGCATAATGCGGAATGGTACGAAATTTGTTTTGATGAATAAATAAAACGTTGGTCAATACACTTAAATCAAATCACAATATATACTAGTGTCTGTGAATATTAAGCCGCAAAAATATGCGGTTTAAATATGAATCCTGCATGTTTCTGTGTCTCTGATGAATGGAGAAGACGCGCGGTTTCATTTACCGCTCTCTCTCTCACACACACAGACACAGAAACTCGTGGTGTTTTTCAGCCTCTGCAACCTCAATATGAGGACATGAATGCATCTCCAGTCACTTCATGGGCATTTTAACGTTTATTCAACAAAATCTATCGTCATATCATAAACACACACACAGGAACTCAAAGCACACGGCAACCCGTCAAAATAAAAGTTCAGTTTAACAAAGTAATTGTGACAGGATTAATGTTGTACAGTAGATAGCTACCTCTCGATGTAATAATAATATACGCATTTCATTTATACAGTGAAGAATATGCAGTGTTATTTAACATTAAACCTACTTAAAAAGCATTGTTTATTTCATATGCATCTTGTTCTGTTGTATAATGTTGGCCTGCTGAATGTTCAAAAGGATCCAGTCTATGTTCAATAGAAATTATTTGATAATGCAGCAATAAACTAGCTAGTGGGCTATAAGTTAATGTAAAGGTTTTTTTTTTACTTTGCTGATTTAAAACATGATCAAAACACACTATTTTAATGGCAACATTTCCAATAAGAGGGCAAGTGACAATTATCGGTATCGGCCAATAATTGTTTGTTAAAATCGGTATCCTATCAGTGCATTCCTAGTTTACAGTGTACAATGCAATGATGTTAAAGGAACAGTTCACCTAAACATTTAAGTTCTGTCTTCATTTACTCACTCGTATGTCATTGCAAACCTATATGACTTTCTTCTGTGGAACAGATCTGATATTTTGAACAGTGGGGTCCAAAGCAATATTGGATCTCATTGACTTTCATTGTATGGAGTAAAAAACTCCATATGATGTACTTTTTGGGGGGAACCATTCCTTTAATATAATTTTGGATCATTTTTGTACTTTTGCTTCTATCTAAAACAGTAAGTACCATGCATACAAAAAACCTCAACCTCTGGTGACTTAAAATGTTAATTGCTATGCAGAATAAGAATACTTGCACAGTGAGTGGTTGATCAAACCCAGCGGTTGTCAAGGAAACGCACTGACTCGAAGCATTTAAAATAGAAAGATGCTTAATGAAGATTGTCAGAGTAGTGACGCTTTAGTTTCAAACACCACTCCCCCAGCAGAAACATTTACGGCAAGCTACAGTCGTTTCCAGTCGTAGGAAAGTCAGCCAAATGTGATTGCACCAGAGTGCCGTTTTTCAGCAACATCACATTAGTTACCCTGTGACACAGACGACCCTGAAAGTCAATGTTTAGCAGCTTATAAATGTCACATCTCAGTTAGTCATGTTCGTCATTTTTTTGTGTAATGCAGAGTCCTTTTGCAGCTACTACCGCGTGTCTTATGGGAAGGTTTGTGTAACGTTTCAGGGAAATGATAATAGGCTCGAGAACAGCAAGGTCTCAGAGTAAACGCTGTCGCATGAAGCCTCGAGAACAAGTCTTTAGGGAAGTTCAGTAGATACTGAAACTTTAAATTAAAAGCTCTCTGTGTATGTGTGTTCTGAGGGTGTGATCCCGGGATAAGAGGGTGTTTCTGGATGACTAATCTGGAGAGGAACAGTGCTGGCGGTGTGGTGTAATTGGAGGTGCCCCTCTCTTTTGAGGAGGTTAACACACTTTGATTAAGCTCTGATTAGCTTCTCGTTCAGCTAAACAGCAGCTGCCACTGTCCCGCTCTTTAATATGTTTACTACTTACACACTGACTCTCTTGCACACACACACACGCAGCCATTTGGAAAGAACAGCTTTTAAAGAACCCATGACTTTCCTCTCTGTAAAAAGATGACACTTAGAACAAAAGGATCTATATTATAACATCAAGAACAATTTAGCCAACTCAATACAACAACAAACAATTTATTTGATAAGAAGATGGTTCTTTGTTGAACCTTAGGTGCTGCAAAGAACCAATGAATAATGTTTATTTTTAAGGCCCTGATATATAGGGGAGCGCGGGGCACAACCTAACGCATGGTTAGTTATAATACGATTGTTTTAAACTTTCTACACATGCCAGGATGACGAAACTGTGTATTTACTAGTTACCATATCAACATTATTTAGAGAAAAAATTATAAATCTTTGGAAGATATTACTGAACATATATTTAACCATAGCAAAAGTAAATTTCTTACAAAGTTTATTTTTCATCTCTGTTTTTTGTGTTTACTTAAAAAAAGACATCTGATATTATTTTTAATCTTGTATCTGTTATTTAACAGTTGAGATCGTTCTTTAATTCTGATCTTACCAGCAGAAGACGGCGTTTAAATCCCAGTTGCACAGGTGGGGTGCTTTGTAACACTGTGTTACAATGAGCCCCTATTAGAACTACGCTATTATATTCTATACTTTTATGAATTATATTGAGAAACCATGAGCAAAGGGTGAATAATGACTGAGAGTCAATGTTCATAAATTATCAATTATTATTATGTTTTGAACTATGCTGTATAGCTGTGTTTTGCAGTGTGTATCTTGTCAAACTCAAAAATTAGTATTTTTTTTTTAATGATTAAAAATGCCATTATTTTATTTAAAAAAGTTAATAATTGTATTTTATTGACAAAATATTTTAGTTTGTCTTGGATATTTGTTTTGATTATATCAGGTAACATATTAAGCTGTCATTTGTTACAATGTGCCCCTAACATGTTACAATGTACCACACCTATGGGGCATGTTGTCACATTTCACTTCCATTCTTTCGGGGTAAATCAAGAAAAAAGTATACACTGTATTAATGAAACAAAACCACATAATTGTACTAGACATGTGGGAAATTAATGTAGGAAAAAATAAAAACTCTGAACCACAAGTGGATTTACACAATCTGAGACAGTCAAAAAGCGTTAGGTTGTGCCCCGCTCTCCCCTACTTATCATTTCTAACAAAATTAGGCCAAAAGGACATTAATTTGGTGTTCATTTCGGGAGTTTGAAACAGCTTCCCAAAGCAAACTTTTTGGAAAAGTTTACTTAAATGTGATTGTGTTAGGTAGGTGTGCTCTGGGGCTCTGACTTTGACATGGAAGTCAGACATGAGTTAAAACATGAACACACTGGAGAGCTGCTTTAGCAGAAATTAAAGTTGTAATTCTAATTGAATGCAACATTGAGCGACACTCATGTTTAATACTGTAAAGCTGCTTGATTTGAATCAATCTATTGTACAAAGTGCCATATACTGTAAATAAACATGACTTGACTGAAGTGCCAAATTGCAGAGCTCGTGCAAATATATCCACATCGCTATCCGGTTGTTAAGACTGACGTCACGCGGCAATGCTTCCGGGTCCATCTCACTCCATCTCAGCGCTCCATCTCACACCACAAGAAAAACAACAAACGGTGCTAATATACACACATAATGTGGTGTAATACTACAAAAAATATATAATCATAACCTTTATCTCCATACCAAAATTCCAGATGGCCAGACAGTGATTCATCTTTTATAAATCGATAAAATATGAATGTCTGTTATGCTGTGAGCACAGAGCTTCTTGTGTAAACTGTAAGTATTTAAAATGTTTAACTTTTTAAAATGTTTGTTTAATATTGTTGTGAACTTCTGTTGTTTCTTGAAGTAGAGACCAGGAGAACTTGGATAGGTTTTTCAGCAGGATTCTTTATTGAGAAACACGTGCTGTCTTTCCGCTGAGGTTCCAAGTCTGACTAAAGCCAGTTGAACATTGTATTTTATATACATATCAAGGGGAGGGATTATACAGCAGGGGAGGAAACACTCTAAGCAATACAATGCCTGATTTAATCAGCATAACAGTGTCAATCAAATGCATAGATACTAATCCAATCACTCAGCATAACCATGTCACTCAAATGCATAGATTTAATCAGCCTACCACTCAGGGGCTCCAAAAGTCATTAAAGGTCCCATGGCATGGCATTTTTCTATTATTTTATAGTGTTTCCTGAGGTGTACTTATATTGTTAGTATGATTTTTACATCATAAAATGTCATAATTTAGAAATAAAAGGCATTTTGTGTATACTGCTGTTTGCCCTGTGGCTGACTGCCCTGTTTCAAGAGGCGTGTCTGCTGTGAGACTTCAGTAAAAACGCCCACTGTTGTGATTGGCTGACATCTTTGCATTTGAAATGAGCGGAGGGGGCGTGGTTTAACGAAATCTACGACGCACGAGCTGCTCCCAGAGAGACAGATGGACCTGAGTTCACTTCTCATCAGTTCTCTCAGCATGTCTCAGTTCAGGGTGAACTGTTGTAGTTACTAGAATATACTTCAGGTTATTAGTTTATTTCTAGTCGGAGGGGCTGTCACTCATGTCAGAAAGTTAGTAACTTTAGTAAATTATGGATCAGCGCTGACTCGAGACGCGAACCGTTTAGAACGATTCTGTCCGATTTGGTGAACTGGTTCGGTTCACTAAAAAGAACCGATTCAAAAGAATGATTCGTTCGCGAACCGGACATCACGGAGACGGAGCGATTGCTAACAAAGTTATTTATAGTAACTACTGAGTTGTGAGAGCGCTGTCTGTCAGCGCGAGTTTATTGTGCTTGTATCTGAGAGTTCTGAATAAACACGAGTCCCAGTCACGCCGAGTCCGTCTTCATCATTATTCTACCAACTTTGTAACACATGCAATGTACCATTACAGCGAGATGAACGAGTTAGTAAGTTTGATTAAAGCATTATTTCTAGATATGTTCCAATCATATGAAAAGCGTCAGTGATGCGCATTGAGTAACTTACACAGTGCAAACAAAGGCACAACAGCAGTAATCGAATGTAATCCAGTTTATTGTGGGGAAAGCTGGCTAGCCTAGCCGGATACCCTCACGCTTACCCCCCTTCTGCTTAATCTCACGCCGCGTTTGGTGCCTCCGCTGTGGGCCAGATGCAGTACTGGGGGTCGGGGATGTTGAAGGCCGAGCTTCGGCGTGCGTGAGGTTTATCTCTAAAGATGTGGCTCTGCCGATGTTAAGCAGAAACTCCCGACTGTATGCACATTTAAGAACAGATAGACGCGACGAGGACTCAAAAAAAACACTGACTCACAAGATAGAAAACACGAAAACACCGTTCTGTCGGGAGAGAGAGAAGCCGCAGTGTGTGCACGAATAATAAATAATTAGCTACACATAAGAAATCACTGATCACAGATCAGAAGGAACTGAAAAAAGACTTCTGTTTTCATTTGTACATCCAAACACTGAGAAACTGCCAGCGTTCACTCGTTCACAAGCCACAAATATAGCGTTTGCATGGGCGTGCCAGATTCTCTGGGCGGAGGAAAAGGAGGTAACCGTTCCTGCTTGGACGTCAAACCAGGAGACTTCAGGATTGGCTCGTCTGGCCTGTCATTTTCTCAAAGGCAGAGAAAGACAGCCAGAACTCGGTTTTACACCGATCAACATTTCTATCCACTTGGGGACAATATTCAGACTAGGGGAACTCATATTAATGTTGAAATACCTCATAAAATGAAAATTTCATGCCATGGGACCTTTTAAAGACAAATGGTGCTCATTTTAGAAACAGGAACTGGCCTGGAAGAATCTGATATCATCATTTTTACCTTAAATGCTAAATACAATGTACTTTCTTAAATTTGTAATCCCACAATATGAATAAATAGCGCTCATAAACGGCCGTCGATGGCATTCTCAAGTGAAACGAGTTGAGGCTTGGACCCAGAAACGACGTTCCGTACGTCACGACTTAACAAGCGGATGATCAGATGCCAAAGGTCCCATGGCATGAAATTTTCATTTTATGAGGTTTTTCAACATTAATATGAGTTCCCCTAGCCTGAATATTGTCCCCAAGTGGCTAGAAATTTTGATCGGTGTAAACCGAGTTCTGGCTGTCTTTCTCTGCCTTTGAGAAAATGACAGCTCAGACAAGCTGATCTTGAATTTTCCTGTTATGACGTCATAACAGGAACGGTGACCTCCCTTTCCTCCGCCCAGAGAATTTGGCACGACCATGTGAGCGCCATATTTGTTTGTCCTCGAGAGATCATGGCTTGTGAACGAGTGAATGCTGGCAGTTTCTCCGTGTTAGGATGTACAAATGAAAACAGAAGTCTTTCGGTTTTTCCAGCTCTCAGGTCTACCGAGAGTTGCTAGACTACACTCACGGCAAAATAAATGTTCTGCCACTAGGGTGCGTCTAGATTTCTAGGCTAGTATAAAGGGATAGTTCATTCAAAAATGAAAATTCTGTCATCGAGAAATGAATGCAGGTTTGGAACAATATTAGTGTGAGTAAATAATGACATAATTTTAGAGGTGAACTGTCCCTTTAAGGACAGCGTGTTCACTAGGCTGCGCTGCTGTCAATTTAAGACCTGCGTGCATCTAATATAAAGACACACACGATTTTACTTTCACTTTAGACATAACCGACTGTGTTTATGTTAACCTTGTGTGTATTTGACAGTATTAGCGCAGTAAGACGACTACTTAGTCCTGTAATCACGTGTTTGACAGGCGTTTAGTGCGCGCGCTCAGAAAAGCGCATGTTAAAACCGCGCATGCGAATGAAACCGGCAAGGCTTTAAAACGCATGCAAAGAATGAACTTTCGTGATTGTGAATAACTAGTGTTCCGTGAGTATAACTCCACCACTAACGTGTGATGTGAATGTATGTCGCGTTGTTCAGTATATTGAGATGGAGGCATATGATAGACTTTGTAGAAAAATAATTAATTAAATGCAAAACTGGAAAAAACGCAATTCACAAGCGTGTATTGAACCGTGAATGTCGTACCGAACGGTTCAATATTATATTGAGAATTGTGGCATCCCTAGTATTTACTTAAAGAAATTGTGTCAGCTTTACTTGACTTTCCTTTGTTCATAATATGTTTTGTTCTTATATTATAACTAAATTGTTATTTGTAAAAATTACTCAATATAGTTACGTGGAACCACTTGACGCTGCGTTTTTAAGTAAATTCAACAAGTAATTTTGTTTGAGTGCATTTGCAAAGTTTTGGGTCAGTATTAAAATCTTGTAAAAACATCCTGTTAAATCTTCTTCTCATGAACTGTTTGTTGTTTTTTGAAAATGTTAAATAGATGTTTCCATTACAATATACAACTGTCAATTCAGTTCCATGGGCTTGTTAAATGTTAAATTTGGGTAATTTTACAACCGGACATTAATTTAAGAAAGTGAATTAGCCTTCATCAGCAGTTCTTCACCACAATCAAAAAAAGAAGACCGAAGATGGGACTGCAGATGCAGTTTTCTGTCTCTCTGGATGCAATCAATTTTGCATTTGTTATCGCAGTGTATACAAAAGTGCATAAATTGATGTGATTTTAAATATGCATGCTATATCCAGCTATTTCTTTGGGAGCAGTTGGCAAAGAATATGTACTGACCAGTTTCAATGTTGTGCTGCAGTATTGTAAATTATTGATTTTACTTCCCTAGATAAAATCATCTGTTTTATTCCAATAGCACAATGGCATCATTGACTAATCTTTAAAGTCACCTTATAATGTGATTCAGCAGGATATACAATTTTGGGCACTATCTCAAATGAGGAACAAAGCAGCTGATGCAGCATGCTTTATAAGCATTTAAGTAGCGACTATTGTTTCATTCATTAGTAATGGCTTAATTTAAGATGGCTGTTTGGGATTAGCTCTTAGATCAAAGTTCATGAAAAGCGATTTTCACAACGGCTTAATCCCATTATAGAATACCATTGCAGCATACTAATCAAGTTTAATCAATGTAAGCATTATTTAGCTCATTAAGAGAGTGACACTCACTGTGCTTTCTGTTTTACAGTTATCTGTCTTGTTGGGCTTGGTTTAGTGGTGTTCTTCTTTAGCTTCCTACTATCCATCTTCAGATCAAAATATCATGGTTATCCTTACAGGTAAGATTTATCCGAAATGCATTTCAATGCTGTCAAAACACACTCTTGTACTGTATTTGTTGTTGTGTAATATACAGGGCTTGACATTAACTTTTTTGCTCACCATCCACTGTGGCTAGTGGTTTTCCAAAGTTTCTAGCCGCTCAGCATTTCCACTGGCCACAATTTTGTTGTTGGGAAATTTGTTGTTGGCTATATGTAAATGAGCACTGTACACACCCAAATCCAAGTCTACAGGAAAGTATAACTTGACAGGTCATCAAATAGCTCTGATAAAGTTGTGTGAAAAGATCCTTAATTAGCTGATTCGAGTGTGGCACCAGGTGTCTTCAATATTTAACCTTTACACAATATTCTAATTTTCTTCCTTAGTTGTAAGTTATAATCATCAAAATTAAAAGAAATAAACATTTTAAATATATCAGTCTGTGTGTAATGAATTAATATAATATACAAGTTTCACTTTTTGAATGGAATTAGTGAAATAAATCTACTTTTTGATGATATTCTAATTATATGACCAGCACCTGTATATGTGTATATTATCTTTTTTTTATGAATCTTTTTCTCTGCTTTGACTTTTACAGCAATGTTCTGGGTTCAATTGAAGTTACGCTCTATGAACAGCATCTAAGACATGCTGTTGATTACCTTTGTCCCACAAAAAAAAAAAAAAAAAGATTTTACAGTAATGCACTTACAGTCGAAGTCTACCAGACAACATTTGAGCTTTGGGTTAAACGCTAGAATGCGCTAATGTTATATAAAAGCACAGCCACAAGACAGTGTGTTAGCATGAGACTATTATTTGTATAGGAAAATAGTAGTTTCAATTTATGCCATGACCATTTGAAGCTGGTGCGAAACTCTTGCATGATATACACTCTGAGTTATTCTAACTATTTTCAAAGTACTGTTACGTGGAGCATAATCCACTAAAATAAATTATGTCAGTAATAAATCACAAGTTCATCTCACTGGAACTGTAGTCCCACTGGTAAATGGCAATTTAGACAACTTTATATATCAAACAATGAACAATTATTTATTATTATAATACAAGCTGCACATTTAAGCTATTCATCCATTGTGCATTAATGTAAACATATGTGTACGTGTGTGCAAAAAAATTTATTATTGCAATGGTAATCAGCAGTGGAGATGGGATTGATGGATTCTTAATAATTTTGATTCCATTTGCAAAAAAAGATTTGTTCAGATTCACTAACTGATTTATTCATTTACTCGCTCATCAGTTCGTTCAGTGACTCTTTCTTTAGGTTACAGATTTAAATTTGACAGACTTTTATCACAACCAATTTCTTTAAAGAGGATCTATTATGCCCTTTTTCGAGGTTTTGTTTTTGGGATCTACTAGAATAGGGTTTCATGCTTGGATGTTAAAAAAAAACATAATTTTTCACATATTTGACATTATTGCAGCACCTCTCTTCCCAGTCTGTCAGTAACACTCCGTTTAGCTGTCTCTATGAGGCCCCTCCTTCCGAACTGTGTGCTTTGATTGGTCAGCTGGACCATTGTGTTGTGATTAGTTCATGTTTACTAATGTAGCTAACTAATGTTAACTAAGGAACCTTGTTATTGTAAAGTGTTACCAGAATCAGTTTAACCCTCTGGTGCTCTTCGTTTAGGGGTTGCATTGGTTGTCTTCCCGGTCATAAGTGACCGGACACCTAAAAATGAAACTTCCTCCACCCCAGTAAAACCAATGCAATTTATTTTTCTTCAATAATATTTTTCTTTTTAATTTTGTATTTTGAGATGATTTGATGGTATTTTTTTAATATTTATGCAATAAGTATGGTCTATTTTTGCCATTGAAAAGTATACACAATTTTTTTATTATTATTATTATTGCAGTATTTCAGGTTAAAATAGAGATTAGACCTTCAAAATAATTTTTTTTGAAGGCAGATTAGCGCCGTCTTTTGGAATTATTTGAGAAATCATGCAACCAAATGTGTAATAACTAGAGGTCTCTATGGAGAGGCTTGAGAATTCCCTAGTTCTGTTTTGAACACATTTAATGATTTTTTTTTTGTTTGTTGATGGATTTGAATATATATTTAAAAAATCTCAAAGACTATTTATTATAAAGTTTTAGATTTTTTTTTGTTAGAAATATAGATTTTTTCTGTGAATTTGTGTTTCTGAAGATTTCCCATTCATTTCCTATAGTGTAATTTATGACCGAAGAGCACAAGTGGGAGTAATTTTTTACGACCACTTAGCATGCTCGAATCATGCCCTCAATTTTTTTTGTGTGTTAACATACCTAATGCTAGAAAAGTCACCAAGTTTCATATTATTCTGATGAAGCTGTGATTTAAAAAAAATATATATATGGTTTAGGGATGGGCGATATGGCCTTAAAAATTTATCCCGATATTTTCTAGTATTTATTGCGATAACGATATCAATGACGATAAATGTAGTATCATTCCCCATGTTTTTGGATTTTAAGTGAAAGCTGCATGCATTCTTGAGACACTCAGAAAAACAAACAATGATCTAAAGTAAAACGTACATGTCATCAAATATAGGCTCCTATAATACATGAAAAAAATAAAAAATAATAATAATAATAATTTATATATATATATATATATATATATATATATATATATATATATATATATATATATATATATATATATATATATATATATATATATATATATATATATAATTTAATTAATTATTTTTTTTTTATGTAAAATTCCACACCAGCCTTTTCAGAAATGGAAAAGTTGCAGATATAATTGTCTTTGTAAAAGTGCAGGTAATGTTTAAATAGTGCAACTGTGCTAAAAAAAAAAAAAACATCACACAATACAAATAATAATAATTTTGAAATCAATGACAAGTTTTACATGTAAACCGATTCTGCATTTATTCATACATGGTGCAAACAGTGGTAAAAATAGCAGAAACAGCAAAAGTAATTATCCCAAAAATGTCTTCAGATTACAAAAAAGTTGAAAATAATGATTTAATGATAGAACTTCAGTAATTTGAGTTGATAAGATAATACCACGAATTCTTCTACTAATAAAAATAAACTGCACTAAGGAATAATGAGCTTCTGGGTTCATGAATATTAATCACGTTGTCAGCGCTCATTCAAACTGATTTGCTGAAATCAAAACAGGCACCGTAATAAGTGCGCGCCAGCCAATGAGATTCCCGTTTGAGCATTCGTTTCTTCCTGTTCACGAAAGGCTGAATAATTCCAAATAAACGGCATTATTTTACAGGAAAATACAACAAAGGATATTGTTTACATGTAGCACGTCAATTCTGTGTTGTGTAAGTCTCTCTCGCTCTCTCTTTGAGTGTGTGTGAAACACTGAGCGCTCTCAGTCGCGCGCCTCACAGTAGTGTTTAATGTGCGTCAAATGCACTGGGCATTCATTGAGATGAACTGAAATAGTGTGCTTTACCGATCGATTGAGACAGAGTGAATCTCTTAAGCGCTCAGTCCAAGTGCTCAGCGAGTGAAAATACATCTGTATGTACAGGTTCAGATTGCCCTCAGGTAGCCCCTCGTTTAGCTATGAATTCTTCCGCCATAGTTGTTTTCGCTCTGCACGTGAGATGCGGATTCAGTGCCGCCGCTCCCATTGCGCGGCGCTCAGGGCACCGAGTGATGCGGGGGGCACCACAAGAAAATTCTCTCTCCAACCCCCGTTCAGCTATACAAAGTGACGAACGCAGCCACCGCGGCCATCATAGAGTAATAACGCTTAGGGCATCAAGAGACGGCCAGCGGTGGCGCTATGCGGATGGGTCGCGCTATCAACTAGGCTTTATCGTTATTATCGCGGGAAGTCAAATTCTTATCGTGGGGAGAATTTTTACCGGTATATCGCAAACGATAAGATATCGCCCATCCCTAATATGGTTCATAGGTTCAGTTTTTCGTGTGTGTGTGTGTGTGTGTGTGTGTGTGTGTGTGTGTGTGTGTGTGTGTGTGTGTGTGTGTGTGTGTGTGTGTGTGTGTGTGTGTGTGTGTGTGTGTGTGTGTGTGTGTGTGTGTGTGTGTGTGTGTGTGTGTGTGTGTGTGTGTGTGTGTGTGTGTGTGTGTGTGTGTGTGTCAATATAACACTCTTGATGTTTTAGAGTGTCACCCCTTTACTGCTGTGTACTTTTTTTCAGCATTGGGGCCGATTTGTAGATTGTACAAACAAATATTCTGAGAATTTTTGTGTTTTTGCCGATTTCCCATTCATTTCCTATGGTCGTCATTTATGACCGAAGACAATGAACGCTACTTTTTTTTAGTAGCATGCTCGAATCATGACCCCAATTTTTTGTGTGTTTACATACCTAATGCAAGAAAAGTCTTCAAGTTTCATATCATTCAGATGAAGCTGTGATTTTTAACATTTCAAAACAGAAAATTTTCCAGTCAGAAATGACCGAAGAGCACCAGAGGGTTAATAAAACATTTATGTGTGTAGATCTACTAAAAGATTCTACAGATAATGGTAAAAGCATCACAATTGTTTCCCCCACAAATTACAACGAAGCAAAACTCAAATGTGTTGCTACATTGTCAGCTGTCAACTTTTAAGGTTAACTTATCTTGAAAAAGTCCAACCAAGGATTATATTGCTATAGTCAGTGTTTGGAACAAGGCAAAGTCTTTACAAGTTTCCCTGAAAGAAAAATGGGTCAGTGAATGGAAGTGAAAGAGTGATTCATATACATAAAACATTCCTTCAAAAGCACCGTCAATAGAGCTGAAGAAATTCTGGAACATTCCCTTTACTTGTTGTAGCATTCATGTACATCAACCCAGACAGAATACTCCCTAATAAATCAAATAAAACGCACTTAAATATTCAGCAAATGTAGTTGCTAGTGGTAATTGTAGATACTCCAGTGAATGACCTTTTACAGTCTATTGAGATCTTCTCATAATGATTAGTCTATGATGTCACTTCCAGTCAGCGAACATTTAATCACTCTTCTCTTTTTCCTTCTCTCTCTATTTTTCTCCATTTTTCTCAGCTTCCTGATTAAATAAGACCATGCCGTGAAAGAAAAACCTGCCGAGCTTCAGATCCAACTGCTGTTTGACTGTAACGCATAACTGCATGTGTGACCTAAGATAAATAAACTGAACTATTACCCACTGCCGTGCACTGCGTGGTCTGTCTGTGAGTGTGTGCGCGTCCACTGAAGTCAAATGAATCGTTTGCTTGCTTATATGACCAGTTTTTATTTTTAATTGCAAATTGAGAATTGTGTCCTGCAGGTTTTGTGGGGAGGGAAGCGTGTTTGTGCCGTTCATCTGTGTGTGCGAGGCTGTTATTTGTTATTGCCGTTTATGATACCTCTCTTGAGGCCATTGTGCGCGCCTCAGCAGATTGTGTCCTCTTTTTGTCCCCTTCAGTCAATTTTTTTTTTCTCCTTTTCGCTCACTTTCTCCCCTTCTCTCTCTCTCTTCTGAAATCTGTGAAGGAATATTCTAGTATTTTTTCCCCCCATTATTTTGCGTCGGTCGTGAAAGGGGTTTTTAATATTCTTTAATAAAACCAACTCGGCTACCACCGATCTAATTAAATTCATTCCAATATCAGAACTAACATATTTATTTAACTTCAAACAAGAGAACGGGCTGATAATGTCCATGACATTTTTCTTAGAAGCAAAGATTTCCTTAAAGGATGTAATCTAAATTAGCTGTCATCATAGACAATAATGTTAACCCTGCCCGCAAGCTTCTAATACACATTTATTGGCGCATCTACTTTTGTTTTATTGCTCATCAAAGAGCATTTAATTAGTGATTGTAAGCCCAAATAATTTATCTCACCCTTTGACGTCAATAACGCAGCCTAATTTTGCCACCTAAGAAGCCCTTTTATGTTAAGAGCACAAACATGTTTACTTCAGATGTGCTAAAACTCAATTAATAAAATTAATTAGTCAAAATGTTAAAAATGTTTTTTTTTATATATATATATTTGTATTTTTTTATAATGATTTATAATCCACAGTAAATCCATTTTCTATGTGGCACACAAATGTAAGCACATGGTACTGCACAGCTAGCATTATAGTGATGATAGCAGTGCTGTTGTTGATGCTCAGTCGAATTAGTAGCGTCAAGCAAATATGAAAAGAGGGTATTTGGCATCAAATCAGAACCAACGGCAACATTACAATTGAGAAAATTCAAGCTGGCAGTAATTCCTCTTTAGCTGTCGAAGGACATTAGTGGCCACCACTCCATCCTTCATTTGTGCAGAAAAGAGACGGCAATTCAATTTGTGCCCCTTTTTTCTTTTCCTTTCACCTTTCCCTTCCCCTTCTCTAATGCCTTCAAGCCTCTCCCTGTTCCCACAGTGTCTGTCTTTATTTGTTGGACCAGTGTTTTTTCAAAGGATGGATTTTAAATGTTGATGAATGGATAGAAGACATAGGACAGAGCATGTGGACACTTGCATGGTTATCAGGCTATCAAGTATTTGTTCTGTCCTTTCAAAAAGTCCTCACTGCAAAAAAACCTAAATAAATAGTAAGTATTTTATTTTCCGGTAAAAAATATGTACAGTTTGAGTAGCAATACTGCATAAGATATTTGCTTTTTACACCTGGTATTAAAGGTGCACCGAAATTGCCCGGAACAATTTGTACCAGGAACTTTTTTTACAGGAACTTTTTCCCCCCAGATCTGCTACTGTCTGCGTTTCCACTGCGGTCTAAAGTATCGCGAAGATTAGGCAAATGTCCAGTGATGTAGGACTGCTCCTCCCAGTCAGCGACGAACAGTAATCATTTTTGCGCGATACTGTCTGCAACAATAACGAGGAGATGCAAGCAGCGCTGCTTTTGGTAGTTATGTATTGGTTTAATAAAGAGGTCATTAACAAAACGGCGGAAAAGAGACAAGCACTAAAGTGTATTCTGAAAGCTCGTAAAGCTAGATTTAAAATTAGACAACGTATGTTATTATCAGCTATTACGGACATTGACCGCGTGATTGCTGAGACAAACACGCGCCATCAGATAGAAAAGAGCAAGATATTTACTGAACGCAGAACGAACGAACCTCGCAAAAGACTTTTAAAAATGCAGGTTGAAATAAAATGCTGCGTGAGTTCAACCAATCAGCATGTTCAGCGCCCAAGTCCCACCCCCGAAAGTTCCCAAACTTTGAAAAAACACTACCCCGGGAGCAGGGCCGTTTGGAGGGGGAAATATTTAACCGGAACTTCATTTAGACCCTGGTTCCTGCGGTCGAAACACACCGAGTATCACCCCAAAGTTCCTAGTTCCTGGGGAAAAGTTCCTGCGATGGAAACGCGGCTTATGTAAAGAAAATTCAGTAAAAAAGCCAAAAACCACTAGGCCCGTGTTATTTATTTTGTTCAGTTGAGTACTTACAATATCCCAAATGTTTCCAACTATTTATAAATCGTGAGAAAATTGCTATTTTAATCAAGGAACCGGGACGTGTGAGGAAGTCGCGTCATGTCAATGGCGTCATATCTGCATTCCCCTCGGTTTCTGGTTTTATTCTGCAAAAACACTTTACTCTCACAGAACACACTGAAGTGTAACGTCAGAACATCATTTTCAACACACTCAAATGTATCTAATATGATAAACAGAGCTGCGTTACCTCATACTAATGACCGGAAAAGCGGAAATGGCGCTAGCGATTGTGGCATAATAAAAGTCCCGTCGGCGGCTATGCCATAATAAAGGTCCCGCTGTTCGCGAGGCTTGTGTTGCGCTCTTCTTATTAACAATCGCTCCTGCTTCTTCTTCATACTACAGTAACATTAATAATCGCATCCATGAACATGATTTCTGCTCGAGTCCTATCCCGATTCTTTTCCACCGGCTGTGGGGAGAAGCCCACATGTCCCAAGATTCTGCGCTCAAAAGTGGCGTCATCAAACTACGGCTTTGTTTTGAATAGGCGACCTCTAGTGGACGAAAAAGTTACATACCGGTAGCTTTAAGATACGTTTTGGTCGATTGGATCATGAGGGAGACACATCTATCTTCCGATCAAATGGACAAAATAAGCTCAAGCAATTTACATATGAACGCATCCGGAGACGACGGAAAAACACACGGAGAGCAGCAGCTTTCGTTTCTGCTCTGACAGCCGCGAGACGTGTTAGAAATCAGGAATGATGAGAGAACATTGTGCTTGGTATGTCTTTCATCTTCAAACCAAACTTGGTTCTTCAGCCGACAAAGTTTAAATCACGTCTGGCTAGCGCGCTTCGCATAATGTCTATGCAATAGCTCAGTAGGCGAAGAGTAGGCAGTCTTTTGTGGCTGTTGAAATGCATTCGAGCACATGAGTGTTTACACTAAGAAAGTAATCTAGTCAAATGCGTTTTCGACTACCTCTGGATGTGGTCGAAAATTGACAAGCTCAAAATGTTTAGACCCTGTTTACACCTGTATTTAGCATTGTTCACTTCTGATCCAATCGACCAAAATGCATCTTAATACCAGGTGTAAACAGAGCCATTAAGACCATTTCAGAGAATGCGTCTTTTAAAATGACTTTAAGGGACTCTTAAACAGTATGACTTTATTTATGTGCAACATAAAGGAAGATATTTTGAGAAATGCCACGTTGTTGTTGTTGTTTTTTAATGGTTACCAACATTTATATATTTGTATATATATATTTGTGCTCTGCAGAAGAAAGAAAAGTCATACCGGTTTAGAAAGACATGAGGGTGAGGAAATAATGGCAGAATTTTCGTTTTTGGATGAAATATTCCTTTAATATAGCCTAAGTATATTTTTTCTTACTGCTTTTGTGGATTTTTCCACTTTTGTACATAAAGAAATCCACAAACCTTGCTTATATTAAAGATATATTAAAGTCGTAATAATCTTAAGCAGTTGCTGTACTTCTCAAGTAAATCTAGTCAATCAAGTAAAATCTAAATTCATTGTCCAGATACTTTTACTGAAAAACAATTAAAAAGGGAACAAAAACTCACATAAAATGTCACACTATTCATAGCAGTTTGCAGTGGCAGGGTGACCCGAGTCATTTATTTTCAGAAAGTGTCAGTGAACAACTTTATGCAAATAAGTAAGTAGCAATACACCAACCAATGGAAATGCAGATAGGGATCCACCATCTAATATTGGATATAGCTATTGAGCTAAAGCACCTAAAGGGACATAACATTGACAGCGATTGCTTTGGTAAAGTGACCAAAATTAATTTACAGTGAGCGATAACTTTTATGCAAATTAGCAGCAATTGAGAGTTGAGCAGGTATGACATCACTTTGTAGGCCAAAACTCAGAAACGAGTTGGACCGTGTGTAGTTAAAGGGGTCATATAATGGTACATGCACTTTTACAAGTTGATTATACGGAAATGTGTGTTGGCAGTGCCTGTACACAACCATCCTATAATGATAAAAATACATCCAGTGTTTTTTTTAATCTCCTTATATATTTTCCCCTGTCTCAAATCGAGCCGTCTGATCGTGTGACGTTACACGGTGTACGCCCCTCCTACGATTGTTGATTGACAGCAGCGTTTCAAAACAGACCCGCCCTGAGCGAGCTGTCATCAGTCCGCCATTGTTGATACTCTGGAGCAGAATGGCGTCTAAGCGATTGTGGTGTTGTGTTGTTGGGTGTAATAACGAACACAGCAGTCATTTTGATGTTCCTAAATCCGAACCGCTGAAGACCCAGTGGCTGCTGAGTTTTGTTTTAGAAGGGAGTATTCCCCCCGATCAACGTCAATGTTTGCGCGAATCATTTCTCAGCAGACTGCTTTATAAACGAGGGTCAGTACAAAGCAGGTTTTGCTAATAAGCTGCTCTTGAAAAAAGGATCGTGTTCCTGCTGCACCTCAGGAAGATGTGAGTGTAACGTTTTATTAACCTTTATATTAATCTTTGCAAATCGCTTGCACGCTTCACAACGAATGAGGCTAAAGTTTACAGGGTAACGTTAAGTTACATTACGACATTACGGTGGAATGGACTGGAGATCATATAAAACAACAACAATGAAAATAAAAATAAAAACATCAATGCATTACAAAAATAAAACAGTAGTAATTCCACAACTTAGACTGATAACATGTAGTGCTAAACCTTACAAGGGGCACCAAGTAAAATCTTGCCTAGGGCATCAAATTGGTCAGGGCCGGCCCTGGGGCCTCATTTATAAACGTTGCGTACGCACAAAAGAAGGCGTACGCCGCTCTCTACGCAATAATTGGTATTTATAAAAAGCAAACTTGACGGGAAAATGTGCGGTCTTTCACGCAAGCTCTGACCCAGGCGTACGCACAAAAACGGGTGAAATGAGAAATGGCGACACCGTCGGCAGATGGAAGAAACACGTGAAAGTGTGTGAAACTGTAGACCGTTGTGTAAAAGAAATGGCTATGCCTCTCATAAATAACATTAAGACTTCACAAAGCAAGTCTTACAATGAACAGCCTACACGAACACCCGTTTGATCGATCTGCAGTGTAAAACAAACAAAATCAAACGAAAATTACAACATAAATGCAAACTAACACATATTTGCAAAAAGAAAAGTGAAATATGTTCTGCAATAATATTGGCATGTTATGCATTGCAATTCATCCTCATAAATATGGTAAACAACGAAATAGCTAATGTACAAAACTGATATTCTCGTCAAGTGTCCGTCTGGCGGAGCAGATAGATGCAATTAGACAGATAGATAGATAATTAGGGAGATATATAGATAAATAGATAGATGTATTAATTGTCCACTGGGGAAAGTTGTTTTCATAGTAAAATTTCTTCATCAGCTACGTTCATGGTATTCATGCATATGCCTTTAGTTTTATTTTTGATAAAATGACGTATGTCTCAACCATTCAGAAAGCTGCAAGACATTACATTTGCACGGAACTATTTCCCATTTCCACGTAGATTATAACCGACATCTGTAGCTTGTCAGATTCAATTAAATGGATGGAAATAAAATGCCCATCTCAATGCGTAATGACGCACAATGGCTGATCTTGTGCTCTAGAAGATGTGGCGAATGGAAGGATTCGGAGTGAACGCATCTTCAGACAGCAAGAGGACACACTCTGGCGATGGAGCACTAGACGCTTTTTTGCCTCGACTTTGATGTCCGATCATTTCTTTTTTATTTCGGCGATAGTCCGAGGTTGTGAGGCTAAAGCATTTACGGCGTCTGCAACCTTATGCCACTCAAGTGTCTTTTTGGCATTAGTAATGCCCACACTGTGCCCTCCAAACAACACTTTTCTTCTCTTTTCAACCTCGCCAACGATAACTTCTACCTCACATTGAGTGAAGTTACGTTTTTTTTTAATTTCCTCTCTGTGTTTGCCATGATTTCGCAACCTATGAATATTAACTTGTGGGCGTTTCACGGACTATTTATGGGCAACTATGGGCGTGACATGAAGCCGCAAAAGCTGCGCTACATTTAGAATTGATTGTGATTTATTAAGGGAAAACTGCGTAGGATGTGCGTGCGCACGGTTTTATAAATCCGAATATTTCTGTGCGTACGCACGTCCTATGTTTCATCCGTACGCCAATTCTGACGCAAATCCTACGCAAAGTTTTATAAATGAGGCCCCTGGTGTTTTCTTACAATACTAATGAGAATTTTTAATTAAAGTATATTACAAAATTTTCATTTAGACACTAAAGAATCATATTAACTTGTACAAAAATGTCATTCTATGACCCCTTTAAGCATTTTACTTTTGGGGACTGCATTTATCATGATGGACAAAACGTGCAAGTATCATAAACTTTTGTTGATCACAGAGCTTGTTTTTTGCAATAATCCAAAGGCCTATTGAAACGTCCTATTGGGTTTTTGTCGAGGGAACCAGTCATGGGCGTCGGAAGCAAAAAAAATGTGAGTGGGTCCTCTAAAATTTTACTGTAGTAGATTCCATTTACATTAAGTACAAATATACCGCCTTGTTTGCTACACGTCTGGTTGGGAAAGACAAAATCATGGAAATCACCTTATCTTTGAGAGCAGCAATAGTGTAAGGGTAAGACGCATGGCATCAAGTTTTGACGCAAATTGAACCTCGGTTCGGATCCGCCTTTTGCCGAACTCACTCTTCTCCCTTTTCCCATCACATATCAGATTGGAAAGGATTTTTTTTTTCAATAAAAATGAAGAAAATATTAGAAAAGTGGAAATAAAGCGTCTAACGTGTTTAATAACAAGTTTTTATCGGTTAGGGGTATGTAAACAGACATGTGTGCAGTTAGAGACGATAAAAGTGAGTGGGTCCAATATCATTGATCGTAAAAAGTGGGTGGGTCTTGGAACCGACGCCCATGGAACCAGCATGATGCTAACTGCCGATTGCCCTATAAAGTGACATCATATGTGGCCACTACCAATGAAATCAGAAAGTTGAGCTCATGTGATACCCTACCGCAGTCGAGTAGCTGAACCCAGTACAGCGACTGTCAGTGCAAACAGCAAAGGGTTCAAGAGGATTTATCACTCTTAATTTAAGTTGCACCTGTTTCAGACATGGACATTGCATCACATGAGCATTATGATGCAGGTGACTCATAACCTCAATAAAAGCCAAGAAGATATTAACTCATTACAGTTTAATTCTGTCACAGTAGGTGGTGTCACACAGTAGAGAGGAATTCTCAGGATGAAACTCTAATAGCTGCCAGCACACTGTCATCTTACTTTCAGTACTTATCCTCAAGGGGATAACTGGATTAAAAAAAATTAATAAATAAAAAATACAATTGCGGAACTCATAAACACAATTTGCATTTCCCTCTCATGTCCTCCGAAAATAACTTGGGGAAGTAACATTTAATTGCAAGGCTTGTTATTTATTAATATATTATTTTTTTACTGAAAATAACAGCATGTTTTGAAGTTTCAAAGAGTGTAATTACATAGGTACACATACACACACACTTTCCCAATTCAAAGGGGACTCTAGATTCTGAGACCCATGACTAACTGATAGTTACCATTACTTGACTTTGACATTTATGTTTCATGAATTTCATACTTAAAACATTGGGCTGCTAATGATTTGCTAAATGAGGACTACAAATCCTGGTAAGTTGTAGTTCTTATTTGCCAAACTCTAGTATTGTGCAAAAAAATAATTATGTTGGTCTACAAATTGGCATGACTTAAAGGCCCCTTGAAATCAAAATTTTATTTTTTTAGCTTTTAGTTTGAATATGTTAGCCTTAAAGGGTTGATGAATTGAGAAATCAACTTTCCCTTGAGCTTTTGATACATAAAAGGTCATGGTAATATAAGAATATCCTGTAAGTATCAGAGCTGAAAACTTCCTTGTTAGTCAAAGAAAAGCTTTTATAGACACCAGGCCCAGCAAACGACAGTTTTTTCAAAGTGGGGATCTATGACGTCAAAGGGAGGCAAGCACCGCCTTAGCAGAAGAATATCACCGCCTACTTCATCACTGCCTGTTTAGCCCCGCCCACCTATTTGCGCATGTAACATAGGCCTAGTGTTAAACCTTCGAGCTACAAAGCAATAAACATGCCGTTGAGGATTACAAAATATTGTGCAGTGATTGGGTTCAACAGTAATGCAACATGTAAGTAACTGTGTTCATTCTAATGCCTGATCTGAAATGTGTTGATTCATGTAGTCAGATGTTCTTTGTCTGTGTGCCAGTAAATCAGACCAGTGACTAAACATCAACTTGCGTTGTTTCTCTTAGTAGGATGAAAATAATCTGTTCTTTAACAGTGATTAAATTCTATAAAGAAAGCGATCAAAGAAAGCTCCCTTTGCAATCATTTGAGCAGCGCGCGCTGGAGCTGTCAATCAAACAGGATTGTTAGTGTTGTTAGTGAAGATGAAAGCATTCGTTAGTGTACAGAAACCGAGTTGCAATGACAAGATAGCTGCTTTCATGCGCTCAGCGTGTGTGTGATTGGCTACAATGATAATCACTGCTACCTTTCATGCCACGATCTAAATATAATGCCATAGATCTAAATGTAATGCAACACTTTTCACGATTAGTTAACCATGAGAGCTGTAATAGTAAAAACGTGCTAAAAGAGAGAGTAATACTATTTCAAATGCAAAGACATTAGCCAATCACAGCAGTGGGAGTTTACACTGAAGTCTCCCAGCGGACATGCCCCTTAAAATGGAGCGTTCAGAGCAGAAGGCTAAAATCAGGGGAGGAAAAATGCCTTTTATTCATAAATTATGACAATTTGTTATGTAAAAATCCTTCTAACATTATAAGTTCACCCCAGGAAAAAAAACAAAACAAAAAACGCAGTTCATGACCCCTTTAAGGTTATGAATAAACTGGTTTGCTGCAAAACAATGACAAAATTAGCATTTAGGAGATATAAGCATTCTATACAGTCTCTCACTTCTGCCTAAATGGATCATGGATTTCTATGACATCACTGTGGACTGCCCTCTTGAATCTGAAGCGTCCCACCCCCTAAATAGACACTGAAGCTGCGACTGAAATCGATCACTTGTTCACACATTTACTATTTTCTACAAGGTGAATGGCACATAGCGCACTATATAGGGGATAGTAAACGATTCAGGCAGTGTAAATATGCTTTTAGTTGAGGCGAATGAAGTCTAGTTTCACGTGCACCGTCGCAGCACACACATACACAGTCTGCTCCGGTCCAGAAACACGAGAGCACAGAGCGGATCACATGCGCGAGTCAGTGCAGACAAGAAAACATATCGCACCCATTTGAATTCTGCACATAATGCTGTATTTCAAAGCGATATGGAGGAGATTATGATGAGAAACGGTTAGAGATTAGGAGGAAACTGGCTTTTCCAAGCTGAAAGGCTCTAGTCAAACTGTGATATAAATGAAACTCTATTGGCTGTTTTAAAAAAGGGACTGTCCTCCGCTGCACATATACGAACATTTGGGTTGTACTGTCCTGGAACAGTTTTGTAAATAAATTTTAACCTCTGATTCCTAATTGTGTCCACTTTCGGAAGGGATAATAAAGTGCGGCTTTTGCTTTCGCATAGAAACACAAAGCATCTCCACAAAATTGTGGCGACAGCACTACTTCAATAATTGAAGCCACGCCTTCTTTCTTTGCATGTATTTTTGGGTGGCATTATGCATATTTTCCAGCTAGTGACATATAGCTCGGTGAGGTAGAATTCGATCGAGGCAGTTCAGCTAAGTCTGGATCTGCCTTCTCTTTTAGATAGAATAAATATTTGTGTGGAAGACTTTGACCTTTGTAACTTTGCAGATCTTATGCATGCACAAACAGCTACATAACACACTAAAGAATATGTTTTTCAAAACATGAAAACGCATCATATGACCCCTTTAAGGTTGAACCACTGTAGTCACATGGACTATTTTAATGATGTCTTTACTACCTTTCTGGGCCTTGAAAGTGGTGATTTACGTTGCTGTATTATGGGTGGGTCAGAAAGCTCTCGGATTTCATCAAAAATATCTTATTTTGTGTTCCGAACATGAACGAAGGTCTTACGGGTTTTGGAACGACATAAGGGTGAGTAATTAATAACAGAATTTTCCTTTGTGGGTGAACTAACCCTTTAAAGTGGTCATGAATTGAGAAATCAACTTTTCCTTGAGCTTTTTCATATATAAAAGGTCATGGTAATATAAGAATATCCTGTAAGTTTTGGAGCTGAAAACTTCCTTGTTAGTCAAATAAAAGCTTTTATTGACAGCTGGCTCAGCAAACTCCAATATTAGGAATGTGGTTAAACTTTATTTTTAATGATGTTCAAGCTCACGTGGGTAAGACACGGATTCGTTTGTAAACAAGAGACTGGATTTGCAGACAGAATGAGATTCAAAACGATGCTGTGCCTTCTATATTGGATCCGACAGGAATGATGCAACACACTTATGTGAGTAAAAAAAGTTTTTTTTATATGTGATAATATTGCATTGTTACAGATCGTTTGATATCTACTGATTATGTGTCCGTGTCTAACTAAACATAATTAACAATAACTTACTGCGCGGTCACAGACTGGAGTTTCCTTTGTATTTGAGTTGTTGTTGGTTCATTGTCCTGCGATTCGGGATCAGACTCTGGGTCGAACATGTATGGGCCATGGCTCGCAAAATCGCTAGCCTGACGTCCCGGGGCTAATGTGTTTTCCAGTTGGGCTACCAGAATGTATCACCAGCTTGCCTGATGGGCTATCTTAAATAGCATTGTTCACTCTCTTGACTTGTTATGTGAAGGAAAAATACAATCGCGGAAGTTTTGAACATGTGGATTTGTCTGCAGTGAAGTCAAAACTCATTATTATGCAAATCTGTTATCCAATCAGCAATTCTTCAATGCTGCACACCCATAAAAACAGCGCGTTCAAAGAGCTAGGCTCAAAACCAGGGTAGAAAATATCCTATTACTTATTCATTATGCTGTTTTTGAATGTAAAAACCATAAGAACATCATAAGTTGACCTCAGACAACAGTATATATTTAAAAAAAACAGACAGTTCATGACCGCTTTAATAACTATGGACAGTTGCATCATTACAGTCTGTGAAAAGCCTCTATAGTTAAGTTGAAGCATCTTTTTTTTAACCCTAGTGGCATCAAATGGAATTGAAAAGATATGATTGGCTTACTTATCGTTTTCTCTGCCAATTTAGCCAGAATGAAAAAATGTCAACTTTAACGCATGCAATTAATTTAAAGTCCTTAACGCGTTAAAACAAAGTGATTAATTGTGATTAAAATTTTTATTATATCGACAGCCCTAGTAATTTAACATAAAAACACTTTTGCTTTAATACATAATATGTTGAAGATATATGTACAGCATTGCTACTATTGTTGTAGTGTAACATCATAAGCCAGTCATTAAACTGATTATTGGCATTACATTTACCAACTTTATCGTGTTAAATTGTTGAGAGTTTGCTTGAAACAAATAAAATGCTTCCTCTGTTTTCTCTCTCACACACATACACACTGAAGGCCAAGAGTTATAAAAATCAATGAGAGAGCCTCACTTCCAAATCTGGATTTAATTTAGTGTTAAATCAACACTAATTAATCATTAATTAATTAAAGTGCTTAGCCGGAACAAACTACTTTCATGACCCATGAAGTCTCTAGGGAGAATATTTCTCCTCCCCTTCACTTAAAATGTGCCACATTTGAGCACTCCATTGGTCCACAAGTCTTTCTTGCTGAAAAACCCAGATGTATATGACGTTTTAAATGAACACTTGGTTTCACTTTGAGTTAGTCACGTTTGATTGATTAAATCCACCCACATTATTTTAGCACACAACATGAGATAGATTTCTAATTGTTTCAAATTATAAGTGTTCTTTGTAAAAGGCATCGGCAGCCCGAGCGATTGGAGACTAATGCTAAAGGCAGCCGAATATGATGCAGTCAGTAGCTTTTGCTGAGCTGAGGGACCCCATCACACAGTTTCAGTGTGGATATGCTTCAGTGATAACCAAAGAGACAGGCTGCTCTGGTGCTGCCATTGTGATGACATGTTTAATAGGCAATCCTAATGACACACACACATCATGGGACCTGTTGGGAAGGCAAGAAGTCACAGCAGTGACAGAATGCCTGAAAAACTCGAATGATTCAGGACTGTTATTTACATCTTTTCCCCGTAGCTGTCACAGTTTTCCACATGATCGAATGGAATTGCATATAGAAGAGAAACAATGGGAGATTACTTTCTCAGATCTAAGAAAACAACATGACCTCACTGGGAGGAACCCTAGCCTTGTGTGCCAGGATAAATTGTACTCGTGAGAATGTATAGCCGCCCACCTGCATGCCAAGAAACAAACAAAGACCTCCTCAGAGCCAGTCATTACAATAAATGGCGGTCTGAAGGGAAATAGAGCTGGACTGGTGCAAGGAAGTGGAAGAGAAAGAGTAAGTAGTGGCATTTCAGTCGTGACCCCTTTTAAACTCGGTATTACACTAGGCTCTACTACAGGAATGTATGAATACATTTTGCACTTCCATTGTGATCTATAGAATGTGATTTTAACCATATTTTTGAAGGCGTGTCTTTATGAATACTAAAACTAATGGATATTTAATAGTAGATTAATTTGATCCATCTTCACGTAAAAGCAACAATATTTCAAATGCATCCACTTACAGGTGCAGTTAGTGCTTTCTGATAAACGCTGTTGAAAGTGAATTGTACGGTGACCGGGAGGGGACATGTTCGGTTCACTTAGTTTATTAACCCTTAAATGCATGATGGTTTCACCAATTACATATTCTGGTCTTTAGCGACCTGGATCTATGGCTAACTTGGATTCTACCTGTTCTCTACCTGTTGCGATAATATAAAACTCTCCTGATATTAGAGTAAAAATGAAAGAAGAATAAAATAAAGCATTTTTTTAACCTTTTTGAGCTTGGAAGGCATCAGTTTGAGCAGATGTTTTATACCAGGGGTTTTCAAACTGGGGTCCGGGGACCCCCAGGGGTCCTCCGGAAAGTTCTAAGCGGTCTCCAGAAAATCTCAGAGAATAAAAAGACAAAGCAAAAATGGATAAAGTTTGCCGAACTTTCTAACTGTTTGTGTTCTGAATGTTTCTCTCCTTTCTTGCCACATACTTTTCAGAATTGTATATGATTGATTTGTGTCTTTCTAGTGAGTTTTTCTCACCATAGTCCCCTTTGTCTTGCTCACTGGGGTCGTAAGGCAGTATTCTTAGTGCAGTACGTAAGCTGTTTACATACACTGTAAAAAATGTTATGTGCTATTTGCTTAAATAAATAATGGTAACAATATTACACATAATATTTTTGAGAAGTTTTGGCTTGGTTTCTTTAATTGAATCTACCTGAATAAATCATGTAAAATTTCCTAAATTATTTATTCTACGAAACAATAAATTAAATATTTTTAGTGACATGTGCTTATTAATTTTAAATTGACTTTAAAAAAAAGAGTATAAATTAGAGGGAATGGAAATGACCTGTTTCTATTTGACTTACGTTATACAATTAATGGACTGTATGCTACTAGCACAGCACAAGCAGAAACAAACTTGTTACTGCACTGACATTAGCAAAGTTATTGTTCATTGACCAAAGCAACATGCTTTATAATATTGGTATATATGCAGTTATCCACAACCTAACCATAAGATCTACTCTTCTGCACAATGGTAACGGTCAAAACTTCAACAGAAAGAAAATCTTTCAAATGTCAAACATAACAGAACATTAAACGTTAACAGATGTTTCCCTTCACTCAAAAACACATAAAATAACACTTAATTTCAATATTAACTCTCCCTTTCCAGCCATATGCAAAGTATGCTGGGAACTAACAATGGTGTCTCTAAATAAAACTGCATAATTTAGTTAATTCTCTTAAAATAAATAGGTAACCTTATTTTCCTTAATTTTATCAGTTTATTTGGTTCTTCGATTGAAGGCTCAAGATTGCTTACATTTCCTTAAAAAAAATCAGGAGAATGTATCTCTTGGTTTTATTAGTGAAATGTTCTCAATATTTTCTATAAAACACTGAACCACAATTTTCTTAAGAAAATATACACACTATTTTTAATTATCACCTCAATTTTTTTAGTGAAAATTACAAGACCCATGATTCATTTTTTACAGTGTACCTTTATTGTGAAAGTTGCTTATATAAATCATTTTAAAATGAAAACGTTCTTCTTCAGGTTTATGCATCCAACATTAAGTATAGCCAATTTAAGTTTGGAAACAATATGTTGTATTTATAATGTCTCACTTACTATTTATCTAACAGGTTTTTTTTTTTTTTTTTTTACATGCATAAAAATATATAGATGGATTTTTAGGAAGGGGTCCCTCATAAAAGGTTCATCATATTTGATGGTATAAAACCCCTGTTTTATACCATCATCGCTGTTCTCGTCAGAGCTCATTTCCCAGTCCATTCAGCATCTGGCTCATATTTGCGATCTCAAACATATTCTCAAAACGATCCTTTTCACCATCTTCAAAATCAATATTTTGATCGCTGACAGCTTCTTTTCCAGATACATCATCGAGTGATAGTGACACTAATATTTGATTGCGTTTAGTACTTGCTCTGCAATAAATCGCTGAGCCATTTCAAGTTGTCAAGTCAAGTCGAGCTTTATTGTCATTCCTCTACATGTGGTGACACACAGTGAAACGAAATGTCTTGCCTCACAGGACCACGGTGCTACATAAATACGGACAGTATAAACCTATACACAACTAGCCTACTGAGAGAGTCTGACAATATATATATATATATATATATATATATATTATATATATTTACCTATAGCCTACAAATGCTTTCACATAAACACGGTACATGTGCAAAGAGAAACATTGTAAGGCAAGCAGCTGGCTGGGGAACAGTGCAAGATGATTTTTTTGAGTGCATGAGCATGTAAACAAACATTATGTATGAGTCTTTTGTATGATTATGTACACAACAGTGTGTGTAGAAGGTGTATAGTGCACAAAGAGAGAGTGTGTTACTACAGGTGGTTTGCACAGGCCCACTCACCTGTGTGTAGCACTCTCAGAATTGCACAAAAAGTTTCAGACAGTTTTTATTTTTCGTGTGATGTGGTAAGGTTGGGGATTGTTTGGTCAGTCCATGTTTGAGGAGGTAGGGTTTTGTATGGTGTTTTCAGAAGGGGCGGTGGGTTTGAGTTCAGGGCTTAGCCTGGGGGAAAAAGCTGTTGAGCAGTCTGGCAGAGCAAGCTTTGATGCTCCGTCTTCCTGATGGTAGGAGCTGGAAGAAACTGGGAGGGATGGGTGGGGTCCTTCACAATGCTGGTGGCTTTGCTGGAGCATCGTGTGTGGAAAATGTCCTGGATAGAGGGGAGAGTGGCACCAATGATCTTTGCAACTGTGTTCACTGTCCGCTGGAGGGTCTTGCTGTCTGCTGTGCTACAGTTACCATACCAGACGGGGATGCAGCTGGTCAGGGAGACTTGCTCTTTTCAGCCTTTTTGCTCTTTTGCTGATGATACTTACTATTTGTTTGTTTTCTGCCTGCAGTAACTATGAGTGAAACGTCACTTCATCATTGTGTATCAGACATTGCCACCTTTTGGAATAAAGGTGGAATAAAGGGGACTTGCACTTATTCTGTCATCAAAGATTCAATTATTGTTGTGCAGAAAAAATATACTTACACTGTTACACACCTTGGGTTGTTAGCGACCCTATACAATTTTTACAAAAAAAGAATGGGAAAACAGGCATTCTTTTATAAATGTTATTGTTATATGGCTTATAATGAATTGATTGAGAAATGCTAAGAACGTTTAGTGTCTAACTTTAAAAAATGTATCATCCCAGGTCACTAAACTGTATGTGTTTAAGGGTTAACTCGTTGCAACATGATAATATGCCGTGGCCACGAGATATTAATTTGTGAGATTAATTTGTGGGAATGTTGTGGCCATACAATGTGAAATCGTGGTCTAGATATCCGATGTTGGGGGAACGCCATATTTTTCTTGTGGCCATGAGTTTAATGCGCAAACAAATATGTGTGACCATAGCACGCATGTTTGTTTATAATAGCATTTTAAGTAAAAAAAAATTTTTTTTTAATTCAATCTAGTTTTTGATTCACTTTGGTAAGCTCATTATAAGTGTTTATATTTTAAACTTGTTGGAATGGAAGTGGTGAAGGTTTGTTGTCACAATGAGCGAAAATGGTTGATTTGCTGAATTTTGAACCTCCAGGAAATCACCAGTTTTTAATAAACAGAACAGAGGAGGGCCAAACATTACATAGTGTAACTTTAATAGTAGATACAATGGATTACCCATTCATTGTATCCATGTAAAAGCAGGCAGGAGACATTTTCAAAGTGGAGTTGGGGGAGGCGACCCAACTGTAAGCAAAAGCCAGATAGTAAGATCAGATTTCCAGAAATCGGACCGTGACTTCAGGCTTATTGTGGGACTACCATCATATATTTAACTTGCCTGATCATTACAATACAAAGTAAGTGAAATAAGAAGTACATATGAATGAGCAAAATGCCGAATATGTCTCCTTTAGACCAGCCTTTTATGTGGGATGTCTCAACTTTCAACCTTGCACAATTCTACTTTGATAAATTTTAAGGCTTGAATTACTTCCAATGAATGTGATGTTTGTTGTCAGAAATTTTATTTAGCGAATCGTGCAGGCTATTTTCCCTTATCAAAAGTGCGGGGGTCATGACCCCCTGTCCCTGTGACAACGGCACACCTGTGTAAAAGTAACACTATTTCAAATGCATCAAACAACTAACATGAATGTTTGCATCTGCAGCTAATTGAAAATATGAAAAAAATACTATAATTGTATAAATAATATGAAAATGACACTGAAATGTATGCAACATTCAGAAACAGTTACTGAATGAATCAGTACATCTGAATCATTATTTTTTGATAAACTCATTCAAAAGATTTAAGTCACGAGGGATAGAAGAATTATGCAGTATATTCTAGCAGTTCACTAATAAAAACTGGGTTGAAATATTGTACCACGAAATGAGTAATTTTCCATCACAGTAATGATCCATATCACAATATACTGTAGTAATCCAAACTGTAAAGCTGCTTTGAAATGATGTGTATTGTGAAAGGCTCTATACCAATAAACCTAAACCTGATAGAGTTGAGAGTACAGTATTCATTCAGCCAGACGGTGACATTTAGATCTACCAGGTCATGTTATAAAGGCCAGATATCACTGAAGGCATCCAGGATGCTACCATTTTGAACACCCATAAAATAAGTCTTTACCCTTTGCTGTCAGGATTGCTTACATGGATGCTGGTTCTGACTTGGTCTGCATCATATCCCAGTCCCATTCTCTTCTTGCAAATCAATTTTGCTGGCTCTCTACACTATCCGATAAAGGCAAAAATCTCATAAATAACGTTAAAAAAAAATGGTATCTTTTATGAGCTTTGCCGGAGGGCTTGAAAGCTGAATAGAAACATAGCCTTATATGCTATTCACTACTGTATTAAATCCGCTGTAAATCCACCAGGCAGACATTAGCATCTAACAGCTTGTGAAAAGCAGAGTTGTTTGTCATTCATGCATGAAATGAATTTCACACGGGTTCAAACCTTTGCTAAATTTGCAGATGTGCATAATTGAGAATTTAACATGCTAATTGACGCCTACTATCATTCATGAGTTCATTTCAGAAAGACTTTTCTCAGCAGATGAGAAAGTCTGTTACCTACTGACTCAGACTGATCGATCTTTACTGCCAATGCCTACATCCGCTGTGTCTGATTCAATAGGAAGGTACAAAAAGTGCTGCGAGAACATCGATTCTGACCCCGTCTCAAAGAAACGAAGGAAAAGGCTCATGTCTCGGTTTGCTTTCCCACGCACACCGATGGATGCCGCATGAGCTGCTCAAAACCTCTGTAACATTCATTCACTGTAACACATGTGGATTTGTGCATGCAGTCCACAGTTGGATTTCGTAGGATTTTCAGAAGATTATGATATTTTGAATATGAATGCCCAAGAATTAAATGTTACTATGTGCAATTTGCATATATTAAGACAACAAAAATGTTAAAGGTGTACCAAGTAATTTTTTATGTTAATTAGTAATGTTCCACTGGCTGATACTGCAGTCGTCTTGGACTTATACTGACAACTAGAGGTGTGGTGCAGCATCAAATGTTTTCAAAAAGTGCTGTTTGTTTCTGTATGTTTCCAACTTTGTTAATATAAAAAATTACTCTTAACCGTCTGGTGCTCTTCTGTTTTTTTTTTTTGACAGAAAAGTTGTATTTTTTGTTTTTACTTCATCAGAATGCTACAACACTTAGTAAAGGTTTGGCACTTGCTATGTGAACACACACAAAAAAATAATGGCCATTATTCGAAAAGGTTAAATGGTCCTGGAAAAAATAGTCATACTTGTACTTCTCAAGGTCAAAAATGACCGCACTAGAAATGGAGGGGAAACAAAATGAATCGGGCAGAAATGTGCCCCCCTTTTTACTGCCAAAACAGCCCTGACCCATCGAGGCATGGACTCCACTAGACCCCTGAAGGTGTGGTATCTGGCACCAAGATGTTAGCAGCAGATCCTTCAAGTCCTGTAAGTTGCGAGGTGGGGCCTCCATGGATCGGACTTGTTTGTTTAGCACATCCCACAGTTTCTCGATTGGATTGAGATTTGGGGAATTTTCAGACCAAGTCAACACCTCAAACTCGTTGTCGTGCTCCTTAAACCATTCCTTAACCATTTTTGCTTTGTGGCAGGCCGCATTATCCTGCTGAAAGAGGCCACAGCCACCAGGGAATACCGTTTCCATGAAAGGGTGTACATGGTCTGCAACAATGCTTAGGTAGGTGGTAAGTATCAAAGTACCCATACGTTCCTATAGTGCATCCTGGTGCCATGTGTTCCCCAAGCGATGCACACGCACCCAGCCATCCACGTGATGTAAAAGAAAACTTGATTCATAAGACCAGGCTACCTTCTTCCACTGCTCCGTGGTCAAGTTCTGATGCTCACGTGCCCACTGTTGGGGCTTTCGGCGGTGGACAGGGGTCAGCATGGGCACCCTGACTGGTCTGCGGCAATGCACTGTGTATTCTGACACCTTTCTATCAGAACCAGCATTAACTTTTTGAGCAATTTGAGCTACAGTAGCTTGTCTGTTTTATCGGACCACACGGGCCAGTCTTCGTTCCCCACGTGCATCAATGAGCCTTGGCCGCCCATGACCCTGTCACCGGTTCACCACTGTTCCTTCCTTGGATCACTTTTGATCGATACTGACCACTGCAGACCGAGAACACCCCATAAGAGCTGCAGTTTTGGAGATGCTCTGACCCAGTCGTCTAGCCATCACAATTTGGCCCTTGTCAAACCTGCTCAAATCCTTACACTTGCCCATCAACTTTGAGGACAAAATGTTCACTTGCTGCCTAATATATTCTAACACTAACAGGTGCCGTGATGAAGACATAATCAGTGTTATTCACTTTATGGTATGCCTGATCAGTGTATATTTTTATAAATATATTAAGTTTTGGAAAATACATATTTCATATAAAAATTGAAAACAGTATTTTTGTAAATTTTTCATAACAATCAACTTAAAATCCTATAAATATTACGACAAACAAACTTTTCACTTTAGCAGTAATCTGTCAGGTGTCTTATTTAAAAATAGACCAAACTTAAGCCTGCACTCCAAAGCATTCAAGATGTATGACAATTTAAGTTGGACATTTCATTTTCAAGTCTATGCACTGTAAAAAAAAAAAATAGTTGAGAAAACGTAAAAATGTAAGGCAACTTGATGCAGTAAGACTTTTGCGTTGTCTCAACAATTATTTTTGAATTCTTCCCAGAACATTTTTTTTGTTTAGCCAACGTAAATTTGTTTGTTCATGCAATGTTGATTGTCGTATTTTGCTAATAAAAAAATTATTGTCACAGCAACTGAAACAACAATTACTGTTGTTGAGCTAATTTATTTTTTTCTGTTTCCTTGATGGAAAAAAAATAATTAGTAAAATAAAGACCTCACTATCCTTTCTACAATTATTTTAGTGATTTTAAATCATTTACAAATGACAAAAATGAATTCCTTTATCAGTTTATTCAGTTGTAAAAAGCACATACATTGTAACAACTGTATTATTTAGTGAAATGTTAGAACTCTTAAAGGCATAGTTCACCCAAAAGTGAAAAATTTGTCATCATTTACTTACCCTCATATTGTTCCAAACTTGTATGTATGTCTTTCTTCTGTTATACACAAATTATGATAATTAAAAGAATGTTGGTAACCAATCAGTTGACGGCACCCATTGACTTCCATAGTAGGAAAAAAAATACAATGTACAGCAGTCAATAGCTACTGTCAACTGTCTGGTTACCAACATTGTTCAAAATATCTTCAGTGTTCAACAGAAGAAAGACACTCATACAAGTTTGAAACAACATGCTGGTGAGTAAATGATGACAAATGTTTCATTTTTAGCCAAACTATCCCTTTAATTAACAATTTAAACTAAAATGTAGACAAGGGAACACTTGTCCAAAGCACAAAGCATATACAAACAGGTCACTCAATGCCAGATGCATTCAACAATATTAAACTGCACTTGAGATCTTTTTTTGGAACTTGGAAAAAAAAAGGAGTATCAATATGTGAGTGCAGACAGAGTGTTACATTGTAAAAGAGCTTGAAATCTGTTTAACTGAAATGAAAAACAGCACAAAAAAGTATCCACAACACTGCAAGGCACAGTTTTCATACAGTAAAACTGAGCAACAAACTGAGTAAACTGTCCATTTAAACAGTCTTTATAAAACTTCAATGCTTTTTTGTATTCTTAATGTCTTGACAAACTTTTCAAAAAAATTCAAACTGGAAACACTGGTCCAACTATGCCTCACCAACAACAATTTTTCTAACAGAAAAAAAGCTCTTTGTTGGTGACAAGGTATGCCACCACACGGTTCCGTTTTTACTTATAACAGTTTGTTAAGAGAAAGCACGCGCTTCGTGCATCCAGACCCAAGCTCCATGAACACATTCTGAATCGTATCAGAAGTGTACTTGAGGTTTTTGGGATAGGAAAAGTTGAGAGCATAGAGAAGGCCAAACAGGTATGCCAGAGCAGTAGACCGATCAGGGAGATCTTCCAGAACAACAACCTCCTCCAGTACAACAGCAATGTTCTGGATCATTGGTGTTGTTGTTTGGGTGTTATCTTCTAACACATAGAGAATGCCAACAGAGACCCCTTTTGTCCCATCTTCAGTTTCCTGTGACACAAACACAATAAGAATATATTTTAGTTTAGAATTAAAGTTGTTAGTGTTTTATTTAAAAAAAAAAATGGGAACAAAGTAAAAAGCAAGTGTCATTTTAATGTTTTAAGACTATGAACAGACTATGCATAAGACTAGTTTTCAACTGTGTAGTGGTAGATAGTTTTGTAACGCAAAATACCTTCAAAAGTGAACATTAAAATAAAACAGATAACACAAAGGTTCTAGGTCTAGAACAAGTAAATAATAAGCAGAAAACACCAAATCTGGAAACAGTTTAAACTAGGGGTGTCCAATCCTTTTCTATGGGTCACTGTGCTGCGGAGTTTGGCTTAAACTCCAATTAAACACATCTGAACTAGGGATGGGCGATATCTTATCGTTTGCGATATACCGGTAAAAATTCTCCCCACGATAAGAATTTGTCTTCCCGCGATAATAACGATAAAGCCTAGTTGATGGCGCGACCCATCCGCACAGTGCCGCCGCTGGCCGTCTCTTGATGCCCTAAGCGTTATTACTTTATGATGGCCGCGGTGGCTGCGTTCATCACTTTGTATAGCTGAACGGGGATTGGAGAGAGAATTTTCTTGTTGTGCCCCCCGCAGCACTCTGTGTCCTACACGCAGCGCGTGATGGGACGGCACTGAATCCGCATCTCACGTGCAGAGCGAAAACAACTATGGTGGAAGCTGCGGAAGAGTTAATAGCTAAACGAGGGACTACCTGAGGATCTGAACCATACAGATGGACTGAACGCTTAAGAGATTCGCGCTGTCTCAATCGATCGGTAAAGCATACTATTTCAGTTCAACTCAATGAATACGCAGTGTATTTGACGCACAGTAAACACTAGTGTGAGGCGCGCGACTGAAGAGCGCTCAGTGTTTCACACACACTCAAAGAGAGAGCGAGAGAGTCTTATACCACACAGAATTGATGTGCTACATGTAAACAATATCCTTTGTTGTATTTTCCTGTAAAATAATGGCGTTTATTTGGAATTATTCAGCCTTTCATGAACAGGAAGAAACGAATGCACAAACGGGAATCTCATTGCCTGGCGTGCACCTATTACTGTGTTTTGATTTCAGCAAATCAGTTTGAATGAGCGCTGACAACATGATTAATATTCATGAACCCAGAAGCTCATTATTCCTTAGTCCAGTTTATTTTTATTAGTAGAAGAATTTGTGGTATTATTAACTCAAATTACTGAAGTTCTATCATTAAATCATTATTTTCAACTTTTTTGTAATCTGAATACATTTTTGGGATAATTACTTTAGCTGTTTCTGCTATTTTTACCACTGTTTGCACCATGAGTGTATACAGAATCGGTTTACATTTAAAACTTGTCATTGATTTTTAATTATTATTGTTTGTATTGTGATGTTTTTCAGCACAGTTGCACTATTTAAACATTACCTGCACTTTTACAGAAGACAATTATATCTGCAACTTTTCCATTTCTGAAAAGGCTGGTGTGGAATTTTACATTTAAAAAAAAATATATATATATATTATGTATTATGTATTATAGGAGCCTATTTGATGACAGGTACGTTTTACTAGATCATTGTTTGTTTTTCTGAGTCTCTCAAGAATGCATGCAGCTCTCACTTGTATCCAAAAACATGGGGAATGATACTACATTTATCGTCATTGATATCGTTATCGCAATAAATACTAGAAAATATCGGGATAATTTTTTTAGTCCATATCGCCCATCCCTAATCTGAACCAGATAATAAAGGTCCACAGGATTACTAGAAACTTCCAGGTAGGTTGGAACTACACTCTGCAGGACATTGGCCCTACAAGAGCAGGTTTGGACATCTCTGCTTTAAATAGTTAGTTGAGATAGTCGGAGATAGTTTGTATTGCAGTTCGAAAGTCATTTAATGTATAATTCCTATGATTTCTGCTTTTATGAGAGCTGAATGTTGGTCGATTGTTTGTTTTAAATCTACATCCTTTAAAGGGACACTGAACAGTTTCTCTGCGTTTAAGATGATTGAAAAGGTGACCCAAAAAAATTATCTTATTACAAATTTCTCGGAATTCACAATTAAAAGTCGAAAGTTCTCGATTCACTGTGTCACTGATGGGGTGTGATTTAGATAGGTGGGATCTTAAAGCACCTGCAGTTCTGAAAATACAAACGCAACCTGTATGAAAGTCTTTGGTGATGCAGCTGATAATGCTTCAGAAGAACGTCTTCATTTGAACTGCTGAACAAATCACAACCTTATTTTAATTAAAATTATTAAACAAAAATAAAGTTAAAATGCAATGCATTTAAGAGTCATATTCTACAGTTTTAGAACACATTTTATCTTTGTCCCAATATTTAAAATCATGATGTACAAAGAAGATCTCTGGATGTTTTTTTTAAAGAATGATTTGTTCTATACATAGACATAATGTTACATGTATACACATGCGTGTGACAAATAACGATGAAACAGCACATAGAAACGGCTAAAATACAGTTGCATACAAGTTTATCTATCCATACATTGTGCATGTGAGGCTTAAAGATTAAACATTTACACATTATACGTTCTAACCATAACGTACCTCACTGGTTAAATATTTCCACGTAAATGTCCGCTGTCTTTCTCTATTACAAATGCGCAGATACACAATCAGCAAATTAGCGCCATCTAGAGACAAAAAAAAAAAAGAAAGAACCAACCTTAACTAACAACAAATAACTTGAATCATTGTATGGTAAACAGACATGTTACTCGTTAATTTCAGTTTCCTTTATCTTGGCTATTGTATTGAAACTTTTATTATGTGTAACGTTACAATTATTTTATTATTTACTTGGTATTGCCACGTAATATGAGCAGGATGTACTGAATTCGCGCTGGTATCCTGATAACTTAACTGAAATGCATACAATTAAAAGTAATATTAATACTTACCAACAGCCATATGGCAATTTTAGATCCTCAAAGAAGCAGGATGAGCAGACTTCCACATGGCACAGAGAAAATGAGGCGCTACCGCACAAAATGGAGAAGGAAACCCTGTGCATTCGGCGCCATTTTCTGCCTCATCACGCATGCGCAAACTATAGATCTTAGTGTTGCTGCTCAACAGAAAAATGTTTGTCCAGAAAACTTTGTTTAACATGTAGCAGTGACATTTTGGAGAATTTTGTTGGACTAACAGGTATTTTTATGTAGAGTCACAGTTATTCACAATTCCTAATATATGGGATTCAAAAAACACAGTATGCTGGACGAATGGTAATTTTATTTTTTACAGTGTGCTCAAAAAGTGGTTAACAGGCAATAAATGGATTATAAGTATTGCAGAAATATAATTTAGTACCATAAAATCCCCTAAAAATACAAAATTTTAAAAAAATAAAACATTATCGAGTTAATATATAGTACATTCATTTCATTGAAATAAATTAAAAATAAAGGAGCACCAGAGAGTTAAAAAATACTCTTAAACAGTTAATAATAATAATTGATAATTCCACATGTAAACACATTTATTAATGTTTTAAGTTCATTGCTTAAGCTTACTAAAAAGTAAATATGCATTCACTGAAATAATCTTTGCATAGCACTGCATTACACACAAGTGTAAAACATTTCTTCTCTTTTCTCTCCTTTCTGTGGTAAATTACATTTCTATTTTTTTATGTATGTTTTGCTATACCCCGAACAAACCAAATTTAATCTGCACTATTTTGAGTGTCAAGTGTTTGCTATGCGACGAAGGCGGCTTGCTTATTTTCATTAGCTGCTTTCACATACCAGCAGGATGACAAGTGCCAATGATCACTGCTCTGGAATGCAGTCTTTTTATTTTTAAGGGTAAAGAAAAGAGTAAACCAAAGGACAGTTACGGTGTAAACTGGAAATCCACTTAGAATCAAGCTAAATAAATCAAATACCTGAGAGGTTTTTGCCAGTTACGATTATTTTGAGTAATTCTAGCTCTAATTGAATTTTGAATAGGCAGGCTGCAAGAGGCTTCACTGCAGAATGAGTTAATTAGTTTTGAGTTGCCAGCGAAAACGGAGGAAATGCACACCCAAAACACACCTTGTTTATTGTCTTGGCTCATCGTCTGTGAAACATTAGCATAAATGTTATTTTCCATTTCCTCTTTCAAACCGATCTGTGCTTGAACATTCCTGTGCCTAACAGCCTGTCTTATTGTGTTTCGGTGTCTCAGAAGGGTAGCATCTTTGATTTGAATCAGGTATAAATAAATTAAAAATCTTCAGATGGAGTATAACTAGCCAAAGTTTGTGTGGATTTACTCATACATACTTAAAGGGTTAGTTCACCCAAAAATGAAAATTCTGTCATTAATTACTCACCCTCATGTCGTTGGACACCCGTAAGACCTCCGTTCATATTCGGAACACAAATGAAGATATTTTAGTTGAAAGCTGATGGCTGAGAAAGGCTTCACACAGGCCTCCATTGGCATTCAGTACATTGACACTTCCAAGATCCATGAAAGGCACTTAAAACGTCGTTACAAAGTCTATCTCACCACAGTGGCTCTACAATAATCATACAATGCGACGACAATAGTTTTTGTGCGCAAAAAAAAATCAAAATAACACCTTTATCCAACTTGTTCTTGTCTTCCGTGTGCGCCTCCACGACGCATGCGCGAGAATATGACGTAGCGCCGGTGTTCGGGAATCGATGAAATACACACTTAAGCTCCATTTTGAGCACTACGCCGAGACCTAAAGCACGATCAATGTAGAATCCAACAGCTTAGACACGCGCGTCTTCCTCTGCTCGTAAACAAATCGCTTCTGGGTCATATGTCCGAACGCCGGATCTGCGTCATATTCTCGCGCATGCGTCGTGGAGGCGCACACGGAAGTCGAGAACAAGTTGGATAAAGGTGTTATTTTGATTTTTTTTTGCGCACAAAAACTATTGTCGTCGCATTGTATGATTATTGTAGAGCCACTGTGGTGAGATAGACTTTGTAACGACGTTTTAAGTGCCTTTCATGGATCTTGGAAGTGTCAATGTACTGAATGCCAATGGAGGCCTGTGTGAAGCCTTTCTCAGCCATCAGCTTTCAACTAAAATATCTTCATTTGTGTTCCGAATATGAACGGAGGTCTTACGGGTGTCCAACGACATGAGGGTGAGTAATTAATGACAGAATTTTCATTTTTGGGTGAACTAACCCTTTAAATACCAGATAACTCTGTGAATGATGCCTCAAATCTAACATCTAACTTCAAAGTATAAATTAAACAAAGATTATTGAGAAAATACTATTTAAGTCTTTTGGTAACACTTTAGTTTAGGGTCCAATTCTGACTTTTAACTAGTTGCTCATGAGCATTAGTAGGATATTGGCTGTTTATTAGTACTTATAAAGCACATACTAATGCATGACTATATTCTACATCCCTTAATCCCACCCAATTCCTAAACTGAACAACTACCTTAATATTAATAAACAGTAATTAGGAGTTTATTGAGGCAAAATTCACAGTTAATAGTTAGTTAATAGTGAGACTTGGACCCTAATCTAAAGTCTGACCAGTCTTTCTACACTCTAAAAAAAAGGTTCTGTATGGCACCAAAAATGGTTCTTGGCTAGTAATATAGGGGAACCTTTTTAAGTGCTATATAGCACCAATTTTGGTGCTTCAGTGGTTCTTCAGCGGTTCTAAAAAAGGTTCCCCTATGATTACGAGCCAAGAACCATTTTTGGTGCAATATAGAACCTTTTTTTTTTTAGAGTGTAGTCTGTATATGTCTTAAGTAAAATTTATACAGTTGAGAAAGACGACGCATATCCGAGCATTAGTTCTTAAAGGGGCAGTAGCCTTTACTGCTGTCTGTTTAATGTCAAACAACAAAAGACAAGGACATCACTCACTGCTCTTGATTGAATAGCTTTTTTAAGTTTAATAGGATTAATCTTTAATTTATACAGTCAAATATGCAATGTTATTTTACATTTGATCAATTTCTGTACCTGAAAACTAATGTTAGAGCTACCTGAAAAACCTGAAAAGCATAGTTTATTTTATTAGTATCTTTGCTCAATAGTATTTATTTGTGCTGCTGCTTGTATTTAAATTATTTGTTCTTATTTTTTTCTTTATTTTTATTTGACAGTAGTCCTTTTTTACCTGAACATAGCAAATACTGAACCGTACCGAAACGGTGAACCTAAAACCGTGATACAAACCAAACCGTGAGCAATATGTACCGTTACACCCCTAGCGTAATGTATGTGAGGGGGTGCCACAAAATGGAGAAATTTTTCAAAGGGTGCCATGACTGAAAAAAGGTTGGGAAACACTGCTATAGAGCACCAAAAGTGGTTCCTCTATGATTACGACGAAGAACCATTTTTGGTGCCATATAGAGCCTTTTTTTTTAGAGTGTACCTCAAAATGTCATATTTAACTCAATGTATTCTTTACTGTTTTTTTGTAATTATTTTTGTGTGTAAATTGTTTCAAGCTCAACCCTATGCTTTTTTCAGCATTGGTGAGGAGATGTGTGCTATATTACTTTTTTTTAGTGCTGGACAATCGATTAATCGTGATTAATCGCATCCAAATTAAAAGTTTGTGTTTACATTATATATGTGTGTACTGTGTATAATTATTTTGTATATATACACAGAAATTCATATTTAAGAAAAATATATATGTTATAAACTATATTTATATATAAGATGCATATATATATATATACAGTATATACATGCAAATATATCCATATACATGGATTGTGTATATATATATATATATATATATATATATATATATATATATATATATATATATATATATATATATATATATATATATATATATATATATATATATATATATATATATATATATATATATATATATAAATATATATATATATAATAATAATTATTCACAGTACACTCACATATATTATGTAAACACAAACTTTTAATTTGGATGCAATTAATCATGATTAATCGATTGCCCAGCACTTTTTTTTGAAAAAATAAAAAATAAATAGATAATTTTGACTTACATTAAAGGATAGACCCAAACCATAGAGACCAGGATATCACAGGTTTTGTTCACACTGCAGGAACAATCAAATTATTTTAGACCTGTTGTTCACATTGAAGTCCCTTTGCTCACAACTCTGCAGAAATACACAAATTTATTTTGAAAAAAATTGATTGGAGTCAAATATACAAATAAAATAAAATAAATTAAAATTAAAATAAAAGTCAAAATAAAAGTTTTACTTAATTAAACCACGACTCACTTCACTTTGACCTCTGCCATCCTGTCATTCGTGACAGAAAGAATCATGTTTTGGAGAGATAACTGTATCTCTTTATCTTGAGTCTTATTGAATCTATCAAGTAGGAAGAAGTATTAATAATGCATTTAGCTTTGGGGAGCCTACGGGCCTGTCACTCTATGACAAATGAGGCCTGTTCACCCATGACACGTGAAGATGCAGATAATATAATGCAAGTTACTGCTAAAAGCATGTTGAGCTCCTTTTACTATTTATCTTCTGTCATCAGGCTCATTCTGTAGAAAGAGAAATCATGTCATAGCCGAAGGAATCCAATTGATGGGGAATATGTAAAAAAAAAACAAAAGTAATAATGTGACTGATATACCCATAATAACCATACAAAGGGAATATAATATGAAAGTGTGATACTCTGTGACTTTTCATGCATAAATGCTTACTTGAGTGTGACCAATGGCTTCATAAACATTCTCCTCCAAGGAAGATTTGAGGTTCTTTTATATGAAATTTCTCGTGGGTTTGACATCAAGTGACCAAAGCAAAATGAAGATAATTTCCACACGGTGAAAACGCTTGCTTTGCAGTGTCATCTTTCAGAAAAAAAATGATGAAACAGCACTAAACTCTGTTTTTTTAGTGCTAAAATTGGTTCTTTCAATAGCTAAAGTCTATTGCTCTTTTGTCCATGAGACTGAATGAGGTGTTTTAAAATCATTGCCGGAGAATTGAGGGGAGGGTGCTTTTGAGATCACAGACCACTCTCGCTCGCTCTCACAAGCAGTACGCTGTACGTGGGTTGTATTTAAAGATGGCTCATAAAGTGTTGAAACTGTGATAATGGAAACTGCCTCTGGGTGGCATTTTGACAAACAAGTGTTATTAAAGAAATGGTTTTATCAATGTGTTTACCACTTACAGTCCACAGCCTCATAACTGCATGTTGAGGTGACTCAAGTGCTAAATGTGTTTGCTTTTGTCTTCTTCTCTCTCCTTATTTTGCTATGGAAAATAAAAGGGTCATCCTTGACCATTACAAAATCATACTTGTTTTCAGCCTCTATGGGGGTTATGCGCGAAAAACTTCCATATTCTGTAAAACAGGTCTCATCGCTTCCGGTTTAGGTCTCGAAGACTGCGAGTGTTTAGGGTGTCATTTGGGACAGGGCCTAAAAGTGGAGTTAAATGCAGCCTGGGTGTAAATCGGATCAAACAAATCACTGAAAATTATTATTCATTAATCATTTGATTTCGTTCACTATTCACTGATTCCCTCAGGAACCCTTTCTCTAGGTTACATAATTACACGAGTCGATGTTGACCAGCGGATGTCTATTTGAGTGAATCAATAAATCAATTACACCATAGATTTGTTCAAAAACAAAGTCGATCACGTCACCACTGAGTTGTTTATCTGTACTACTTTTATTAACTCCTCAAGGAGAGCTTTGGTGGATATCAGGATTTGTTTTATTTTGGTCTGTTTCTCATACAAAAGCTATATGGCTGAAGAAAACTTTGAATGTATTTTTAACCTTGAAAGCTTCAGTTCATTGTTATTGAGCAAAAAGGAGCATGGGAAACAGTCTTCACGTTTCTTCACATTTTAGTTTTTGTGGAAGATTGTGGAAGTCATGCAGGTTTGGAACAATAAGTTGTGAATAAAGGATAACAAAATTGTTTATTTGTGAACTATCACTTTCGTGATGTATAAGGAAATGGCTTCTTGAACAAAGTGAATGATTTTATCCATCAGGAATTGATTGGATCGTTGGATTGTTGCGTGCGGCTTTGCCAAAACGCATGCAATTTGGCAAAGTTTTTTTATTTTTATTTTTTTTTGCATCTTGTTAGTGAAGCATGGCTTTATGATCTGAAAATGCTGCTCCATCTGAAAACCAGAGGACGCTCTCGCACAGAAACTCCAAATATGCCCTGCAGAACTACGATAACAAAAGTCCGTAAAAATAGGGCACAATGTACTGTATAAATATGAAGGAATTTTGCGTATTGGTTTTATCAAGGTGTTTTACCTGTATTTTGAATTACACATTAAGGGCTACTGGAAAAATCTGGAAAATTACTGGATAATGTCCTGGCAGAAAATTACCATTTTCGTTTTTTATTTTTTACAGTGTGGGCATCATACTATCATTGTAGCTGCATAAACAGAAGATTGAAACGCTTTGATTAAACATGATAAACACACGACTGCGACGACATTAGGTTTATCTTCAACAGTTCTTCAAGCCTTCTCAGCTATTTTCATGATAATAAAGTATATTTATACTTCAACATAGCCTTTATCACTGTATAGAATACTATGAAATAATATGTTGTGTGCCTTATTCTGTGTAAGAACCCACATCATCTCAAAGAAGGATGCTCAACTGTCGTTATGAAGTGAGTTTGGAGTAAAAATTGTATTAAATGTTGTTGGACAAGAGGTTCATAAATGCTTTCAGATGGAGCAGCATTTACTACTGATCACAGAGAGCCAAGCTTCACTCACAAGCTGTGCATAAAAAAATAATTGCAGCCTTAGTGATTTCATAATAGCAATAAGCCAAATCAGTTTAAGCGTGATTTTAGGTTAATTGCAATTAATCGTGCAGCCCTAACAAATGCAGCAATATTCCATGAAAATTAAGAATAGTTCAAGTCCCCCTATAGTCAATAATTCTATCCCTTAAAACTAATCTTTGTTCACCAAAATGACATATTTAAAGTTTTTTTCCCCTGTGAAATAAAATAGCATGTATGTAACTCTACACCCTTGCTTCATTTAGTATTTGTGGAGCTATGAATATGCAAATGAGCCCGCCTCCACTCACTCGTACAAGCTCGTCTACAAGTCGATGAATCAGGATGGTAATGCGTTTAACGGTAAATTAATATGATTAGCCTTTTGCTTGACTACGTTATGAAACAGCTAAAAACGTGTGCTGCTGTTCCTGTTCACCAAATCAGAGTCAGACAGCTGCCTTCTAAAAATCAGTATCCTTAGAAACGTTTTGAAAAACAAACATCAGTGGAGAAAGGCATATCGTTCATCATAGCACCGTATAATTCACCCGCTATATTGCTAAATGTAACCGATTTTTCATATCAACAGAAAAATTTACCAGGATAACCTGGCTTGAGACTCCCCTGCTTCAGAGCGGTTAATGATATGCTAAAGCCCACCTGCACGTTGACATGATTGGTTACAAGGTAGTTTGTGACGTCAGAAACACCAGCGATTTCTTACCGTGTTTTTGAGACTGTCTTTTTTCACTGCAGGTTTAAGGAGAAAATACTCAGCAATGGTGATGACTTCTGGATTTGCACATGGTTTGTCTTAAAGCATATTAAAAACACCACATAGAAAACTTGATTTGAAACATTAATTTAATTTGGATTTCATGGTGACTTTAATGAAGACGAGCATATTATTTGCTCGTTGCCTGTTTTCTTTAATGCCATGTGAGGCCTGTGATCATTAGCTGTTGTGATATGACAGGAAAGCTCTTTGGGGGGTTGGGCATTCGGGGTCCCTGATGGTTTCCTTGCTATCAGTGTGTCTTGTCAGTGAAGTGAGTGACGGTTTGTTTTGACATGTCTCCTGTGAAAGGGCCATGGCATATCGATATGTCGCATTTCAGCCTTGACCTGATGGAATGACAGCCTTGCTATTTCTGTGCATGTGTGTGTAAGAAAGATGGTTCAGATGTGGATTGGGTGGTGGTTGCTCAGTCAATAGTGACTGACAGACTGACTGCCCCCAAGGAGAAGACCGATTGCACAACGGTTGACCCTACCTGCTGCTATTTAGTCCAAAAAATAGACTGTCGTCTTTCAGCAGAGGTCAAGGACCAGTATTTAAAAGCACATTGAGACGCAGTGCACGTGACAATGCATCTTGTTCACTATCCCTGTGCACAAACATTTTACATGTGCATTACATATACATTTGACAAAATCTAACTCATGACATTGGTGTTGTCATCCTCTACTGTTTGATTTTCCAGAATGGTTTAACCCTTACATGCACGAATGTTTCGCCAATCATTATTGCATACTCAGGTCTTTAGTGACACAGATCTATATCTAACACGGATGGATCTCTACCTGTCGCAATAAATTAAAACTTCCTGATATTAGATTAACAATTACAGAAGAATAAAGATCATATTATGTTACCTTTTGGAGCTTGGAAGGGTTCAGTTAGAGCAAATGTAGTAAATCGCTGAGCCATTTCAAGTTTTGCTGATGATCCTTCCTATTCTTTTGTTTTCTGCCTGCAGTAACTATGAGTGAAACATCACTTCATCATTGTGTGTCAGACATTGCCACCTTGTGGAATAAAGGTGAATACCACTTAATCTGTCATCAAAGATTCAATTATTGTTAAGGCCCGGGTATACTTCGGCCGTCCGCGTTCGTGCACCGCCCGCATGACGTAATTTTCGGCTTAAAAACAACACGCTTGAAAAAAAGAGAGAATTTTTTATTCTTCATTGTTTCTTCCAAACTATGTTGCAATGGTGGATGCACTACAGTTCTTCTCCGATCATGCCCAGCGAATGTCCCGTTGATGACAGGACAAAAAAAATGTGTACCGCGCATGTGTCGAACGCGATCATCCGCGCGCATCCGTTGTGTAGTATACTTTGAAAGACGCGCGGACAGGGCTGCGCGCGTGACGCGTCCGGGCGCGGTAAGTGAAGTATACCCGGAGCTTTATGGAGCTACAGTAGGCCTATGTCACTATCTAACATACTATAGTACTACAAGGCCAGAAAGAGTTTATCACTATGTTAAGTTTTTTTTTTTTTGCTGTGAAGACAATTTTTTTTTAATTGGAACATGGTTGAATTGAAGAATCAGTAGTTAAGATTTATTTAAAAGAAACTGAAACTAAAACAGAGTGTTTCAGCAATGTAAATTATAATAAAAATTTAAAAATGTGTTAATTAGCCAACACTTGTGGTCTTGCCCACTTGAGAAAATGTGCAAGCAACTGGAAGTAAGTGCACAAGACTGTCCTAGGTCGGAAAAATGTTAACTCACACTGAATTTGGTTCTTTTAAGAAGTGTTCACTGAAAGGTTCCCAACCCTTTTTCCCCGGAGACCCCATTTTAAGATTCAAAATCATTAAAGGGATAGGTCACCTAAATATGAAAATCATTTACTCATCCTCAAGTTGTTCCAAACCTGTATGAATATCCTCCTTCTGCTGAATACAAAAGAGGTTATTTTGAAGAATGTCGGTAACCCAAAAATTGTGGGGCACCATTTACTTCCATAGTAATTTGTTTCCATACTATGGAAGTCAATGGTGCCTCACAACTGTTTAGTTAAATTCATATAGGTTGGGAACAACTCCACACTATCTGTAATATCACTTTGTGCTCTGAAATCAACAGAATTTAGGAAAAATGTGCAAGTTAAAATCAGTAAGTTTAACACATAATTTGGTAGTAAAACTTAGTGTTGCACATTTAATTGGTGCATAGATGAGAATGTGAACTTTGTAAAACGTTTGCAATTGCTTTATATTTCTTAATTATAAGAATCACAATCGCTAAATCATGTTGTCTGTTACATAACAGGGACTACTTAAATAATAATGTAAATGTGTCTCATCAGGTAATCAAAAGTTCTACACACACTTGCGGTCTTCACGCCCACTTGAAAACCTGTGCAGATATAGGAAAGATGTTATAAAAGCACATCTCACCGTGAAAAATTTGCAGGCCAGCGTTCTCCAAACGTGAACTTTGGAATGCAGCGAATTCAAAAACGTATTTGCATGAGCTTGCATTTCCAGTCTCTTATCTCTGCATGAATAGAAGTCAGTGGAATGAAGAGTCTAGTGTGACCGCCCCTTAGTCTGGATTCATCAACAAAGCCTACGCAGCTGTTTGGAATTTTTAATAAGAATCTTTTCTGTGCACATAAGTGTGAAATTTATATAAATATGATGGAATCAGCCCTAATGCAAGTGAACAGTCCCAAAACGTTTATCAGATGATAAGAAACAAAATCTATTCTAAAGACAAAAGGCATTCCAGGTGAAATTCAACCCATCTATATACGTCCATCCATACACTTCATTTGTCACCTGTCAGGTTGTGATAAACCAATTCAAAATGCCAGCCTCTTCTTAACTTCTAATCATCCCTCTCTCCCGCCCCAGTTGTTGTAGCTCTAAAGAAAAACACAAACCCAATTATCTGATTACAGTACAGAAAATCAGCCTCATGTTTGCTAATGAGGGAGAGAATTAGTGGAGTTGTGAAGTCTATTACAGTAGAGTGACAAGGCTCTCCATTCGGATGAAGTTACCTCATTAGAACAACTTCAAAGAGCTTTGATGTACAAAATAACAATTACTAAAATCTAAAGCAGAAGAAAATCACCTTGTTTTAAAAAATACAGGCACACTTATGTTGCTGCTTAAAGAATGGCTTTAAAGAATGAATTAACATTTGATGTGTGTGTGTGTGTGTGTGTGTGTGTGTGTGTGTGTGTGTGTGTGTGTGTGTGTGTGTGTGTGTGTGTGTGTGTGTGTGTGTGTGTGTGTGTGTGTGTGTGTGTGTGTGTGTGTGTGTGTGTGTGTGTGTGTGTGTGCGTGTGCGTGTGCGTGTGTGTGTGTTTGAGGTAAGAGTCTATCGGTGATGGTGATACATCTTTGGCAGAGATTTCACACTAGAGGGAAGTAGAGGTGAACAACCTGTGACTGGATATGGCCTTTACTCCTCCAACAGACTGAACATCGCCTGACAACATTTTTTCACCAGCATTACAGCTGTGTAAGATTGAATTGCCTAAAGCTTTGCTTATTTTTGGAGTGGAGCACTGTTAGAAATTTTTAATGACCTTCCCACCCACATGAGCAATACAATTCTGCAAGCCTATGGTGTCATTAAAGAGTAGCTACTGTATGTATGTGTGTGTTCACAATATGTTCACAATTTCGGTGTTCAGCTGTGTTCGGAAAGAAATATGGAATACACTGTAAACTGCATGCACGTCCTGATTTTGCGTTAGTTAGACGCGTTTCTGGGTCAACATATTTTGTTGATCCTGGAACAACATTCCTGTCTGAAAATTTAGTCCTAACCATATCCCTATATCTAACCCTACCCATAGCTTATTACTAAAATCAGAGGGAAATGATAGGTAAATAACAGATGTAGAAGCACCTAACCCATGGTTGTAAGCCTAAACTTGACATAAACTGTAAAATTGTCCCTCAAATCTGATTGGTTCCCAAACTGGAGGGCGTCCCTCCTAGGGGAGGCCCAAAATTATAAAAAGGGGGTGGGGCAAGGCCCTTCAAGGTTTCACTGCTAAATTATCTGCTTATTATGCGGCTACTTGCCACGTAAGTAAATAATTGCATGCAAAATATTATTTTGACATGTTTTATTACTTAAAGATGACTTGCAGTTCTGACTTGAGCAGTGTTATTAGTTGTAGCAATTGTTGTTATAAAATAATAGACTACTAGATGGCACGAATGAGGAATCAGAATTGAGTGGATGAATAATGTGTGGTTTGGCACTAAGCATGGACATGTTCGTGGAAGGACTGGCAGTGCCAGGTAAACGTAAAGCAGACGATCAATCTACTTCAAACATCACAACTACCAAAATAACATGGATATACCAGACGTGTGCTACGCGACGTGACTAAAGAACCCATTACAAAACAGTGATGCTGTCTACACTGGATGGCGCAACTTGCCACAACAAATCCCTGACAGAAAACAGATGCCCCACCATTCTATTTCTGACATAGCCTACACCAAGCACTCATTCTACTTACACAAAATACAAATGGTTTTGCAATACTCGCTATATCCAATGTAGACAGCCTCAAGCTTTTGCAGTGCTACACAACAAACGTCTGGTTCAGTGCACTGTGTTTTAAAGATAAGAAAATAAGATGAGGCATATCTTGCCCATGGATTCACCAGTACAACAGAGGGTAACGAAGAGAGAACACTGTGTGTTGTTTGCCTCAATGTGTTAGCTCTGACGGTATGAAGCTAAACATCCAAAATAACGTGTCTATACCAGACGTGTGCTGCAAGCTGCGACAATTGAAGTTAAGAAGAATGTTTCAAATAAATTCTATAGGATTTTTCAAGCAGTGTCAGTGTCGTGCTAATGATGATAGGCAAAGGTAAATATGCTAATAATACTTGTCTAAATTCTAAAATTTGTTAGTTTGAGTGTTTTTGAAAGTTAAGATTGTGGTATAAGTCAAAATTGTTATATTGTTCAAAAACAACATTTATGCCCATTACCTCCCTGTAATTCATTACGTTATGAAAATGTAATATTGGTAACACTTTAGTTTAGAGTCCAATGCTCACTATTAACTAGTTGCTTATTAGCATACATGTTTATTAGCACTTATAAAGCACATATTAATGCATTACCATATTCTACATCCCTTAATCCCACCCAATACCTACCTTACTAACTATTAATAAGCAGCAATTAGGAGTTTATTGAGGCAAAAGTTGTAGTTAATAGTTAGTTAATAGTGAGACTCGGACCCTAATCTAAAGTGTGACCTAAATGTATTTATATCTTTTTTTTAATTAATGCAAGCACACACACACACCTCAGCTGACTCTAGTTCCAATTCATACATCACACATTCACACTGTATATGGAAGTTCAAGTCGAGTGCTTTTTCACACTTCAGGTGCTTAAAATAAACCTTTTTACCAGCATATCATAGCTGAAAATTGCCTGTTAAAGGGTTAAAAAGACACATATATGCATTTGAAGTGTCGGATTCAAGACGTTACATCTCATAGAAATGGGATAGAAAGACTGTAAAAAGTTCTTTCCATAGTGCCAGATATCACACACGTACACAAAATGTCAGTAAAAGACGATCATAATGAACTCTGAGTAAAATCTTTTAAACCTATTAAAGACTGATTTATAAAGTGTTTACCACAGGTCTTTAGTATGCCGCCTAATATCAGAGAGATCATAAAAGACAAGGTGCACTGATGAAAGTATGATCTATTTCGGAATCATGCTCCTCATTAACTGCTCTGAGGCGTTATAGCCGTCCTGATCTTTCCATAATTCTCCAATTAGCATAATCATACAATACATCAGTGAATATGTGGCAGGGTGAATTGATTTCCTTCTAATTGCATATTGTGTGAGGAAGTTGTTTGGTTTTCATTGCTCTTCATTTGAAGGAAGGAGCAACTACTCCGAGGAAGCAGGGATGAATTATAGATTATAGCTCTTTTCTTATGGTGCACATGCTGGTTATTATATGGCTGTTGAAGATGCAGGGAGTTGCCAGTCATGTCTGATGACGCTGTGGATCTCTCTAATGGCAAAAGACTAGCTTCTCTAAAACCTCTCAGTAACACAATGTGTCAGAATTTAGTGTCAAAGACAGAATTTTCTGCTGACAGGGTGTGAAAATGGTCTGCCATCCAGCGAAATCTCTTAGGAGGTGTCACATGCTCAAATTTAATGCACCTTAAGTTTGCATTTCTCAGATATTCTGTTTGCAAATATGCTGTCACAACAGAAAGTGTCCCACTGAAAACATTTGCTGTGGCCTCCTCCCCACATTATCCGCCTTTTCCATTTCAGATAATTCTGTTGCCTCGGCTGGAATCAGTTTAGCTCTGCTCTTATGAAATTTCCAAACCTCTGAGGTGAGGAGGTTTTCTCAGATCTAGAGCCATTTCCTCAGATCTGAAGGTATTCTCTAATGTCAGATGACATGCCAGTGATGGCTGCAAGAAGAGAGATTTGTCACAAAAAAAGAAAGTATTGGGAGCCACTATATGGCATCACATATGTATAGAACAATTGAAAGAATTGGTATTGATTGTTAAGAGAACTACTTTTATGTTCTACTAAAACCAAGGACACCAACACTAGTAACAGAAAGAGAAATAAGGCAGCACAAAAGAATCTGGTCAATGCAATAGACTTGCATCAAATACTACTAGCCACCATAGCCACAGTGCAAGATCACCAACATCAGACAAACATTATTTGATACTTATAAAGAACAGTGGAAATTAGAGATAATACGGAAGCCTAAATTAAGAAGTTATGTACAGTTTAAGGAAAATGTCCGTACTGAGCCTTATGTTAAATATAATTTGAAAAGAAGACAGGGGTCTCAATGTGCTCAGCTTAGAGCTGGTTTGCTGCCCCAAAAGGTGGAAGTGGGGCGATTTAAAGGAGTCCCAGAGGAGGACAGGTTATGTTCTGTATGTGATTTATGTTTGGTGGAGGATGAATTTCATTTTACGTTTTATTGCCCACTGTGGAACAATTTACGAATTGGTTTGTATAATATGATGCAACAGAAAAACCCGGATCTGTTTTGGCTGCCTGAAGGTGAAATTATGTTTTGGTTATTTGAACATGACATTTTTTGTATGGCAACCTTTGTTGAGAAGGCATGGACATTAAGACAAAAGACTTTGTACCCTGAGATGAGGTGATGTAATTGTGATTATGTCAGGATGTTGTGGCTTATTATATTGTTTTATTATGTATATAATACAATTTTGATGGACATCTTTCCTAATGACTGATAGTGTCAAATAAGCCCATGTGGGCTGGGCACCATGAGTGCATGACACTTAAATAAAACATTTTCATTCGTTCGTTCATTCGTTCGTTCATTCATTCATTCATTCATTCATTCATTCATTCATTCATTCATTCATTCATTCATTCATTCATTCATTCATTCATTCATTCATTCATTCATTCATTCATTCATTCATTCATTCATTCATTCATTCATTCATTCATTCATTCATTCATTCATTCACTAGCCTATATCCTTGAGGTGCATTTCCAGCAAGTAAATCAAAATTGGCATGGAAGCACTGTGGGCATTGGCTAAAGGGGCTCTTGTGAATTAACATTTCTCTGCCTTGACTTTCCCGATCTATGTTTGTCATGGCTGGTTGCCAAGGAAAGAGAGATAAGGGGGGTTTACACCATAAACAACAAGATAATGAGGTGTAAAACAAGGCACAGGGGGGACGGTTCAATCAACTAATAAGTAACCATAGCAACCAATGACACAGGGACTAAACACAGATAAAGAAACTAAACTCAAAGAATCAAAACACAGAAAATATGTAAAAACATAGTTCTATATAGTTTTAAATGTTTTTCTTGACCAGTGTCATGAAAATTGTAGCCGTTGAATGTAGCCATGTAGAATGACAATGATAAATCATATTATTTGTATTAATTATAATAATAATAATAATAATTATTATTATTATTATTATTATTACTTGCTTTATTTTACATAATATAATATTTTTATTTATATATATATATATATATATTTTTAATTATTATTGTTTTTTTTTACTTATTTTTAAATGTATTATATTACATGTATTTTATCAATATTATCAGTACCAAAAATGCACTGCAGCGTAATTCGACAGAAATTACCTTTACACGGCTGCCCTGAAAATATATAATATGAAGATTGGAAGAGAAACAGACAATCTGTCAGGTAATTTATTCATAGCTCTTTTGTGTCAGTGTCTGTCCAATTTGACAACATTTTCCCACTATGTACACACTTATGATTTTTGACTCCAACATCAAATGAATACAACAAAAAGAATAATTACATTAATATTGTTTTTTGTTTGATTGTTTTTGTTTTTTACGTAACGTATCACAGCATAACTTTTTTTTTACTTCGACAAGGCGTATGAAAGCATTTATTGAGTGTTTTTTCAGTGACCTTCATTTGTGCTAAAGAATTTGTCTACAGCCGATCATGATTTTGAGCTTTTATTAGACTTGGTACCTTAGATCAACACAGCATCTGTCTGCCTGCTTAACATCTCCAATGTTAATGTTCTTTTTTTTTCTCAAACCTTTCTTAGTCATACTAATCTTTTTTTTTTTTAAGCTTTGAAGCCGCTTCAGAAAGATATTATCTAACATCTTCCCAGTGTATATTCCTCTAGCCACCCTCCCAGTCTGAAACAGCAGTTCTTTTTCATGTCTCGGCAGACTGTGATTTGTCTTTTCAGGTTTGTTTTTCTAGTTTCCACCTGAAGCTACACCATTTACTGACTCTATCTTTCTCGGTCAAGAGGCATTCAAGCTTAAAGTGCACAAATGCTTTCTTTTTTTAATTTAATCAATGGTTATTAGTCACCAACTGTTACTTCCTCTTCTGCCGAATGATTCAAGCCGGGAATAGTTTTCTTAACTCTGGGAAAACAGTAGCATGGCTCATGAAGTTGGAACCCACTAAGAGTAATTGAAACAAACCAGGAAAGGTAAACACAGAAGTAAAAGTGATTAATGATGCTTCTGGAGCGGCGCACTATCCATTTTTCTCACCGGTACGGGAGACCTTCGCCCCAGGAGAGAGCCATTGCAACGTTAAGGTATGGCTGAATGCTGTTAGAGAGTTTTAGCTCATTGCTCAATTTCATTCCCACTGATATCACTTCAACAGAGTGTCCACAGGAGATCTATGGTGGCCATTTTAATGCCACTCGGAGGTTACAATTTAGCGTTTTCTTCTTGGTTCGATTTGCTTTCACAAGACATTGTTTTAAAGCTTACCAAAATGTTTTGATGCAAGTCATATGTAAGTAAACTTTCCTCTCATTGTCTTCCGGGATTCTGCTCATAGTGTCATCCATCAAGATGTATTGACAAGTTAGCTCTACGGGCTAATTATGGATTTATAAAGTGCCAGCCCTACCTAATAAGCGATATAAGCGGTTGCATAGGGCCCCTGTGGCCACCAGGGGACCTCATGCCAGGCGTTAAGACAATAATGCGTGATAATACGTTTGATAAAGTTTGCTTGTGCCAGTCGTGTGCGTTAATGTTTGAAAATGAAGAGGCGGCGACACTATCAATCTGGTGCAAAGAAGAGGAAAATCGGGAAAAATGTGAACAAGATAAGAGTTAACAATTTTAAAAAGATACTGATTTAAGCCCACGGCCGCGGTGTATAGTTGTCATTTTCCTTTTGTAAGTATTTTTCTAGATAGTATCCATGTTTTTAATCTCAATGACACGCAAGAAAACAACCAAATAAAGGATTTCAAGAGAAAAAAAAAGGTATTAACTTCCTTCCTGTCACATGAGACTGCTAACTTCCTACCCCTACTTCCAGGAAGCATAATGAAGGCAAACCCTCCCAAACAAAGGTTATTTTCATGTTACTAATAAGTATTTTTTGTTGACATATATAATCGTGAAGGTCTCTAGAATCATCCAAACAAAATAATTCTTACAACCCCAAATCAGAAAAAGTTGGGACAGTATGGAAAAAAAAAAAAAAAAAAAGAAGTGATTTCTAAATTTACTTTGACTTGTATTTCATTGCAGACAATATGAACACAAAATATTTCATGTTTTGTCTGGTCAACTTCATGTCATTTGTAAATATGCATCCTTTCCTGTCATTCAGACCTGCAACACATTTCAAAAAAAGTTGGGACAGTAAAGCATTTATCACTTTGTAATGTTGCCATTCCTTTTCACAACACTTAAAAGACGTTTAGGGACTGAAGACACCAAGTGATGAAGTGTTTCAGGTGTAATTTTGTCCCATTCTTCCTGCAAACAAGTCTTAAGGTGGGCAACAGTACGGGGTCTTCGTTGTCGCATTTTGCGCTTCAAAATGCACCACACATTCTCTATTGGAGACAGGCCAGGACTCAGGACTGCAGGGAGGCCAGTCAAGTACCCGTACCCTCTTCCTCCGCAGCCAGGACTTTGTAATGTGTGCAGAATGTGGTTTTGCATTGTCTTGTTGAAATATGACGTCACTGGAAAAGATGTATTCTTGAAGGCAGCATATTATGCTCCAAAATCTCTATGTACTTTTGAGCATTAATGGTGCCTTCACAGAAGTGCAAGTTACCTTTGCCAAGGGCACTGACACAACCCCATACCATGACAGACCCTGGCTTTTGGACTTGTTGCTGGTAACAGTCTGGATGATCCTTTTCTTCTTTGGTCCGGAGCACATGGCGTCCATTCCTCCCAAAAAATACTGAAATACTGATTCATCTGACCACAGTACACGTTTCCACTGTGTGATGGTCCATCCCAGATGCCTCCGAGCCCAGAGAAGTCGACGGCGCTTCTGGACACTGTTAACATAGGGCTTCCTTTTGGCACAGTATAGTTTTAACTGGCATTTGTGGATGTAACTACGTATTGTGGTACTTGACAAAGGTTTGCCAAAGTAGTCCTGAGCCCATGTGGTGATATCGCTTATAGATGAATGACGATTCTTGATGCAGTGCCGCCTGAGGGATCGGAGATCACGGTTGTTCAGCTTAGGCTTGTGCCCTTGTCCTTTACGCACTGAAATTCCTCCAGATTCCTTGAATCTTTTAATTGTTATGCACTGTTGAATGTGAAATATCCAAATCTCTTCTCATCTTTCTTTGAGGAACATTGTTTTTAAACATTTCAATAATTTTCTCACGTATTTGTTGGCAAACTGGCGATCCTCGGCCCATCTTTGCTCCTAAAGGATTAGACCTTTCTTGGATGCTGCTTTTGTACCAAATCATAATTACAATCACCTGTTGACATCACCTGTTTCAAATCACTATTTACTATCATTATTTAACCATTTTACCTCATTACTAGCCCTAAATTTCTCTTGTCCCAACTTCTTTTGAAATGTGTTGCAGGTCTGAATGACAGGAAAGGATGCATATTTACAAATGACATGAAGTTGACCAGACAAAACATGAAATATTTTGTGTTCATATTGTCTGCAATGAAATACAAGTCAAAGTAAATTTAGAAATCACTTATTTTTTTTATTTTTTTTTTGCGTTTTCCATACTGTCCCAACTTTTTCTGATTTGGGGTTGTACAAGAGATCTATAGTTTTTTGTACACTTGGTCAAAAGTCCAAGCGGCAACTATAGTTGCCGGTGGGCAAATAATTTGTAAGTACATATTATGGGGAGATGGGGTATACTGTGTTAACAGGTTAATAAATCAAGATTTTTGATCTTTAGTGCTTTTTGCTTTCATAATATCCCATCTAAAACATAACCTTTTAACTGACATCTCTACTGTACAGACCTTAATTCGATAGGGAAAAATATCATATTTTATGATATTATGTCTTGTAAGGGCCAAAATATTGAGGACCCTTCATCCAGTTTGGAATGGATGCGTTTCATTCTAACCCTCATTCTTTTTATAACTAGTAGCTTACGATTCCATTTGTGGAAATTCAGGCAAGTAATGAGTTTACATTTACATTATTATATGAAATCACCTACTACAGTCAGCCATTGAATACTATGGGACTATTTAATTATATAATTTTTTTGTCATTATAATAATTTATTTTCATTTAACTTTTTGATACACAATTCCCTGTTAGGGCAACTTAATGGCTGCACTTTGTTCTGCACTATGTTCCACCACTTTAAGACAAATGTATTTGTTGTTTGTTGTATTTTCATATTCAACAGATTATAAGATAGATGCAGCTTTTTTCAGTTTTCATCGAATGTTCTTCGACTTTTATACACAATAAATTTGTTTACGAAAAAAGATTTATCTGTTGAAAGCAGTTATTTTGAGTTAGATGTCAAATGTTCTGCATACAACATTAGATGCCAAAGGGGTGCATACAACATATTAGCCCACCGGCAAAAAAAACCTAAAACCTGGGGAAAATAAATGCAGAACATGTTCACATAGGACACTATTAACATGACTATATGCATGAAACCATTCAGAAAAATGTGGGCACAAATGGGTTAAAATGGCGGTTGCTACATCATGTCTTATTGGTTTAATTCAACATTAACAAGCACTTTGAAGACGATGTGCCATGGTATCATGCGTCATGCATGGCATTGTTATCGCGGGCACTTCAAAATACATTAATAATTCTAGATTGCCTACCTTAATATCCAAATTGTTTAGATTTTTAGAATGCATATTAGCTTCTTTTCAATCTACCAGTGCAATTCTACAATACTGGGTATTTGCTGCGTGTAAATTTTATCTTTTTTTCGCATTAATCATCTGTACAAGCAGCAGACGGGCTGAATAAAAATGCAGGTTCACTCTCTGGCAGGAGGTGGTGCTTATGGAACAGCAGAATAAGGTGGTTACCTTGGTTACCCCTGTACACAAAGCGAAAAGAAGGAATTTACGTTTTTAAACAGCCTTATTAGATTTTTGTATTTGCTTTAGTGTTTATCAAACAACTCCAAATATTTAAAGAGGCCTACTTAAATACTTTTCAAACATGTGTTTTTACACTTATAATGTAATTCAAAATGCTAGGTCTGGCCCTGGATTTATGTGTGGCTTTCTTTACACGTAATGTAGCCTATTACATATAGCCTACACTGCAGCATGTATGATTTTGGCAGTTTTGTGTGATAAACAGGTTAACATTTAGGCTGTTGTGCACTGATAATCTTTCACGATAGCGAGCTGTTAACTGCTCCAAGCATATAATTTCATCACTGATTTATTCAGATGGGCTTTGTGAACTTAACTATACGCTCATACACTACGATTCAATAGTTCCTGACTTTTTTTTTATTTTGTTTTTAACCCTGTAAAGCCTACTGTATCATATTTGTTATGGACATTTCTAAGGCCTCTAAATTAACAACAGGCTAAAAAGTTTGAATGGGGGCTGTTGTATACAATCTACTACATGCCTTTTGTTCTCTGATATTTCTTAGCAAGTAAAATGCCTTTTTGTATAATTCTGATATTTCCTGTATATTGTGGTGACAGGATATATACACTGAACAAGGTGGTGTCTGAATCCAAACAAGCTTTATTGAACACACAGCAGATGAAGAGATGAACAGATGAGTAGGAATTCAATATTGCAGACAGAGGATGAGGTTTTCAGATAATAATGAATGTCTTTCAGTAACACTTTAGAATGACTGTTCCGTCATTAATAAATAACTACACTGAACAAATGAGTAACGCACTATTAACATCCACTACTATTAACTAACAAGAAACTTTGACTAACAAATTAGTAAGTAATACTGTAGAATGCGAGTTCACTATTATCTAATCAATAACTACTATTTTTTTCATACCTCCCTGAGAACTACTAAGAACTACTATACAAGTTCATATTTAATAATGCATGATGTATAATTCATTCTAAAGTGAAGATCATGGTAACACACTAGGAATGACTTGGATCAGTATTAATTAATATTGACTGAATCATTGTAAACTTTTGAGGTTTTTGTAAAGTATTGAATAGTAATGACTCAAGTGTTCATTCTAAAGGAATTACTAATTATTTGAAACAGTATTCTAATGTGAACATCACGGCAACCCACTAGTAATTACTCAAGGAATTACTATCCAAAACCTTACAAAAAACATACAAATGACGTCAGTCATCACTAGGGAGTTGTCATACTTTTCACTTTAGAATACTGATCCAAATCATTAGTAATTCCTTCTGAAGGATTTGGTAACACTTAAGTCATTGCTAGTGGGTTACCATGATCTTCACTTTATAATTAATTATACATTATGCATTATTCATGTTAATTAACCTGTAGTAGTTCTTAATAGTTCTCTGGGAAATATGAAAAAATAGTAGTTATTGATTAGCTAATAGAGAATGCCACATTCTATTAATTCAAGTTTCTTGTTGGTTAATAGTAGTTACTAGAGTGTTGATATTGCATTACTCATTTGTTCCTGTGTAGTTATTCAGCAATGATGGAACAGTATTCTAAAGTGTTACCTGTCTTTCTTACAGATGATGGATGGATGGAGAGGAATGTAAAGCAGGCAGATGAAGCACACAACTCAATTGAACGGTGATGGAGCAGAGCACATATCAAGTATCACTTGGAAACACACATGGAAGCACATGGAACAACACTTGGAGATACAACTGGAGTTCAAGTGGAAATCCCTGATAAAGGTCCTAGTTCAAGGCCAGGCATCGAGTGAACTCAGGTGTGTGCTTATATGTGGTGGCTGATGTGCAGAGTGAACGAGTGACAGGTGCCGGTGAGTAGAACTCTGGCGACTGGGATCGCTGCAGTGGTGGTGGTGGTGGTGAGAGAGCCTGGTGAACCTTTGACAGGTGAGTTGTATGTTGCATTTTAGCACATGAAGGACCAAAGTGCTTTTTCATTTCGCTCTTGTTGGTGTGAATAGATCTTTCACCTGCAATTTGTTTCACTTTTTCATTGTGTACTTGTTGTGAATAGGTGTTAATGCCATTTTGTCAGATGTGGCTAATTTTTTTCAATGACAGAATCATTCTCTATTCTAAGATGTTTGATTTTGAAGGCACAATCTAAATACCGGTATGCAAAGTCAGAAGGAAAGTTTGTGTGAGTTGTACACTTTTTCTAATATAACCTCTGAATTTTAATGTGATTTACTTGGCAGACCAAACTATTTTTTTTTATATATTGACATATACTGTATACAATGTTTTAGTACATACCCTGCTTTTTATGCTATCAGAGAGGTATAAAGGGCACATTGTGTCACTTTTGATTGATTTATGGCACCCCTAATTAATATTCCACCCCCCTCCCTCCTCCCCCCTCCCTCCCACCGGACTGGACACCTGTTCTGGACACCTGTTTTGGCCATCTGTTTTGACCCCCTGTTTTATTATCCTCCCCCCTGCTATTCCTCCCCATTCAAAGGTATTTACGACTGTTTGTAACTTTGTGTGTTTTTCTAAAAAGTTAGAAAACGATCAAAGAATGTTTAAAAACGAATGTGCTTGAAACGTTTTAAAATGTCAGACATTGTGTTTGGATAACAGTGACAAGATCAGGGAATAGTATTTATTAAACAAAGATAGTATTTCACATACATTTGAACTTTGAGCTGTTAAAATGTTTTTTCATAAATATAAAAACAAGTTAGAGAATATCTTTGACTTACGGTTTGTAAAGATAGAGTAAACACTGTTTTCAAACAAGTATAGGCATTAAACATACCAAAGAAATGTGGTTAAAATCACCTGAAACAAATAATGTTAAGTTGTTTCACATTACAATTACTGTTCAAGTTTTTCTTTAGTTTTAGTTAAAATAATTCTCTCTTACGGACATCAGTGCGAACACGTCCTTTCAGGTTGACGACAGAAACAAGAATGTACCCGGAGGCTCGCGCGAAGCCCCCTCCCTCAGCTCCGCCCCTAACACCCACCCTCTGTGCGGAACAGAGGTTAAAAATAAATAAAATAAATAAATAAATAAATAAAGCAAAAACGAATAATATAAAGTTTTTCACATTACAATTACTGTTCATTTTCTATTTAGTTTAGGCAAAAACACACTCTCTCTTACACACCAAGAAGCAAACACGTCCTTTCTCTCTGACGATGAAACATGAATGGGCTCAGGTGAGCTGTGCGTAAACCCGCCCCAGACCCCGCCCCTTACTCTCCCCTCGGCGCAGAAGAATACACCTCCCAGTCATACAGACGTTTAAATAACGGTTAAATAATTAAGCAAATGACTTTTAATAAATAGGCCTAGTATTTGGTTTAACATTTAGTTATTCACCCTTAGCTCTCCCAACTCTAACAGCCTCAAGTCACACACACACACACACACACACACACATGGAACTCCGTGCAAACACGTCCTCTCTCCCCTAATGGCTAGATCATCAATGGACTCTGGGGGCTGTGCGTAAACCCCGCCAGACTCCGCCCCTAACACTCCCCTCGGAGCAGAAGAATACACCCTCTTAAAATAATTAAACAAATGACTTTTATAAATAGTATTAGTTTTAACATTTTGTTTAGTTAATTGTTTATTTAGTTATTCTCTCTTAGCTCTTTCAACTCTAATTGTCTCTCAAGCTCTTTTAATAAACTATTTTACTTTTAAAAAAGAAAAAAAAAGTTTAAACTGTTCAAAACTATGTGCTTTAAACTTAAAAAAGGGCAAAACGTGGGTAGTAAACATGGCGATCAACATGGTGATTTTTATTTAAGAAAGTTTTTTCTTACATTTGAAGACATTATTTTTACTTTAAAGCGATGCAGATCGTTAAAAACTAAAAATTTAGTATTCAGGCATTGTAAAATGTTATCAGAAAAAGTAAAATGTGTTTCTGAAATAGTATAAAACTATATGATTTTAAAATGGTAAAAAATGTGAAGCAAGGTTTTGAGATTAAACACTGGATTCAGGGGTTGTTTTTATTTAAAAATCTTACCCCATACAGTTGGGGTGGTAGACAGTGTGATCAAGGGGAGTTTTTATTAAAGAAAGTTTATATTGACTACATACGTTTGAAGAACATTTTTCACACACACACACACACACACACACACACACACACACACACACACACACACACACACACACACACACACACACACACACACACACACACACACACACACACACACACACACACACACACACACACACACACACACACACACACACACACACACACATGAAACTAAAACTTTAAAGCGATACATATAGTTAAAAACAAAAACGTACTATTCAGGCATTGTAAAATGTTACCAGAAACAGTAAAACGTGTTTCTGAAACGCTTTAAAAATGTAAAATTGTGAAACAAGTTTTTGAGATTCAGCTGATTCAGGTTTTTTAATTAAAAATCTTATAGCCTACATTTGTCTCCAAACAGTACATTCGACGGGGCTTTTTATTAAAGAACATTTTTATTAACTACATACATTTGAAGAAAGTTTTTCACACACACATGTAACATTTTCATATATAACTTTAAAGTGATGCAGACCTTTAAATACAAAAACGTAATATATTCAGGCATTTATCAGAAAAGTAAAATGTGTTTCTGAAGCAGTATAAACCTATATGCTTTAAAATGATAAAATGTGAAAAGTTTTAGATTAAATGCTGGATTCAGGGGTTGTTTTTATGAAAAATATTTTTTTTCCTATACATCTTGCGTGGTAAAAATTGCGATCAAGAATAAAGAAAGTTTTTCTTACATTTGAAAGTTTTCACACACACATGTAACATTTTCACATATAACTTTAAAACTTTAAAGTGATGCAGATCTTTAAAAATGTAGTAGGCCTATTCAGGCATTGTAAAATTTTATCAGAAAAAAGTAAAATGTATTGAAACAGTATAAAACTATATGCTTTTTAAATGTGAAACTTTTGATCTTAAATACTGCAATCAGGGTGTTTTTATTTAAAATATTTTAACATAGGCCTACATTTGAAGAGTGGTTCCCCATCAAAACATTAAACAACATTAAAAATGCTAACAACAGAAAAGCCAAGACGGGATAGGATAGGTACAATGTTTTCACATGATGTAAACAATTTCAGAAGAGGTAAAATGTGTTTCTAAGCTACTGTTTTCAAACCAGCTTTGACGCAAAGTTGAAATGTTCCTTTGTCATGAAAGGTACCAGATGAACAGATGCACCAGTAAGTTACTGTAAGTGACGATTACAATGCGTAAGCATTAGACATATCACGCAACAGTAGTTTAAATTTGTCCAACGAGCAGTTTTTAACATTCAACATCAAATAGCTTAATCTGTTCTGTTTGAGACGTCATCACATGCAAATGACAAATGTTTGAAATGAGGATAGAACTGACGTGTATAGCTGTATCTCCCCGACCAAAGGAAATGTAGGCCAACGCAAAGACACACACCAGGGGTGTAGATTTAAACTTTGGTAAAAGAATTAAACCAAATATTGTTTTAAACGTAATTTTATTTAATTTAGTTATTCACTCATTCTTTGATCTTTCAAGCATCTTAGCCCTAGCACAACCCCCCCACCACCACCACACACACACACACACACACACACACACACACACACACACACACACACACACACACACACACACACACACACAGACAGTAGAACGTCTAAACTTTTACGACATCTTACAGAATGTAAATACTTTGTATCATGCTGTTTTGTATAACGAGAAAGGATGTCTGGTCGTGACGTAGAATCAGTAAAGCGTCACAGGCTGTAAAACATGTGCTAAAGATGTTTTGCGATGTTTTACAACACAGCTCTGGTAAATCTGCAAGGATCTGGCATCGTGAACTCTGGATGGCATTGTGACCTTTGGTTGGCATTGCAAACCTTTACATATAGCCTATATACAATTTAGGTTTCTCTCAAGAAATTGATAAACCATTATAAAAACATTAATGCAACTTTTGCTTGTCCAAGTACGGTTATTTTACTAAAACAAGACAAAACGTAGTATATTTCACTTACAGCCACAGTTATTTTTCCCCAGTTAGCCATATAGTTATTCCTTTATTTCTGTATTTTTCAAAACTAAAACCATGATGCTCTAAAGCATGGATTCCAATTGAATGATCCAAAGTCGATTTAAACATTTATACATGTTTGTGTGTCACAAAAGCAGAAAACCTACATTTAAAATTAATTTCATGAAGTGTTTAACAACCACAGGGAATACCACATGATTACCCAGTAGTTGTGCTAAAATCTTTGTTTGATTTTTACACACCTACATATTTTGTCAGGGATATGTCACAACGCTGTGATGCAAAGTTTCACACTCTTGTAAAGGCTAAGATAACTTTCAAACATAAACTCTTCACAGGAATTATGTGTATCTAGAACATCCATGTAAAATTCAAAAGACTAAATAACTAAGAGGGCACAGCACATTTTGTGAAGTACCAATTATAATAAGCACACAAAATCCATTCGTGTGTAGTTTTGGAAATTTGTAAATGTTGTTTTGTGAATTTTTTGTCAAAACAACGTTTTTTGTCAAGTTAGACAGGATTTTTAGTCATCTTGTTCAGAAAGCAGATGACACTGTTCACATTTATGTGTTGGACTGTATGTGTTTTTAGGTGAAGACTCTTTTTGAGAGCTGTCAACATTCAATGTTTATTGGAATAAATAAAATAAAAAATAAAGAATTTAAGTAATAGTCTTTCTGTTTGAGAAGGTTTGATCAAATTGACATTTTAGTGCCACTTTATAGCTATCTATGATGTGGTATCGCATGAAGTACAACATAAATGAATTTGTGTATTTTACACTTAAAACAATTACAACTGAATCACATCTGACTATTGTGCTGAAAGTTACACATTCATTAAAGTTTGAGGTTGTTAAACAAAGGTACAACTCTGGTAAAACCCGTAAACAAAATGAGAAAAAAACAACACACCATCTAAATTCAAGACCCCCAAATAACAAATAAAATATAGCTCAAACATACACCATACAAGAAAAGCACTGTTTGTAATGCATACAGAAAATCCATTTATGAGCAATTTGCTAGTTTGTTACAAGTTTGTAAATGTGGATTTACAATTTTTTTTTCTTTTACTCCAATATGGTTTAGCCATCTTGTCCAGATAGCATAACACTGTTCACGTTTCTCTGTTTGCTAGAGTGAGTTCTGTTTTAGGTGAAGACGCTTCTCTGGATGTTGTCAACAAAGAGTTGTGAGTTCAAGCTATTCCTCACATGGGAAAGCGTGTGTTAAACGCAGACCTTTCATTTAATAAACTTTTAAGATTGAACTTTCTCTTTTGACAAACAGGCATTTCAAATATATATTTTTTTCCCCCTAAGGTGTTTAATGTACACAGAATGGCTTCTTTCAACATCCTACTTGACATTAAAGATTATAGTATTTTTCAGCTATTATCACCATCTTACCATCATCATCATCATCATCATCATGCAAATGAAACTACTATGTGTGCTAAGAATCTTTGCACATTTTTGCTCTTCTGTGGGGTTTGTTAGATATGCCACCACTAATACTAATACATTTAAGAACTATGATGCTCCTCTTTTAAAGGCTATGGATAAGATTCAAACATAATCTTTATACAGAAATTAGGTTTGCACAAAAGTTTATTCACGAGAGCAACTTACTAAACATAAATAGCATGAACCATTTAAAATGAATACAGAAATCTTCTCTCCTGGTCTATTGTGAAAGTTTATGTTGATTTGTAAGTGACCTTTTTCCTCTAGTCGATTTTGTTTCTTTTGTTTTGTACAGTTTGTAATAAAACTAGTCACTGGGCATGGTCAAACATGTTCATAGGAATTAATTAAAAACACATGAACAATGACAGTCCTTCTACATGAGAGTGTTTAAGACTAAACAAATGATATTTCTTTTAGGACATCTTTCTGGTTTGTCTATGATGTGGACATGACACCTCAACATGTCAAAGTGAGTCTTTCTGTTTTTCTGTTACAACTACACAACTAATTCATGTCAAACGTTTCTAACTATTACACTTAAAGCTGTGCATTTCACAGCAGTCATACACATTTATTTTGTGTACGTCTCTAAACAACGGCTAAGTAAATTAATTACAGTTGATGGGTAGATATTTTAGGTGAAAGGTGGGATGATTCATGTTTTTTTTCTGCTGCACATCAATACTGTAACACCAGTGTTTTAGGTGTCTGTCTATTAGGTCTTGTCCAAAAACCTTTATATAAAAATGCTAAACATATGGTAAGCAGCTTTTGTACTCATCGGCAGAATACCAAAATGTTTTTAACATATCGTACATTTCAATTGTTAGCTAGCAACTGCAAGTGAGGTCATTTACAGTAATGTGAAACAAACACATCAGAGTTGGGTTCTAGTTTGTATTAAACAGTTATTGCCCACAGCATGTTTATCAGTACTTTCATGCTTAACAAAGTTTACACAAGTGACAAAGTTTTCATTGTAGTATACTGACTCTGAAACATACCAAAAAACGTTATGCGTGTGACAGTTTGGAGACATTTGTGTTTCATGCATCTTAGATTTTGTTTGCATTTCTCCTAAAAAACACACTGCTTTTGAAAATGTTTACCAATTTTAACATCACCATTCTCAATAATGTATGTGTGTGTGTGTGTGTGTGTCTGTTTTCCTTACACTTTGTCCGGAAGAAATATGTAGCATTTGAACTCATTTAAGATCATTATCTTATTATTCAGATAATTACGGAACCAGGGTTGCAGGCTGTGTAATATAGTTTTGGGCTCAGACAACAAAAGAATAACAAGTTAAGATTCAGCTTTTTTATTTCATGCTCATACAATATATTGATGAATACATGTTGAAGTAAAGAAAATGGTAAAATGGCATTAGATACAAACAGTTAAACAAAAATAATGACATTACCGGTGATAGCCAGAAAAGAAAATCATGTTTTACTCTAGTAGCTGACTAGAGTTTCAACTATTTATTCAACGTCCGTTTTCTCATTTGTTGAAAACAGTAAAATGCATAGATCTGTTACAAATGTACACATACACAAAAATCTCGGTAACTTCTAACTCGTTACTACATTCACGTATCATATCCAGAATTTTCTGAGGACAGAATTTAATTCATGAATTTGTACTTACAAATTTTGTTTCTCTTACAACATCCATTTCATTTTTGAGATTTGTTACACGTTTGGTGTGCAATTGTTATTCTAATCACATGCAGCATCGATGATCTTATGCATCAAGCCAACCATCTGTCCGATAAAATGATTTTTTAACATGCAGTCAAATGTAGCTTTTAAATGATGGCACCAGCGCTGCTTGTGCTCAGCATCGCCAAAACTCCTGTCCTCCATCAGTTTTTGCGTAGCCATTACAGAAATCCACACGGCTTCTTCAGAACTCAACTTTGCGTACAATATAAACTCTGTCCCCTATTTGATGGCGAATGATTTTAATAGTTCGAGGAATCTCCTGTGAGTGAGTCCTTGCAGCAAAATTGTCCAGGCCTTTAACGCTTTGAAGTTTGGTTTATGGGTCAGATAACCCAAAGTGTTATTAGTTGAAGAAGCTCTGTTTGCATCAGGCTCAGACAAACAGGATGACTTTGGCAGCCCATGTAACAATAGACAATGTTCCTTCAACCAAGATGTTGCAGTAGCACGGGAGTCCACGCTGTCAAACCTGATATTGGTAGTAGCGCCCACTGACCAGATAGGACAACTCAGTTAAGAGATCAACTGAGCTCTGTGTATCTCTGTGAGATTATCAGGATGCCTGATTGATCAGCCCTCCCCCACTGGAGTGTGGCGTACAGGGGGGGTGATCATCAGGAAGTCATAAATGACTATATAGGATTAAAGCCACGATGAAACATAGCATCATGGAGAAGTTCTGCATATAGACATGGAGAAGTTCTGTCACCAGAGAGATGTCTATTCATTTCACCAAAAGATTTAGTTAACATATATCTTGATTCAAGATTACAAGGTGTTCACAATAAGATCCATAAGGATGCATTTCATTTTGTGCAGGCTTTAAGTTTTTACCAAATTTAAAGAGATGTTAAAGTTCAGACCATTAGCGCATTAAAATATATTGATTAAAATTAAAACGTATCGTACATATCTCATAAAACGTCATTAAATACTGAATTCAGGGGTTCAGGAATTCAAGGATGCGACACCTTGTATTCATTAAACACCAGCTGCTTTTAATACACTTAAGATGCACTGAAGTGAGATTATTCAGCAAAGGATTCATTAGACTGGTTCAAAATACAAATAAAATAAATAAATAATCATAATAAAAATCGTAATTATCTGAATAATAAGATAATGATCTTAAATGAGTTCAAATGCTACATATTTCTTCCGGACAAAGTGTAAGGAAAACAGACACACACACACACACACACATACATTATTGAGAATGGTGATGTTAAAATTGGTAAACATTTTCAAAAGCAGTGTGTTTTTTAGGAGAAATGCAAACAAAATCTAAGATGCATGAAACACAAATGTCTCCAAACTGTCACACGCATAACGTTTTTTGGTATGTTTCAGAGTCAGTATACTACAATGAAAACTTTGTCACTTGTGTAAACTTTGTTAAGCATGAAAGTACTGATAAACATGCTGTGGGCAATAACTGTTTAATACAAACTAGAACCCAACTCTGATGTGTTTGTTTCACATTACTGTAAATGACCTCACTTGCAGTTGCTAGCTAACAATTGAAATGTACGATATGTTAAAAACATTTTGGTATTCTGCCGATGAGTACAAAAGCTGCTTACCATATGTTTAGCATTTTTATATAAAGGTTTTTGGACAAGACCTAATAGACAGACACCTAAAACACTGGTGTTACAGTATTGATGTGCAGCGAAAAAAAAACATGAATCATCCCACCTTTCACCTAAAATATCTACCCATCAACTGTAATTAATTTACTTAGCCGTTGTTTAGAGACGTACACAAAATAAATGTGTATGACTGCTGTGAAATGCACAGCTTTAAGTGTAATAGTTAGAAACGTTTGACATGAATTAGTTGTGTAGTTGTAACAGAAAAACAGAAAGACTCACTTTGACATGTTGAGGTGTCATGTCCACATCATAGACAAACCAGAAAGATGTCCTAAAAGAAATATCATTTGTTTAGTCTTAAACACTCTCATGTAGAAGGACTGTCATTGTTCATGTGTTTTTAATTAATTCCTATGAACATGTTTGACCATGCCCAGTGACTAGTTTTATTACAAACTGTACAAAACAAAAGAAACAAAATCGACTAGAGGAAAAAGGTCACTTACAAATCAACATAAACTTTCACAATAGACCAGGAGAGAAGATTTCTGTATTCATTTTAAATGGTTCATGCTATTTATGTTTAGTAAGTTGCTCTCGTGAATAAACTTTTGTGCAAACCTAATTTCTGTATAAAGATTATGTTTGAATCTTATCCATAGCCTTTAAAAGAGGAGCATCATAGTTCTTAAATGTATTAGTATTAGTGGTGGCATATCTAACAAACCCCACAGAAGAGCAAAAATGTGCAAAGATTCTTAGCACACATAGTAGTTTCATTTGCATGATGATGATGATGATGATGATGGTAAGATGGTGATAATAGCTGAAAAATACTATAATCTTTAATGTCAAGTAGGATGTTGAAAGAAGCCATTCTGTGTACATTAAACACCTTAGGGGGAAAAAAATATATATTTGAAATGCCTGTTTGTCAAAAGAGAAAGTTCAATCTTAAAAGTTTATTAAATGAAAGGTCTGCGTTTAACACACGCTTTCCCATGTGAGGAATAGCTTGAACTCACAACTCTTTGTTGACAACATCCAGAGAAGCGTCTTCACCTAAAACAGAACTCACTCTAGCAAACAGAGAAACGTGAACAGTGTTATGCTATCTGGACAAGATGGCTAAACCATATTGGAGTAAAAGAAAAAAAAATTGTAAATCCACATTTACAAACTTGTAACAAACTAGCAAATTGCTCATAAATGGATTTTCTGTATGCATTACAAACAGTGCTTTTCTTGTATGGTGTATGTTTGAGCTATATTTTATTTGTTATTTGGGGGTCTTGAATTTAGATGGTGTGTTGTTTTTTTCTCATTTTGTTTACGGGTTTTACCAGAGTTGTACCTTTGTTTAACAACCTCAAACTTTAATGAATGTGTAACTTTCAGCACAATAGTCAGATGTGATTCAGTTGTAATTGTTTTAAGTGTAAAATACACAAATTCATTTATGTTGTACTTCATGCGATACCACATCATAGATAGCTATAAAGTGGCACTAAAATGTCAATTTGATCAAACCTTCTCAAACAGAAAGACTATTACTTAAATTCTTTATTTTTTATTTTATTTATTCCAATAAACATTGAATGTTGACAGCTCTCAAAAAGAGTCTTCACCTAAAAACACATACAGTCCAACACATAAATGTGAACAGTGTCATCTGCTTTCTGAACAAGATGACTAAAAATCCTGTCTAACTTGACAAAAAACGTTGTTTTGACAAAAAATTCACAAAACAACATTTACAAATTTCCAAAACTACACACGAATGGATTTTGTGTGCTTATTATAATTGGTACTTCACAAAATGTGCTGTGCCCTCTTAGTTATTTAGTCTTTTGAATTTTACATGGATGTTCTAGATACACATAATTCCTGTGAAGAGTTTATGTTTGAAAGTTATCTTAGCCTTTACAAGAGTGTGAAACTTTGCATCACAGCGTTGTGACATATCCCTGACAAAATATGTAGGTGTGTAAAAATCAAACAAAGATTTTAGCACAACTACTGGGTAATCATGTGGTATTCCCTGTGGTTGTTAAACACTTCATGAAATTAATTTTAAATGTAGGTTTTCTGCTTTTGTGACACACAAACATGTATAAATGTTTAAATCGACTTTGGATCATTCAATTGGAATCCATGCTTTAGAGCATCATGGTTTTAGTTTTGAAAAATACAGAAATAAAGGAATAACTATATGGCTAACTGGGGAAAAATAACTGTGGCTGTAAGTGAAATATACTACGTTTTGTCTTGTTTTAGTAAAATAACCGTACTTGGACAAGCAAAAGTTGCATTAATGTTTTTATAATGGTTTATCAATTTCTTGAGAGAAACCTAAATTGTATATAGGCTATATGTAAAGGTTTGCAATGCCAACCAAAGGTCACAATGCCATCCAGAGTTCACGATGCCAGATCCTTGCAGATTTACCAGAGCTGTGTTGTAAAACATCGCAAAACATCTTTAGCACATGTTTTACAGCCTGTGACGCTTTACTGATTCTACGTCACGACCAGACATCCTTTCTCGTTATACAAAACAGCATGATACAAAGTATTTACATTCTGTAAGATGTCGTAAAAGTTTAGACGTTCTACTGTCTGTGTGTGTGTGTGTGTGTGTGTGTGTGTGTGTGTGTGTGTGTGTGTGTGTGTGTGTGTGTGTGTGTGTGTGTGTGTGTGTGTGTGTGTGTGTGTGTGTGTGTGTGTGTGTGTGTGTGTGTGTGTGTGTGTGTGGTGGTGGGGGGGGGGTTGTGCTAGGGCTAAGATGCTTGAAAGATCAAAGAATGAGTGAATAACTAAATTAAATAAAATTACGTTTAAAACAATATTTGGTTTAATTCTTTTACCAAAGTTTAAATCTACACCCCTGGTGTGTGTCTTTGCGTTGGCCTACATTTCCTTTGGTCGGGGAGATACAGCTATACACGTCAGTTCTATCCTCATTTCAAACATTTGTCATTTGCATGTGATGACGTCTCAAACAGAACAGATTAAGCTATTTGATGTTGAATGTTAAAAACTGCTCGTTGGACAAATTTAAACTACTGTTGCGTGATATGTCTAATGCTTACGCATTGTAATCGTCACTTACAGTAACTTACTGGTGCATCTGTTCATCTGGTACCTTTCATGACAAAGGAACATTTCAACTTTGCGTCAAAGCTGGTTTGAAAACAGTAGCTTAGAAACACATTTTACCTCTTCTGAAATTGTTTACATCATGTGAAAACATTGTACCTATCCTATCCTGTCTTGGCTTTTCTGTTGTTAGCATTTTTAATGTTGTTTAATGTTTTGATGGGGAACCACTCTTCAAATGTAGGCCTATGTTAAAATATTTTAAATAAAAACACCCTGATTGCAGTATTTAAGATCAAAAGTTTCACATTTAAAAAGCATATAGTTTTATACTGTTTCAATACATTTTACTTTTTTCTGATAAAATTTTACAATGCCTGAATAGGCCTACTACATTTTTAAAGATCTGCATCACTTTAAAGTTTTAATGTGTAAAATGTTACATGTGTGTGTGAAAACTTTCAAATGTAAGAAAAACTTTCTTTATTCTTGATCGCAATTTTTACCACGCAAGATGTATAGGAAAAAAAATATTTTTCATAAAAACAACTCCTGAATCCAGCATTTAATCTAAAACTTTTCACATTTTATCATTTTAAAGCATATAGGTTTATACTGCTTCAGAAACACATTTTACTTTTCTGATAAATGCCTGAATATATTACGTTTTTGTATTTAAAGGTCTGCATCACTTTAAAGTTATATATGAAAATGTTACATGTGTGTGTGAAAAACTTTTCTTCAAATGTATGTAGTTAATAAAAATGTTCTTTAATAAAAAGCCCCGTCGAATGTACTGTTTGGAGACAAATGTAGGCTATAAGATTTTTAATTAAAAAACCTGAATCAGCTGAATCTCAAAAACTTGTTTCACAATTTTAAATTTTTTAAGCGTTTCAGAAACACGTTTTACTGTTTCTGGTAACATTTTACAATGCCTGAATAGTACGTTTTTGTTTTTAACTATATGTATCGCTTTAAAGTTTTAGTTTCATGTGTGTGTGTGTGTGTGTGTGTGTGTGTGTGTGTGTGTGTGTGTGTGTGTGTGTGTGTGTGTGTGTGTGTGTGTGTGTGTGTGTGTGTGTGTGTGTGTGTGTGTGTGTGTGTGTGTGTGTGTGTGTGTGAAAAATGTTCTTCAAACGTATGTAGTCAATATAAACTTTCTTTAATAAAAACTCCCCTTGATCACACTGTCTACCACCCCAACTGTATGGGGTAAGATTTTTAAATTAAAACAACCCCTGAATCCAGTGTTTAATCTCAAAACCTTGCTTCACATTTTTTACCATTTTAAAATCATATAGTTTTATACTATTTCAGAAACACATTTTACTTTTTCTGATAACATTTTACAATGCCTGAATACTACATTTTTAGTTTTTAACGATCTGCATCGCTTTAAAGTAAAAATAATGTCTTCAAATGTAAGAAAAAACTTTCTTAAATAAAAATCACCATGTTGATCGCCATGTTTACTACCCACGTTTTGCCCTTTTTTAAGTTTAAAGCACATAGTTTTGAACAGTTTAAACTTTTTTTTTCTTTTTTAAAAAGTAAAATAGTTTATTAAAAGAGCTTGAGAGACAATTAGAGTTGAAAGAGCTAAGAGAGAATAACTAAATAAACAATTAACTAAACAAAATGTTAAAACTAATACTATTTATAAAAGTCATTTGTTTAATTATTTTAAGAGGGTGTATTCTTCTGCTCCGAGGGGAGTGTTAGGGGCGGAGTCTGGCGGGGTTTACGCACAGCCCCCAGAGTCCATTGATGATCTAGCCATTAGGGGAGAGAGGACGTGTTTGCACGGAGTTCCATGTGTGTGTGCGTGTGTGTGTGTGTGTGTGTGTGACTTGAGGCTGTTAGAGTTGGGAGAGCTAAGGGTGAATAACTAAATGTTAAACCAAATACTAGGCCTATTTATTAAAAGTCATTTGCTTAATTATTTAACCGTTATTTAAACGTCTGTATGACTGGGAGGTGTATTCTTCTGCGCCGAGGGGAGAGTAAGGGGCGGGGTCTGGGGCGGGTTTACGCACAGCTCACCTGAGCCCATTCATGTTTCATCGTCAGAGAGAAAGGACGTGTTTGCTTCTTGGTGTGTAAGAGAGAGTGTGTTTTTGCCTAAACTAAATAGAAAATGAACAGTAATTGTAATGTGAAAAACTTTATATTATTCGTTTTTGCTTTATTTATTTATTTATTTATTTTATTTATTTTTAACCTCTGTTCCGCACAGAGGGTGGGTGTTAGGGGCGGAGCTGAGGGAGGGGGCTTCGCGCGAGCCTCCGGGTACATTCTTGTTTCTGTCGTCAACCTGAAAGGACGTGTTCGCACTGATGTCCGTAAGAGAGAATTATTTTAACTAAAACTAAAGAAAAACTTGAACAGTAATTGTAATGTGAAACAACTTAACATTATTTGTTTCAGGTGATTTTAACCACATTTCTTTGGTATGTTTAATGCCTATACTTGTTTGAAAACAGTGTTTACTCTATCTTTACAAACCGTAAGTCAAAGATATTCTCTAACTTGTTTTTATATTTATGAAAAAACATTTTAACAGCTCAAAGTTCAAATGTATGTGAAATACTATCTTTGTTTAATAAATACTATTCCCTGATCTTGTCACTGTTATCCAAACACAATGTCTGACATTTTAAAACGTTTCAAGCACATTCGTTTTTAAACATTCTTTGATCGTTTTCTAACTTTTTAGAAAAACACACAAAGTTACAAACAGTCGTAAATACCTTTGAATGGGGAGGAATAGCAGGGGGGAGGATAATAAAACAGGGGGTCAAAACAGATGGCCAAAACAGGTGTCCAGAACAGGTGTCCAGTCCGGTGGGAGGGAGGGGGGAGGAGGGAGGGGGGTGGAATATTAATTAGGGGTGCCATAAATCAATCAAAAGTGACACAATGTGCCCTTTATACCTCTCTGCTATCTGTGAAAAATATTATAAGATTGTGAAGGCCTGGAGCAATACTAGTGTTGTGCTGCACTTGATTTACTAATAGTATGTTTTTGAAAATGTCTTTCATTTGAGCAACACTTTATTTGACTCTGTTGTGCAGGGAATCCATAATGTATATTCATGTGTGATGTCTTTGAGGATGGGCGTGTATTTTCTTTAAACTTTGGCTCTAAAACATGTATATATTGAATACATTATTCAAAGAATAATACATTAAAATATGAGTAAAGCTAACAATAACTTTTCTTTCATCTTCAAAATTTTTGTAAATCATTACCTATTGTGGTGAGAAATTAAGATGTCTTGATTAAAGAGAGCTCAAGCTATCAGAATGATTCTGGGTTACTTTTCTTGCACCAAGGCACATAACACCCTTACTGGGAAGGAAGTAATACCTTCATTTTCAGGGTCCCATGCACACGGATTCTTGAGGAAATGATATACGCTTGAGAAAGGTTTGTTCCGGGTCCTGAAGGCTGATGTATCTACCAAGCATGTCACCAAACAACAGATTTAATCTCTGCCTAGAGCTAGCATTTTATTTATATCTCAATGAGAACATCTTACAATACACTGGCAATGCTAAAACCAATATGCTTTGCTATTGTGTGGTCATTGTGCCTTGACATACCAGTCACAGAATGTTTGGAATTTTTACTGTACCTGCCATTAGTTTTGAAAACATTCTATTCTAACATTCTGAAAACCATTCTATGCTACAATTAGCATCATGTCGACTTTGACATAATCAAAGTTGATCACTAGAAAGTTCTTAAATGGAAAGTTCACTCAAAAATGACAATTCTTTCATTGTTTACTCACCCTCATGTCATTCCAAACCTGTATGCATTTCTGTATGCAAGTCAGTGCATCCAATGTTGTATTTCTTCAACAACAACAAAAAAAACACTATTGAATGATTTGAGAGTGAGTAAATGATGACAGATTTTTCAATGGTCGAGCTATCTCTTTATATATTGGCCTTTGCATATCATGGGGAAAGTGTTTGAAATAAGTGATTACACAATCTTTTTTTTCTAGATGCAGCCTATTTTCTAACATGAAATAGAATAAAACTTGAAAGCTTTAATAAAACAATGTAGACCACTGTTCCAGTTCCAGAAATGTTGAAAAATCCAATATGACTCATTTAAAGCTGATCTTTGTTTAAAAAAACAAACTTGGCAAAACTTTGAAATTAAAACCTTGGAGATTTCTGTTCTTGGCTTAGTGGAAATTCAGACAGATGTTTTATCATGCACTTCATTACTAGATTAGTCCCTTTCACAAAGTGAAAGTGCTCCTATATTGATTTAAGCCTAGAACATATTTCAGAGAATAAGAATTAATTAGTCGTTTCTGAACAGCTCGTTATTGAACACATCAAACTATAAGTTGTAGTTAATATGCAAAATATAAAATGCATGCATACAGGCATATCAATACTTTTGTAACATATGTACACTATATTGCCAAAAGTATTGGGACAATAATCATTTAATTCAGGTGTTCCAATCACTTCCATGGCCACAGGTGTATAAAATCAAGCACCTAGGCATGCAGACTGCTTCTACAAACATTTGTGAAAGAATGGGTCGCACTCAGGAGCTCAGTGAATTCAAGTGTGGTACCGTGATTGGTTGCCACCTGTGAAAGTCCATTCGTGAAAAATTACTCACTACTAAATATTCCACGGTTAACTGTTAGTGGTATAACAAAGTGGAAGCAATTGGGAACAGCAGCAACTTGGCCACACAGTGGTAGGCCACGTAAAATCACAGAGCGGAGTCAGCGCAGAAGTCGCCAACTTTCTGCAGAGTCAAAAGCTACAGACCTCCAAACTTTGTGTGGCATTAAGATTAGCTCAAGAACAGTGCGTAGAGAGCTTCATGGAATGGGTTTCCATGGCCAAGCATCCAAGCCTTACATCACCAAGTGCAATGCAAAGCGTCACACAACCCATTCTCACTCCCAAGGCGTCAAAATCCGAAGCATGGTCAAGTGCCTTGCGCGTCACAACGAAGACGCCAAAGTCACCCCTAGGCGTCACTATCTTGACGCGCTGAGTGCTCCATTGATTTCAGTTGTTTACCCAATGCGTCAGATCAAGACGCATTTTATTCTTTGCATTTGTAAAAGCATACATGATTTTATTCATATTTAAAGGTTACTTTTATATTTTGGAGCAACTAACCCAACTCCTACCCTAAACCTACCCACTCCTAAACAATATAGAAACACATAACAGGCAAATAGAAGTACAGTCACATCTATTTATTGCAAAAACTGACGAAAACAGTATAAAAGTATTAACTCATGTTGCATTCCAAGTCTTCTGAAGTCACACGATGTCTTCATGTAAAGAACAGAGTTGATCTTAATGTTTTAATCGCTGAGATGATGATCCCGCCGCTCCGTTAACGCATTCATTCATATCTCATTCAAATAATACACACGCCTCTTTAGCATGACGCAATCGGTCACAAGACACACGAGAACCAATGACATTTTACAATCAAAGCTGACGTAATGACGCAATTGGTCACGAGACATACTACAGCCAATGCAATTTCACTATTAAAACTGACGTAACGGGCGGCAATATTTGAAATTTTATGTGTTCGTGATCTTCTGCGGATGGTGACGCTGATCGCTTTTGGGGATTTCCTTCACACAAATCAATTGCTTGGCCTCGGAATATTTGTATTTTTTGAATAAATTGTGCATGCAGTCGACTCTGCCTGTTATATCTGCGTTTTATACTACACAAATGGGTAGGTTTAGGGATGGAATGGGGTTGGGTTACATGTTAAAACGTGTCTAGATAGCGTAAATAAAATGATGCTGGCTGATTAAATTGAGAATCACAGTCCAACATGTCATAATGGCAAAATCATAACCCAATATATGATCATCATGACGATAACGTTCCCATGCCCAACGCGTCTGTGTATGACGCCAAAGGTTTCTCGTTGAAATGAATGGAGCACTCAGCGCGTCAATATAGTGACGCCTAGGGGTGCCTTTAGCGTCTTTATTGTGACGCGGAAAGCACTTGACCGTGCGTCGGAATTTGACGCCTTGGGAGTGAGAACGGGTTGCGTCACATGCAGTGGTGTAAAGCACGCCGCCACTGGACTCTAGAGCAGTGGAGACGTGACGAATCACGCTTCTCTGTCTGGCAAGCATGGATGGACGAGTCTGGGTTTGACGGTTGCCAGGAGAACGGTACTTGCCTGAATGCATTGTGCCAAGTGTAAAGTTTGGTGGAGAGGGGATTATGGTGTGTGGTTGTTTTTCAGGGGTTGGGCTTGGCCTCTTAGTTCCAGTGAAAGGAACTCTTAATGCTTCAGCATACCAAGACATTTTTGACAATTTCATGCTCCCAACTTTGTGGGAACAGTTTGGTGATGGCCCCTTCCTTTTCCAACATGACTGTGCACCAGTGCACAAAGCAAGGTCCGTAAAGACATGGATGAGCGATTTTGGTGCGGAGGAACTTGACTGGCCTGCACAGAGTCCTGACCGCACCTTTGGGATGAATTAGAGTGGAGAGTGCGAGCCAGGCCTTCTTGTCCAACATCAGTACCTGACCTCACAAATGAGCTTCTAGAAGAATGGTAAAAAAATCCCATAAACGCACTCCTAAACCTTGTGGAAAGCCTTCCCAGAAGAGTTGAAGCTGTTATAGCTACAAAGGGTGGGCCAAACTCCATATTAAACCCTACGGATTAAGAATGTCATTAAAGTTCATGTGCATGTAAAGGCAGGCGTCCCAAAACGTTTGGCAATATAGTGTACATATATTTTTATATCAAACTGCTGTATATTTCTACGACTTGCAGGAAATCTATGCATGCTACATTATTTGGAAATAATCTTTTCAATCTCTGATTGCATACAACTTTGTGAGTGTGCTTTTCATGACGTCAAAAGAAACGTGTGCATGTTCTTTACATGACCACCCTTCTGTCTGACCTGAAAACAGCTTTGCTTTGTCTGTCGTAGCGGTGAAGGTGATGACTTGTGGGACCCGGTCGCTGATCGGTGCCAACAGGCAATATCTACTCAGGGGATCTGTTGTAAGAGAGATGTCCATATGTTGAGCCATATGGGAGCTTGAAAAGAGCTATGTAATTCAGAGCAAACATGTCTGGGCTCACCCCTATGAAAACGTCTATTTTTAAACCACATGACTAACTGATTCTAATTCAGACTGCCAGAAACAAAACAGAAGTTTGTTATTAGCCAATAAACTGGGGAGCTTAAGCTTGGTGTTCCTGGATGTGAGCTGAGTGGTGTACATCTCGGGAACATGACGTATTATTCACTAAGGTCATAATGGGGTTTTTGTGAACATGTCATCATGCTAGTTCCAATGCGCTTTAGTTTTCTCTAGCTATATATGCGCATGGATGCTCTATTGGAATCTCCTGTGACATCCATTAAGCTGCCACTCAGCACAGAGCTTCAGGAACGTACACGCTCTCTACCCAAAGGATCCTTCTGAGAAGAGCAAACATTTGTGACACTTTGAAAAGCCAGCAAACCCTTCCTTTAGGATTGCAAGACAGCTTTGCTCAGAGGCGTCAGTTTGGATGTAACATGTGTGAGGGAGATAAGTAGCCCACAGAGCTCGAATATATGAAAGACATTCTCTAACATATCACTACTTACCAGATCACTTTTTTAAAAATAGTTTTCAAAATACCCTACGGTGCCTTGAAATGCTTCCAAGGTTTTTTGGCAATAGATTTGCCACCCACATTAGGTTTCAAAGCACTCTCAGTCTTTGTAAACTGTGAATCCCAATTTTGACCATGCTTGATCATTACCAGCCTAAACAGTTATGCTCTTTCTCTTTTTGATTAGATCCATACAGTCATCACATATATAGCCACACTACTCATTTGGATTCTGTTCCCAGTGACCATCTTGAGAAGGTTGAAGCCCTGAAAAACTACCCACCACACACACACTTGAGCACTAAGTCCAGCATTGCATTTGTATTTTTTGTATAATCCAACACAATCTCATGGCAATTCATAACTTTTTTTGGGCGAATTGGTGGCTAATTCGTATGAATTCATACAATCTCATTTGTACGTTTTCATACAATCTGGTCCAAATGTTTCCACTAGATGAAACAAACAAAGTGGACCATGTCCGTGTGTCTGTGTGTGTGTGTGTTTTAAAAAAATACAGAAACCATTGAGATATTATCTAAATTTCAAAGGATGGCTAAAAATATGTTGAAAAGCGATGTTTAGCTCATTATTTCCATCCTGTTATTTTCTTGCCACCTGTGTAAATGATCAAGTTATATAATTAATAAAATGTAAGTACCTGAGCTTGACCAGATCATATTTCTGAAAGTCTCCTATACCCTTATACAGAAAAAAAATATTTAAAGCACACCACAACACAACACACACATGCATAATATATATATTTTTTTTATTAGAAAGTTCAAAAGGTACCGCATAACAGGAATAACCCTGTTCATGAATGATTTATTAACCCGTGATTCTTCAAACGTATCTTGAAATGCTTCATAAAATTATTTTAGAATATAATGACAATATTTCATTCACCATTACATTCACTGGGACTGAGCTCATTACTGTTAATCATTTTCTGGTAAGGGGGCTGTCATGGAAACTCGGGAATAATGAAAGTCAGAATATTAAGTCACTCAATGCCCCATGTGAGGGTCAACAACCACTAGACGTCCACACTATCACCATCACCATGCTGTTTGCTCGCATTTATACATACACCAATTACTTGAAATTTCTGTTTTAAAATGAATTCCATCTGTGGAATAAATTATTATGGTCAAAGCCCTGAGAAGGCAAAGAATGAACTCAACAAGGATGAATGGTAGATAGATTATATGTAATTTCACTTGGGTAAAAACCATTAGTACCAGCTATATGTGGAGTGAAAGGAAGGTTTTCAGCCTCTCCAAAATCACTTCTTGCATCAGCAACATTTATTATATTTTCTTTAGAAACAAGTCTGTTGTTGGCATAAGAAGATTTTACTTCATCCCAAAATGTTTGAGAGGCAAGTTTGAACTTTTTCACAATCCCATATTGGTTGTACAATTTTTTAAAAGATTGTGGCTGAGTAGACCTACAGTATATGGATAAATACATATTATTACTAATGTTGTCACCAATATCAAAAGTTACTATCTAGGATGATGTGAATGTGGCGAGGTTATGTGATCATATCAGGCTTATTATGATTGCTCTGAATTTTGCAGTGTTGCTTATAATTAGCCTTTAAATGCAACCCCAATATAAATTTGCTTCTACAATTAATGATACAGTTCATTTTCCTTTAATGTTTTCAGTTTATGTGTTCACTGACCTTATCTTATGCCCACCCTAACAAGTATTTTTATTTATACATTTATTTATTAGCTATTAGGTGCTCAAGATTTTGTGTACTAACGTAACCCTTCCGGTTCTACTTGCACCCAGTGTTGCCAAGTCTGTGGTTTTCCCGCGGAATTGGGCTACTTCAAGTTGTTGCCGTGGTTAAAACAGAAATTCTGCAGGTTAATTTCCACCCCCATAATGCTGGGTACACACTAAAAATAATCAGGCCAATTTTCGAGGTAACAATCCTAAGTAAAGTCCCTTATTGGTTCTACGGATTATCATATCAGATTTTCCTGTGGTGTGAGGTGTGTTAAGAGTGCCTGAATCTGCTCGGAAAAACGTCAGAGCCGCCTCAATCTCGAAAATGAAATATTCGTCACGTTTGATGTGAGAAATTTAGCAAGTTTTCCCGTGTTCACAGGCGGGACTCTGGTTGTTTGTGAATGGAATCTGTTAGTGTGTGGTGTGCTTTCCTAGTCAAATCGCGGCACTCCACACACTAGAGGAACAAAATGGTTAAATCTATGATTTCTTATCGTCATGTTTGTGGTCTCTCATATTTTGAAAATCTTATAAGAGTTTAAAAAGATTTTAGTGTGGCCCCAGCTTAAGTACGGTTTCGCCACTCCAACACCCTCAAAGCACCCCCAGACAAACAAATTCAGTAGAGAATTCGGCCGTCTGCTTCTATTGACTTGCCATTGGCTACTTTTGTTGCACAGACATTGGCAACCCTGCTTGCACCGCTCCAAGCAGGATTCGAACTGGCGTCTCCGGCATGAGGGGCGCACGTGCTAACAAGGACGCAGCCTCTAGCACGCCTCTTAAGGCCAGGGGAGTGAAATTTACTAGTACAGCTCTTACTAGCTTGCCTCCGTTACACTCACCCCCAAAACCTCACTCCCATCCGGGTCACGGCACCAATGTAATCCCTATGGTTAAACTTGCACCACTCCGACCGGCAGGCAAGCTAACAAGGACGCTAAAGACAACAGCCTATAGGTCAGTTGATAGTAGGGTTGCCACCTTCAGTGTGGCAAAATAAGGGACACCCATTCACGACAGCAAAAAAAATAATAATAATAATTGCATTACGGACACAAATAAAGAATAAGTCATGAACTGATTATTTCAACAATGACAACTGGACAGCTCAACAATAAACCATAAGAAAACATGAGATCAAGTATGTGAACTTGCAACAGAACACATTTTATATTATTTTACTTTTGATTATTTTATTTATTTCTAAAGAACTCTTTGTTAGCCTATTTGGTGCACTTTAAAGGGACAGTTCACCCAAAAATGTAAATGCTGCCTTCATTTACTCGCCCTCATGATGTTCAAAACCTGTATGAGTTTCTTTCTTCTGCTGAACACAAAATAAGATATTTTAAAGAAAGTTTGAAACCAAGCTGTTTTGGGGGCACCATTGACTTTCATAGTAGGAATGTATCTTCATATGTGTTCAGCATAACAAAGAAATGTATACATGTTTGGAACAACTTGAGGGTGGGTAAATATAATGACAGAATTAAAATTTTTGGGTGAACGACATGTCCCTTTAAGCAGTCATTCTGAACCAGTAATCACTTTTGTGACAATTCTGAAATTCAAATATTTTTTTTTTTATGAATTTACTTAAATTATGACTATATTATTATGTCATTATTTGTCACATTTTTATATAAATATTTTCTTTTAAATGTCATAAACTTTATATGACAGGATTATTTATTATGTATTTTAATATAGCCTAGCTAAATTATAAATGAATAATAACTTCAATTAGGCTATAATCTATTACTTAACCTGTCTAAAAATATAATCTGCCAAGCTCTGATAATTTATAGAATATTATATTAATTTATTATCCATAAATAAAAAAACAATAGGCCTATAGGCCCTACCTTTAGAAGCACGGATGTGTCTGCCACCGCTTCTGCTTTAAGTCAGTCAGTCAGAGCAACTGAAATGCTTCTCTGCAAAGTGTGCAGTTTGCCTGAGGTTCATCATGAGTTACTGGACAGACCCATTGATTCCTTTTTTCTATTTAGCCCTATATCTGGAGATCCTTTTGCGTTCAAACGGTGGACCGCCGCTATGGCAACAATGTCGCTAAAACGCAATCACATGCAAATGAGCTTCTTTACTAATTATTGTGAAATTGATTTCTTTATATTTGCTATCAGTATTCTCCACACTGCAAAATCCTTACGTGTTTATTGAGCGATGTGTGGACCTACTGTATGTAAAACACGGGACAAATCGGGTCCCGTATTGGTTTGATACGGGACACATCATTTTGCTTGTAAATGCTAACGGGACGATTCCTTATTTCACGGGACGGGTGGCAAGTTGCTAGTGCGACTCTCCTGGCAAGAGGTTTACTCTCACAGCTCTTACTAGCTGGCCTCCGTTACACTAACAGGTTCATCAACTTCCTGTCTATGGCTAATGGAGTCCCTGTGTTAATGCATGGCTAATTTAGTGTGAATTGGCGGAACAGAAGGCAGTGCTGTTGCTTCTGTTTGTCTTCAGTGTTGAATTATGACATTTCATATAGACACTGACACTGATGAACTCCTGACATAGGTTGTATTTCAGTTTGCCTAATTATATATCCAATCAGCAGCATGTGTGAATGATGACAGGGTGGAAGTACTGAGATATATTAGGGCTAGACTACATAAATCACACGTTTACACATTCATTCAAAGTCATACGACAGCACATACAACATCTGTAGGAGAGAGTTTTTGCCTGCACTAGACACATAGCATTACTCTTCAATTTGCTTCTAAACTCCCATTCCTTCCCCAGCCTCTCTCTCTCTCTTTCTTGCATTCCAGTTCTACATTAACTTTCTGGAACGCTGGAAATGGTGACATTTATACTTATTCTATGCTTTTGTTAATAACCAGTCTATTTAGTAACCACTAAAATTTCAAGAAGTAATCTTTTCCCACCAAAGTGCTAAGGATATACAAATATTAGTGCTCATTTTAGTGATTATTATATCGTCGCTGCCCAATGAAACTCACGTATGTCCAAAACGGTTACTTTTAAGGAAGTGAAAAAAACATTGTATTTCAAAAGCAGTTGAATGTAGCGTTGTCATACTTGGTACGGCATCTTTACATGTAACCATATTCTTGCCAGTGTAATGATATAATCCACATTTGACCAAAATTGAGTTTAAATGGACATACGTGCATATTTTACAGTAACGGTGGTCGATACGCGTTCTTCCGATCATTAATTAGAATGGCCAAGTCGCGTTTCATATTGACAGAGGAATATGTGCTGGACATTCTCAGCCTCTGGCAAGCGGTGATAGCAGTATGAGTGAGGCATGTTCTAGTGACAATCATTAAAAAGTAGCATTACAGGCTATAATTTGATCAGTTTGACTAAGAAAAAAGAGTTTGAATCTTATCAATGAGACCGAGTTTATTTACATACTAGCAAGCAAACTAATCTGTGAAGAACTAGATTAGAACTAAACTGTGGAGAGCTTCAATGTTGTACTTTCGGCTATCCAGTGCTGAGCTTCGATGAGACTTCACTAGACCGGCGAGACCGGCGAGATGCTTCCACAGGGCGGGAGATACACGGCGTGATTGACAGCTTTGACACCAAATGAATATACGTGAAAATCAGATGACATGATTTCACAACTTGTCATTGGCCATTTAGATATGTGAAGCATACTGTATACGGAAATGAACCTGGACATTAAATCCGTCGAAAAATCAAAAAATCGGCAAAATGGACATACGTGGTTTTCATCGGACAGCGACGATATATATATTTGCCTATTCTTAAACTATTATCTACACTGTATTTACAGCCTTGCTAATGTAGTTATTTATTGTTGACTTCTTATACTTATTCAAATGTTAGTGGTCAACAACTGATTGATTGATTGATTGATTGATTGATTGATTGATTGATTGATTGATTGATTGATTGATTGATTGATTGATTGATTGATTGATTGATTGATTGATTGATTGATTGATTGATTGATTGATTGATTGATTGATTGATTTAGTTATTTACTGTAATTTTGCTAATAATTGCTTGTTTGCTACTGCTCATAGTAAGCTGAGAAAAGAAAAAAGGGAGATTTTAACGTCAAACATTAGTGTTTAAAGCCGATGCTCCGATGTCCACCATTTTCTATCCCAGCTTAATATGCAGAGACAACTATAAATCACTCATAGGTAAACTGATTTCTATTTTAATTTTAGCAGAAATACATGCTTTTATCTAAACAATGGCAAACCGGACAGTAGTGTTTGGAAAACAGGACATTATTTTTCCAATCTCGTTTAATTCCCTTAGTGGCGCATAAATTACACACTGCAGCTTCAACAGCTTCTGTCCCTGACACAACTAACCTATTCGGGTAACGCACACATTTGTAGAAAGCTCAGGCTGATGCAGAGTGAAGAGGTCATGGTTTAAGTGCAAAACCTTTTAAGTGTTAGATTGCAATCTTCATTAATCCCTGAGTGCTGGAGAGTCTACTAAGAGTCCACAGCTTTTCCTTGAGGAAAGATTGGGCCAGTGCGTATCTGGCCTTTTCAGTTAATGAGGGCCTCTCTCTCTCTTTCTCACCCTCTCGCTTTAGGAGGCATCTTTCATGTGGAACAAGATGGAGTGAATTTTACTTGGCTTTCCATTGTGTTCTGTTTCAGACAGCCTCTGGGCTCTTTGGCTTGTTTGCATCCTGCTCTCTTCTCTCATCAGCCTGTAGCTAAAGCACATAGCTGCTGGTGCCAATTGATTTTCTATGTCGTTTGTATTGAGAGTCTTCTACATAATTTATTTTGTAGCGTTGTGATATGTCGTCGCAGTGGATAAAATGTGTTTGAGTCTGCATTTCTTCCCACTGCATATCCCAGGAAATGAATTCCTCTGATTGTTTGCAGTGTTTTGTACTTTATTTTGAAGACGAATGTGCTTAAGACTATTTATTTTGCCAGATCTGATCAAGGAGTGTGTGCTTCCACAAATGTGTGTTTACTTTTTAATTGCCTTTTTCCTAGCCAACCTCCATCTTGTCTTGCTGGTGCCATTAGAAAATCATTCTGCAGTTAAACATCCTCAGAGACCAGATTCTCATCTTCCACCTATCCAGTTTTTAGCCTCCATATCTAGCCTCTAAGCCGTTGAAATCATCACCAGAGACCCCCTGCAGCATAATACCCTTTCATTCACACCTCCCATGTGTCAGTGAATTTGTGGTCTATCCATAATGTCTCTTCCATTATGTCTCATATGAAGCATGGAAGAGATTATGAGTAAAATTCATGTAGCATAACATGCTACATCTGTTTCAGAATTGTTCTATCCATATCTGCAAATTCATTAAAACATGCATGCATTTTTGTATCTTTTGCTAAACATTACTAAACATTGAAAAAATCATTTCAACTTAAAAAGAACAATTTGATACTATTTTTGCATTGTTTCATTTATTTAAAATGGATTATAGAAACAGAAGTTTTAGAGATTTTTGTTCCCTTTCGAGTGGAACTCCATGCTGCGCCATGACGCTATGGGAACATCTTGAGTCATGGGGTTTGTATTTAGATTTGATAGATGAATTCAACCACTAGTATACAAGGATCACGCTCTGGATTCTGAAGCTCACTTAGCGATTTCTTCAGATCCGGACGAGGACCCACTTTCAATTCCCCGGGTTCTGAGGATCTTGGCGGCGATCCAGCTGCCGTGAGCGACACTTGCACGGCATTGAAATTAAATTGTGCATTTGATGAGTTTTTGGAAGTGGTGACTCACGCTGTAGACAAACTAAAATTACAATGGCCAGAGGAGATTATAAATAAATAAAACCAAATTGTATGATCGCTTTCTTTCTAGTAAAATCTGCCATTCTTCCCGGACCTCCATGCTGAGGTATCGAGGTCCTGGGGTAACCCTTACTCGGCTTGAGTCCCATCAATGTCGAATTACTCCTCCATTTTGGGGCTTGGGGAGTATGGGTATGCTGCAGACACTTGCAAGTTATCTCTCCCCTGCGGCAGCTACATCTTTAAAGAAGCCTTCACTACCCTCGAGGCCCTGCAGAGTTACATCTGGCCTTGTGGGAAAAGCATATGAAGCACCGGGTCAGGCAGGCGTTGCATATTATAGACATTGTCAAAAGGGTACCAGGCTGACCTGCTCAATGACCTGACTCTGGTGAGACTATTGACCCTGAGCCAATCAGGGTACCCCACCGGGCCGCAGATCTTGCCCTCCGTGCCACTAAGCAGATGGCCTGCTCAATTGGGCATGGTATGGCTGCTATGGTTGCCATGGAGTGAGCCCTGGGTCCTTTGCGCTTATCCCACCACCACTGGTGTTTCAGGAGGTGATGGTCCTCAGTGGAGTTTCCGCCCAATCTCTGCTCAACAAAATATCTACCAGAGTGTGGTGCCCGCAGTTAGAATAAAAAGCAATATTGAAGAGTATTCAGTAATCTGCCTTTCTTCGAGTGGGTTGGGCACTACTGTCTAAATCTCTGACAGTCGAATTTCGGTGGTTTCCTGCCACTATGCTGTTTATGCACTATGCTGCCACTATGCACTATTTGATGTCCTTGATTCAATGGAGTGCTTCCCACTCTTGTTAAGCAGGATCAAACTCTATTGTTAGTACAGGACCTTCATTTTCTGTTGGTGAATGGGGCCATAGAATATGTTCCCTTTCCCTTAACCCTTTTAAACTGGGTGTCATCGCCGACACATCCAACCAAGCTGTATCCATGTTACCGTACCTCTTTAACCTCTTTAACTCTTTAACCAAAATAATTCAAATTGTTCCAGACAGTAGACAGCATGCATTTTTCTGCAATGTATGGCCTATTACGTTACATTTCTTGTAGAAGCTCTATTTAGGTATGTGCTCCACTCGAAAGGGAATGCCTCAGGTTATGTATGTATCCCAGTTCCCTAAAAGGGAACGAGACGCTACTTCATGCAATGATGAAAACATCTTCCTTTAGACAATTGGTGACGCATGTTTCTGGCATCTATTTATGGTCTTGGTGATGTGCTGATGGTAAGTCACCTGACCACACTGTTGCCAATCATGATTGAAGTTTCCCACACATGCTTCAGACACCAGCTCATGTAGGGCGTTCTCATAGCATCACAACATCATGACGCAGCGTCTCATTCCCTCATAGGGAACCGTAAGAAGTTTTTCATTCAATTAGAAAGGAACTGTTCTTGCACATACATATATATATATATATCAAAGAAGTGGTTGTGAATTAAAGTGCCCCTATTATGCTATTTAAAGGCTCCTGATTTTGTTTTGGAAGTCTCCTACTGTACAACAGGTTTACATGCAACAAAGGTCAAAAAACACTTACATTTTCTCATAATACATTGCACATCACCACATTGTTCAATGATTTTCACTCGGATTAATCAGTCTCTGTAAATCCCTCCTTTCGGAGAGCTACTTTGCTCTGATTTGTCAGTTGTCCCAGTCTGTTGTGATCTACCACTTACAGCGCACATCGGAAACAAACACCCATTACCATAAACTTCAGCTCTGTGCGGAGGCTTCCTAAAGTAAAGACAAAGTTACTGTAAAGACAGTAACGAGGGCCTCGATTTTACCATATCAATCCAAGCACGTGTCTGATGAGGAAACATTCGAAGAAATAGTTATTCAACCCGAACCTCAAACGCTACTCAGTTTGAAGTACATTATGAGATGTTGCAGCTGTATTTCCTCACCATGTCTATCAACAAACCAATGTGTATATTGCGGTGCATGTGCGGTAACTGTATTAACTCAATAACGGTGCATATGTTAGCCAAGCACTAACATGAATGCCTGATGTTACATTAAACATCAAATCTTACTCCAACCTTGATCTTTACTCAAAGTAGTAAGAACGACAGACAATCTGCATTAATAGACACAGTTATAGGTAATAGTGGCACACAGCTGGTTTGCAGCAGTATTTCAGTAAGACAGTAATAACGTGAGTTAGCCGATTAGCTGAAAACTTACACAATATAAAACACAAAACGATGTATTTTGAACACCCGGTAGAACATATATGCATGAATAATTAGGCATAATATAATAATATAATTACAGGTTGTGATTCTGAGGAGCAAGCTGGTCCAAATAAACTGGGCACTGACCCATCTTCCAAGAGCAAGCGTTTTGCGAATCCCGCATTGAACTCCAAGATTTGAGAAGCAGTCGTCATTAAAATGACATGTTTGAGGGCAGGACAAGTTGTTTACCCCCGGACAACATACAACATAGGCTTTACATATCGACTTTATAACTTTGCAGAACGTTTACATTCACAAACAGCTATAGGCCTATTACACACTGCATGAAAGGGAATATTCGAAAAACCATAATTGGGGCACTTTAATGAATTCAAGCCTAAACAAAATTGTCATAGCATCTCACTAAACCAGCTAAACCTTGATCCCCTGCCATAAAGGGAGTTTGTTATCAGTTTCTACATGCTGTCGCAGTCTCTATGTGCTAATGAGTTAGCAGGCGGTGATGTTTACTCTCATTAAGTTAGTGAGTGTGTGTATGAATCTCTGCAGGAGACAGGTGAAGCAGATGGCGGTGGCTGTTGGTGATGGTGATTGGTGGACGAGGGAAACAGAACCCTCCTCCCTGAGCCTGCCTCTGAAACCAGTTGGAGCACCAAATAACAGGAGACGACCAGGGAGAGGACAACTGTATACCATCTCAATTTACCAACTTCAGACTGCACTTATTGTGCACAACTCAGTCGCACTTTAACTATGTAGCTATTTACAACTGTAACTGTACTTTATGTTTAGGTAGATCTTTATAAGACTAAATTCTTTTTTTATCTGGGACCATGGGAAGGTTGTATTTATTTCCCGCAAATTCCATGTGGCGCTGCCATGCTAAGTTACAGGATGGTCCTTCTGCTGCCTGAGGTTAATTGTCTTTTTCAAGGTCACAATGGTGATAGTTTAGGAATCACCCCTTGCAGGGTTTAAACTTGCAGCCTTGAACTTCAGGGACCAGCCTAGGTTGTAATGAAGCATTCCAAGTGGTCCTCAATTTGATTCTGATCCAAAATAAAATAAAATAAATAAAACCACCATGGTACCTTTTTAGTAATTTACTTTCCACAGTACAGCATTATGCAGTATGAGTGATATATGTTGTTATAAACCTTGCTTTTAACTCAGGGTAAAGGAATGTTTGACACTTGTAATTTAAAAGCGGGGTTAGCATCACGTTTTACCCGGGGTTATGAAACACTGCCACAGAGCAGGGTTTGCACCGATTTTGTGGTGTTAACCCCGGATTGCGGTGCCAAACTTGTACAGTTTGAAACTATGAAGTGTTAGATTGTGAAGGCTATGCTATGCTTAGACACCCAATTGTGTGCCAGCTTTGGACAGTCCTGGAAAGACAGTGCTTTAACAGTCAATTCAGCATTTGAGAGGATGTCTAATGGTGATGGAAGAAGAGCCTGTTTTCTTCTTACCCTCATGCTGCGTTCACACCAAATACGAATAGAGCGTCCGGAGCGAGTGATTTCAATGTTAAGTCAATGGAAAGGTAAGTTGACGGGCGTCTGGAGGACGTCCAGTTCGTGCCAATGACGCGAATTTGGCGCAAATTGAACGTCTTGCGCGAACGGTGCATTTTGTGCATTCACGCGTTTGCGAATTCGCGTCTGACGCCCGAGTTGAAGATGTTGAACTTTTCCGTCAATTCGCGTCGCGTTAACCAATCAGGAGCCTGCTTGCTGCTGTCACGTGGTAAAGTGACGTGATGAGAAACCCTGCATAATTTAAAAATACTACTATTGTGTCACAAAATTTAGTTTTTAGTTTTAGTTTAGGTGGAAATGTAGTTGTTTAAAGCTCAAATCTGTGGTTTATTTATAAAGAGAGCGTCTATTTAAAAAAAATTATCTTGCGTTTTTGGAGTTGTGAGATCCAGGCGATCACCAGGCGCTCAGCGCTCATTAACTCCGGCGAGAGCAGCCTTTCGTCAGCCAGTCCTTCTGACATCTGCTGCTGGCTCGGATGTCCTGTAGTGGTTCGTCTTGAGTGGATCTAATGGGAAATCTTTGGTGTCATGAATCTATAGTTTAATTTTGACTGAGGGCAAAGAGAAGTTTCATAACTTTATTTTTTAGGATATTTAAATATACATGCAGTGAAGATAATGTAAGAGTTGCCTGGACCACATTTGTGTGGCTATTAATGTTTAATATGTATTTTTACTGAAAATGAAAAGAGGCAGAGTGGTGTTTTATGACATATTTCTCCTGGAGCGCCTTGAACGTGCGTCTATTTCGCTTCAAACGCTCAATTTCTACGTGCGTCCAATTCGCTGTTGACGCGCGAATGGATTCGAAATGTTCTAGCGTCTAACTAGACGCGGTAGACGCGATTTTGGCGCTCTATTCGCGTTTGGTGTGAACGCAGCATTATAGTCCGAAAAGTCAGTCAGCAATATATAGCCTAATATGAGTGAGAACAGTGTGAAATATCAATTTATGAATACCCAGGATTAATTGTTAACCCCGGGTAAAATATGATGTTTTATTAACAAAGTTTGGGAAGAGTACGTTCAGATAATCTACGCAATCAGCGTGAGAGGAGGCTTATGAGCCAACTTACCTCTGTTCCAGCACCCCTCTTTCACCCCAACTCCTCAACCTCGATTATCTATCCCAGCCTCGGAGTCCTCTCCTCGAACAGCATGCCTCTCCAGAAATTGGCATGTTTTATACTGGCACACAGAATGGCCACATTCACACAGCAGCAGAATACGGTTGTCAGTCCTTAATACAGTTACGTTCACACACATTACGGCTATTTCACGGGAGTGAAAAATACATTTTCAGAACTCACAACCGCATTCTTGGAAAACCTCTGCTGTGTGAACGGAACCACACTGGACAGCTTGACTGTAACATAATACAGTGCAAGAGAGCTGCTCTGCTAAGGGGTTTTAGTGTGTGGTGGAGATTTCTGTAACTTAGAACGAGGCAGATATGAGCTGTGTGTCATCTGAAGGTTCTAGATCCAGTCACTGTTCTCCACCGGAGCATAGTTTTGTGTTCTATGCAGGTGCACGACTCATGCGCGAGAAGCTGCATAGGACGTGAGATGCGAGTGCAACAGTTAAAGCTGCCCTGATATGATAGCGCGTTTACATTGAAGCTTCTGTTAGTTACTGAAGATTTGACAGATTAACTCGTGCTAAATTGGACTTGTGTCAAAAGTGAAAAGACTTATACAGTTTTACAGACATTGCCATCTTTGATATTACTTTGGTCACTGTCACTATGGTTACTGGTAAGAGAATACAGGCTTGACTCTTGTTTCACTTTCATACAGACAGTATTCAAGACACATCTGTAAGTAAATGCGGTTGTCAATGCCAAAAAATGACAGTGTGAACGCTGCCTATATCTCATTATATGTGTGAACTTGTGAAAATGAGCAGTGTGAGATGTGAAACAAGATTGAACTCTTGAACTTGTTCCCTTTACAGTGGATGGAGGCACATTATATTCCACATTAAAATATTATATATTTTTTCAGGATTCTGTTTACCCGGGGTTTCGAATGACCAAGGGTTAACTTTTGCAAGTGTAAAAACCCATATAGAGTCTTTTTTTTAATCACAGCACTATTTATGAATGTTCTCTGAATGTTCAAAACTTTACAACAATCCATTTTTATTGTTTTTCTAACATTATGGAAATGTTACTTTTGAATGTTCTCTGAACATTCTGAAACAAGTAACATTTTTAAAATACCATATGAATGTACAACTAAAACATTTTGGAAAAAAGTTCCATTAAAGGGTAACTTCAGTGACTTAGAATTAGGCTTTGTATCAGTAGAAACCTGGTAGTATATTCAAATTATGGTACTTTCCCCCCTCATATCCCACTGAGACGAGAGAATTATGCATTTTATTTCTGGAAAAAATCCTCTGATGATGCAAATATCGTCATTTTGCGTCATCTGAGGATTTTTTGGTCAGAGGCTAAAGACTACAGCCACTAGATGGAGCTGTTCCGAGTGTTATCAACCCGCCCATAGGGGAGAGATCTCACTCACAGAATGTAAGACACAGACGGCCGCACGGACAATCATAACGGAGCGATGCAGAGTAAAGTGAGTGTTTCAACTTTTCAATGAATTCCTGTGATAGTTTAGCTTTCATATGCGATCTGAAAACGTGCCAGACTGGCGCTTAACCTTACCTCAGCTCTTCATGATGAATGAAATCTGACATTGCTGCGCCTGTGCCGTGACTTTCGTTTGGCTCTCTCACACTTTAGTGAAAAGACACGCTCAGTTTTTAATTGTAGTGTTTATTCTCTAACTGAACGAAATTATTGTATTACTATGAAGATCAAAACGACAGTGTACGGAGTGGCTTTGTAGGGCAGCGAAGCAAGTGCATTCTGGGAGTTGTGGTCTTTCATCCACATTAGACAAAAATACATTTTCTGTATTTTCTCAGTCTAGAAGGTACCAAATTCAAAAATAATTTCACATTTCTACTGCATAAATGACCCCGTTTAAATACAAAGCGTAATGCTAAATCACTGAAGTAACCCTTAAACAATGTATAACGTTTTTGTGCTTATGTTTTGAGAACATTATTAAAGACCAGATAACTTTGAACAAATGTCCTATTAACATTACTGGAAGAAAGTTTGTTCATAACTTTGAGAGAACTTTGCCAAACTGTTCTGAGAATGTTTCCTGTTAGCTGGGTAGACTTAACATTCAACAATCAAATAAAAAATAGGGCAGATGGACACAAGAAAGGTTCAACTTTTTTAAAATCGCTTCTCAAGACACCTGCGTTTCGTTCCAACTGTTGGTGAACACAAGAATGCATCTTGTGTGAACGGCCCCTTTGGTTCTAGTGCAAGTACAGTGCTGTTGTACAGTGTTTAGCCCATAATAAATCTTCCCTGTGAGCCTGCACTCCATTAGATCCAGATCGGTCTCCTACAAAAGAGCTTGCCACTCTCTTGAGAAAACTAATCTAATTTTCGGATCAAAATATATTTAATCTATGAGTGAGTCTGGTATGAAGGAAGTCATTAGTCTTCTGTTCCTCATTATTCAAACGCATATCCGATGTACAAAATCTAATGCATTTCAAATAGATATTCCTAATTGATGCTGGAAGCTTTAGACATAATCAGGATCAGTTTTCTACAGTCATTTACTGTCACTCAAGCCTTTCATCATTGAGATGTGTCTTCATCTCATAAGAATGTCATCCTCACAGACGATCCTGGCAATTGACAGCACCTGGAACCTCCCTTTCATGGCTCTTTTTAGCACAAGATTTATTTGAACAAATTAAGGCAATCACCATTTGATTCCCAGCTCGCATGCCATATTTTCCTCCATGTCCTCAAATGTCACCCCTCCTACTTTGAAACCTCAGAAATACTGTAAAGTTAATTCACTTTGTATAATCAGGGTGATAAAAATGTATAAGGAATAGGCTGAACTCTTGAACTCGTTCTCTTTGCTGTGGATGGAGGCACATTAAATTCCACAGAAACTTTGCCACCTCAGCAAAACACTTCACGGTAACGCAGTGTATATCTGCTCATCATGTTGGAGAAGAATGGGCAGGAGAGAAGAGTTAGCTTAGATCAACTGAATGTGTCTAACACTAAAAGCTAAAAGAATTGACTCTACTAACTTAAAGTTACTATTCTTTTTTATGGAATATTGCAGTATATATTATAAACGAATTATCTGTGCATATATATTTTTTTAATTAATGTGCCCGCAATCTTTAATCAAAATAACTTCCCCGAAACAAGTGAAACCAGGCCAAAATGTCAGTTTATCATGAACTACTAGTACAAGAATGCACCGATACACATTGTCCATAGCCTACTGGACAAGGCACACAGAAATAAACGCACATCAGTTTGTGTTGAGGGTAACAGGCAGGTTGACTGAGTGTATCCTAGTGGTTTATTGAGCCAAACCTCCCACCCAGCTTGAGAGCGATGGAAAGCAATTTCACCTCTCTCTCATTCTCATTCTCAGGTGATGCATTTGTTGTGGAGTGATTATGTTCACTCTGAGGTGGTGTCCATTTTCCCAGCAAACTGTAATCAATAGAGATGACTGGTTCCTCACAGTCAGGGATGCTTCAGTCTTCTGGCTCTCATCTGGCTTTTACTGGAGCCCTGTGATCCTCATGATAAATGGGAATCGAGGTATCATCATACCTGTTATAAGTGAGGAGCAGGCCCTGTTGAAATATGTGGACTCTGATTGCATTTTCTGTGCAGATATTGAAGGGAAATGTGTGGTAATATGTGTTAAATGGAGCTGAAAATGTAGCTGAAAGAATAATCAGATTAGCCAACATGTTTATTAAATGAACATGCAAGAGAGGTAATTCCGAATGTGAGGAAATCTGTCGAGAGGGTTTTCTCTGGAATTTCCTAGGTGTTAATTCCATGCGGGCCTAGTGATGAGCAGAGGAAATGAGAATGCATGTGAAATACAATTAGGTGTGTGTTTGGTAAATTCTAAGCATCACAAAAGAAAATAATCATGTTCGCAGAATTTCTAATAAACAGAATGAATTAAAAAGAGGTAGAACAGAAAAGCAGAGCTGTTGGAGAATCATGGTGCTTAAAAATGTTTATTTTGTCACAATTTAGAGAGCAGCAAGTTTCCTCCAGCCTTTGATCAGATCAAATAAACATTGCATTTAAAGTCAGCATGAAACATAAATTGTGATCATCTTCTATATTATATCCCAGTGAAATAGCTTCACGAACGAGGGCGGTAGGGCGGTTTTATCCATTTGGGAATTGATTGGATCATTGGATATTTGTTGTTTGCTAATTGCTTCAGTCTCATGAGTGTGAGAGGTTGCGAGGGCATGATTATTATTTTTTAAATGATAAATCATTTACAACCCCATTTCCAGAAAAGTTAAGACATTCTGTAAAATGCAATAAAGGCAAGAATATGTGATTTGTTAAAGGTGCACTGTGTAAATTTTAGCGACATCTAGGCGGTGAGTTCATTGTGTAAGGTCTTTATACACCACTGAAAACATAGTTATGTATATTATATTGAATTTCTGTCAATAGATCCTCATAAATATTACACACTGCACCTTTAATTCTCTTTCGACTTTATTTAACTGACAAAAGTACAAAGACATAAATATAGATGTTTTCACAGACAAACTTAATTTTATTTTGTAAATACAATCAAATTGGGGTTTTGTTGGATGCAACACACTCCAAAAAAGTGGACACCAGAGCCATGTTTACCACTGTGTCACATCCTTTTAATTACATTTTTAATAATTTGGGGATTTATTGAGGATACCAATAGTTGCAGTTTTGCAAGTGGAATTTTTGTCTAATCCTGCCTGATACAAGACAGCTGCTCAACAGCCTGTGGTCATCATTGCCTGATTCTCTTTTTCATGATGGGCCATACATTTTCAATAAGAGACAGATCTGAACTGCAGGCAAGCTAGTCAGGCACATCCCTTCTACGGATCTCTTCTTAGAAACTCAAACTGCCTCAGAGCTCAAAGGCTCTGTTGTAGCATGTGCAGAATGAGGCCTGGCGTTGTCTTGCTTCCCAGGAAAGATTTCATCTTGATGGCAGTCTCTGTACAATCCCGATATACACCTCCACATCAGTGGTGCCTGCACATATGCAAGTCTGTTTGCACTGATGCACCCCCATGACAAATGTTTGCTTTTGTACCTGTCGCTGATGAAAGGATGGTGCCTTTCACTTTGGGATTGAGAACTCAATGTCAATTCTTCCCCCAAAAAAGCTGAAATCTGACCACAGCACACATTTCCACCGTCTTTTGGACCATCTGATGTGAGTTCCGGCCCAGAGAACTCGCTGGCATCTCTGTATAGAATTGATGTATAGATTTTTCCTTTTGTAACAGAGATTCAAGTGGCATTTCTTGATGCATCAGCAGACTGTGTTAAAGGGACACTCCACTTTTTTTGAAAATGGGCTCATTTTCCAACTCCCCTAGAGTTAAACAGTTGAGTTTTACCATTTTTGAATTCATTCAGCCGATCTCCGGGTCTAGCAGTAGCACTTTTAGCATAGCTTAGCATAGATCACTGAATCTGATTAGACCGTTAGCATCTCGTTCAAAAATGACCAAAGACTTTCAAAAATGTTCCTATTTAAAACTTGACTCTTCTGTAGTTACATCGTGTACTAATGAAAAGTTGTGATTTTCTAGGCCGATATGGCTAGGAACTATATTCTCATTCCTGCGAAATAATCAAGGAACTTTGTGCTTGAAAACAAAAAACAAAAATTTCATAGAATTGATTCTTAAATCATTGATTGTGACATCATTGATTATTTCAATTGAATTAAACTATTAAAATGGAATCCAGAAAGCTTAAAAGGCCCTTGTCATGCACATTCAACAGTGGTTTCCTGCCTTACCCTAAACAGAATGAGATTTCTCTGGATTCCCTTCATCTTTTCACATATGGTAGATGGTAAAATACCTATATACTTTGTAATCTTGCATTGAGAAATGTGATTTAATTTTTTTTTTTTGTTATTGTGTGACAATTTTCTCATGAAATTAGGCACAAAGTGGTGAGTCATGACTCATCTTTGCTTGCAAAGACTGTCTTAATTATAGCCTACCCAAACACGATACCATCACCACTTATTACAATGCACATATGCTATTTGTGGACAATTGTGTTTCAAAACAATTTAACTTGGATATTCTTTTCACTTTTATTTTTTGTTATATTTTGGCCTCTGTCCCAAATTTTTGGAGAGTGTTGCAGCCATCAAAATGTGTTTATATTTACAAAATACAATTAATTTGGCCTGTGAAAACATTGAATTTTCTTTCTTTGTAGGCTACTTTTGTCCGTTAAAAACGTTCAAGATAATCAACAAATGATAGATTCTTGATTTTATTGCATTTTACAAAATGTCACAACTTTTCTGGAATTGGGGTTGTATAATAAACACTGCAATATTCCATAAAAATATCCTTTATCCTCAGGACTTGATTCCTTACTATCCCTTATAAAACATGCTAATAATGTAGACGTGTCAAGATCACCAGCTGGCGTGCCCTGGTTGTCAAATAGAGGGCACTGCACCCCAGACTTTTGCCATTCAGTATTGGACTTCATTTCCCATCATCCTCTGCCCCATTTCATTATCACTGATTGTCCACAGCTGTTTCGCATTAGTTAGTTAGCTCTGTCTATAAGAGCCTGGCTCACTCAGTCTTCGCAATGTCTTATATGTCTGTTTTCTTGCAATACTCTGAGCCTTTGTATCTTGTTTCTCCTGTGGCTTGGTTTTTGGTAGTGATGGGCAGACTGAGGCTTTGTGAAGCACTGAAACAGTTGAAGCAAATGTGCCATATTGTTTCGAAGCTTCGAATCAATTTGACACCCATCTCTACGGCGACACCTAGTGATCACTTGCATGTGTTGCTCTGAAATAACCTTGACGATCCATGTAAATAAAAAATAAAAAAAGTTTTTAACATCTGTCTGACAACTACATGATCTTGTTTTTTTTAACTTGTAGCCTTTTCATTGTGAATAACTATAGGGTTTTTTTGGTCATGAAAAATTATTAATGATTGATAAAAAATTATTAATATAAATAAATAAAGCCACAATGTGTCACATTTGTTATATAACATTTTTATTCAAAAATATTTGCTCTGCAGTTGAAGGACTTAGCCGACTTCTTTTTTTTTACATATTATTTCTCCAGCCTTTGAAAAAATCCTCTCACAAGGGACACTTGTTGCTGGCATGCACAAATATTTTTTAGCAAGAAACTTACATAGAAATGAGGGAAAATCACTCCTCTAACAAAAACCCACGAGGTAAAGATGGATTAACTTTTAAACTGTGGGGAATTAGGTTTACAGATATGTGACTGTGTGGTTTGTTCCCGCCCCTTTCAATCTAATGCACTTTCGGCAGGCGCCACCTGATAAAACACTTGAAGCTTCATTTCGCCATATTCACGTGACATGGGTGTTTCGAATCACAGTTCGGAGCAGTGTTTCGAAACATCTGCGCTTCGGGAACTCGGCAAAGTGCCGAAACATCAGTTTCGCGTCAGCCATCCCTAGATTTTGGTATGTTTGCATGTGATCTGGATTTTCCCTGGATTTTGCCTGTTCCCTGGACTTTACCTTTGTTTGGACTGTTTACCCGTGTATTGACCTTTGCCTGGTTTTATGCTTTACGTCTTCTATTACCCTGTGCAGTTTGTAACAACATGTTTCCATCTGGCTAGAGGCCAATTTGTTTCTTAAAGTGTATTTTTCTTTAAAAGAAAGTTGGAGAGAGCAGCAGATTGCAAATGAGGTACGATAGAGTTGGGAGGCAATACAGGTTGTTGTTGGAAGACAGGAAGGATGTGAGTGAAGATGGCATGAAGAGAGAGATGGAATGAGTTCATTAGTAACGGAGCAAAGATTCTGCAGTTTGAGCGGAAATTCAATGAGGAGGAATTAAGAAGGGAAAAATAATACACAAAATGACTGTCTTTGTCCAATTACAGACTGAAACAACAAGCACACGTTTGCATTTAAATTTATCAGTGTGTTCTGATTCCAATTAATTTGTCTAATGACTTAAAAAAATTATACATGCATCTAATTAAGTTTTGATTATGTTAATATCAAGATGGGATAAATTTAGTATCTCTCACTGCTTTCAGTGGCTAAACTCTCAATCTCTACAGCTCTGAATGAACATGCATGTTTGTTTCGTGTGTGTTTAGAGTATCAAGTATCATGGTTAGAGGTCAATATTATGGATTTGTTTGGGCTGAAGAAAGCTGCCACATAAAGAGCAGTAAACTGATAGTGTGTTTTTTTCTCTCAAGAGAAATTATGTATGTGTATGCATGTGCCCTCAGGGCTGACATTCTTTGCCCCTTGGCCATTATTCGGTAAATGCTCTCAAACCTTGAACTCTACCATTAACATGCACACACAAACACACGTGTACGTACACACGCATACTCCTCCTGATCAATGATCTTGGGCAAGAGAGTGGGCTTAAGAGAGACAGAAGGATCAAGAGCGAGATACGGAGAAAATGACTTTATTGCCTTTGAATGATGATTTTAATCTCTGGCTCTAAGGGTACTATTAAGACTATTACAACTTGTCACATACCTTTACAGGACGCCTGTTAGTGTGGATACTGATTGATATAGATTCTATACCGTCTGTCTATATCATTGACCACGTCTACAGGCACATCGTTTTCCATTCACAGCACTTCAATTCTGGTCAAGCTTTTATTAGGGCCCGAGCAGCGATGGTGTGAGGACCCTATTGAAATTGCTCTGTCTATTATCATTCTTCTCTGAAATGAATCGCATTTTTGAGGGCCTAAACTCGAAAACTCATGAAACAGGTCAGAATGAGGTGTAGCAAAATGGCTCTATAGTTTCACCTATAAAATTTTAATTAAGTGCTGGTTGCGCTACGTTTCACGTACAAATATGAAATTCGGTACACACATGTAACAGCCCAATACCTACAAGTCCCTGCAAAATCTGAAAACCCAATAGGAAGTGAGATATTTAGAATTTTCTCTGCAAAATGTTTTTTGCAGACATGCAAGATGTTGTACTTTAACAAACTCCTCCTAGAGATTTAATCAGATCAACCTCATATTTGGTCAGTCTAATCTAATTGGCAAAGTTAAATTGTAAAGATCTTGAGTTTTGGGTCCATGGAGGCCTGACAAAGTTTGATGTTTCGCCATGAAACAGGAAGTTGTTGTAACTATGGGCAAGAGTACTCGAGTACTCGAACATGACTGCGACGATCAATCGTGAAAACGATAATCGCCCTGATTTTTTTAAATATATTTGTCTATTTTTTGATTTGTTATTACAGCATTTTGGGCAGGACCTGAGGATTGGTTAGCATTAGACATCACGCCTTCCAGACCGGCGAAATAAAGTGAAACTGGATTTGAAAGCGTGCACTGTAGTGATGCCTGGAATCACTTTGATCATGAAATACAGTTAAGAACAAGATGTGCAGCGTCAATCTGTTATATACATAGCATTATAATGAGAACAAGATTGTAATAGAATGTTGTGAATTCTCTGCGCTTTAGTTCCCCGTGTATCAGCGCGCTGTTAAAGGATATCTACAACGAGAGTTATATCAGACTTGTGCAGTCAAGTTCACGTGCACACTCGCGTCCTTTTCTGGTGATGCAGGTTGTTAGATTACTTTTAGTTGTCTATTTCTGAATAATCTCATATAGGATGTGTTGGGTATTTGAAAAGACAACACCTTCCCCCAGACAACCTCATCGGTTATTCAGTTTGGAATAGGAAGAGTGCAAGAATGCACGGGTCGGCGCATGTATTTGTTGAGGCTGATCCACCCTTGCCACTGGTTGTTTTAACTTTTACTTTTCTTCCCAAATACAATCTCATTGTCAATGGGTTTCCACCATTCTAATCTGTTTATTTTTTCTTAGTTACAATCCAACCACTTTTACTCCTGGCCTGTCTAGATTTTGATAGTTGTTTCAAGATCCCGTGCCAACCTTCCACATCCACCTACTCCCATATGAATAAAGTCACTCCCTTCGAAGTCTAAATATGATGGGTAAGTTTAGGTATGTTAAGTAATTTTTTTTTATTTTTTATTTATTTAGTCCTACTCCCTCGGTAGGTTAAGGCGGGTTACTAGTACAGGAATACTGTAGCCTAATTGTATTTAGAATTATATTGCCCTCCTGTGATGGGTAGGTTTAGGTATGTTTAAGTGATTTTTTATTTTTTATTTAATCCTAAACCTAACAGTAAATTGTAGGTCCCCCCAATCCCACACAAGTTCCACCAGGGTCCCTCTATCTCATCCAACAAACACATCATCAGTGGTGTACCTCAGGATCATTGGGTGTTTCGGCTCTTTAAACACCATACACCCTCCACTGAGGTGGCCTGTCCAAGGGGGATCAATCCTTGGCGTGTGTCCTTCCCTTATTTAAGTGTTCCATAAATCACAACCATCCCATTGCTCCTCAAGTCCAGTTTTGAAAGGTGCTATTACAACGTTACTCCATTAAAAAACAACAAGGTACTCCCCACTAGGGCTGTAATCAACCAAAGAAAATCTTGGTCACCTGAAGTCCTGAAATTTTAGACTAAAAATCGACTAAAAATTACATTAGGAAAAAAACTTTAAATTAATTAGCTGCGCACTGTGCGCAGTACTTGGTAGCCTTGTTGTCTGCCTAAATGAATTATAAATAAACATAAAAACTAGTAGGCTATTTGCAGTATATTAAATCATTTTTGACCTGATTATTTTGCACTGAAATGAGTCTGACACATGAGTCTTTCGGCTCTGACAGCGTTGCATCACATGCACCTGCGCAATATCATAGCCTATGATTTCCAAAAATATAGTTATATGTTGTCAACTAGTGATATCATCACAAGAACTTTTGAGGAATATGCAACATAATTTAGACTTTAGACATAAATTTGTTTTTGTCATATGTATTATACTAACTGACAGACACTATAATTTCAGCCGCTCTGTGCAGCTCGAACATAGGATCAGCTCAGCTTCGCGGCTGAGACACGAATAGACTATTAACTTAAAGCTTTTACTCTTAAACACAAAAGGCACGTCCACTTTTATAAAAAAGGAATATTTATTAAACAAGCCAGATCAAGTGAAGAAAAAACGCTCTCACAATTAAATAAATAATATACAGCAAACTAGCCTTCTTCAATCCGTCTCTCTTCTCCAGTGGGTTGGGCTAATCCAAAAGAAGTGGAAACAAGGGGGGTGTTCTGAAGACAGACTGTTACCTGTGAAACAGGGGTGCTCTGAAAACACCCCCATTAGCAATTTGTGCTCGCGGCAAAACCGACAGTGCAGATCCACTTTTGCGGCACGACTGAAGCGTACTTGTTGAGTTGTGACGCTTCCCCCTCATGTGTATGTTGATGGGCGTTCCTCAAGTTTACCGCTATGGGCGTGCGTTTGAGCCAGCGGGGAATGAAAAGCAAAGGACGAGCGAGAGACTTCTCTTCACCAGTGGGTTGGGCTAATCCAAAAGAAGTGAAAACAAGAGGGGTGTTCTGAAAACAGACTGTTACCTGTGAAACAGCGGTGCTTTAAAAACACCCCCATTAGCAATTAGTGCTCTTCACCTGATGAAATGAACGCGGCACGGCAAAACTGATTAAATGAACGTGGCAAAACTAATGAAATGAACACGGCAAAAATCGACCAATCAGAATTTTGGTCGAGCCAGGACGTATCGACTAATAAATCGACTAATCGACTGGGAGATTACAGCCCTACTCCCCACCTCCCTCCAACAACCTCAAGCCGTCTATTATAAACCCACTAATGCTAGTCATCAATGTAAGATTGGGTACCATTTAAGACCTTTCGACCCCAGGCCACCTTCTCTGCGTGCTGTCCGAGTGGACCCAGAGAGGTTGGATACCTACCTCCCTTCCCAAGTAACCCCTTTGTTAACACCGCAAGGTATCCAGGGCTACCCGAGCAGGGCCTGTGTCACGGGGCTCCCATTGGAGGGTACCTTAGCACCAAGCTTCTACCAATGATCACCCCTAAGGTAAATGAAACCCTATACAGTCATCACACCTACCGCAGTAAAATGCAATCCTTGCCTATCCTGGTAAGTCAAAAATTAAATTTCCCGATAATGCTGTGTGGTCCCACTCCCTTTCATCATTTTATCTGCCTGTCTATAGTTACCTCCTCCCCCCTCCTTTTTCCTTTTTCCTTTTCCTACTTTCGACTGATTTTCCTACCCACCATCTTCCCATTACCTGTTGCGCTAACCTTATCCCAGACCCACCATTAAACCTTACTCAACCCTTCCACCAGAACCCCACGCTCCCCTGTGCTGGTCTCAAACCCCGGGCTCCCCGTTCCCAAAAGAAACCTCCCCGACCACTAGACCATCTCAACCTGAATCTCTCCAATCCACTCCTCTCCAAAATTGTTTTTCATTTTGGATACTGGTCTTGAACTCCAGTCCCCCTGTTCCATAACCACTCCCGCTAACCACTAACCCAACCAATACCTCTGACCCTCAACCACAATCCACTAAACCTCTTGGTTCTATGGGTCTTTCTCCAACCAAAATTTTATCCGAAGCCATATTTACATTTATGCATTTGGCAGACACTTTTATCCAAAGCGACTTACAGTGCACTTATAACAGGGAGCAACGTGGAGTAAAGTACTTTGCCCAAGGACACACTGGTGGTGACCGCTGGGATAGAACCAGCAACCTTCTGCGTATCAGTTCAGTGGTTTAACCCACCATCTCCACACATATGTGTTAACTCAGTCTTCCTCCCCTGTGACGGGTAGGTTTAGGTATGTTAAGGGTTAAGTAATATGTATTATCCCTCTACACCCTCCCCCCTCAATGCTTTTATATTGAAAAACCTTCAAAGTAATTACACCACACCGTTTTTTGCTCCACCATACTCCATTTATTTTTGACACCATTCACCCCACCCTCACATTAAGCCCCTTAGGGAACCATGTGTCCAGTTTCCTAATCCAGTATCTCTCTCTCCTCAACCTATCCCTTTTCCCCCATTCTGGGTTGTGCTCTAGTCTACTGATCTTGATGTTCTGGATCCCATGCCTCTGAAAATGAGGGATGATGTTCCCCTGTTGTCCTGTCCCTTTCCTCACTGAATGTCTATGCCCCCACATTCTGGTGAGCATGGAATTCCCTGTATCCTTCACATATTTCTTCCCACACCGGGAGCATTGAATTAAATAAATGCAGTTATTTTGATTGAGTGGGACCACCTGAGTGACCCTGTACACTTTCCCAGCATATCCCTCAGATTCCTCCCTCTTTTATAGACCGCCACCATCCTGTACTGGGCCCCCAGATCCTGAGACAACCTCTCAAAGGTCTGCCTTACCCCCATGATTAGTCCTTTGGCCGTCTTAGAGAAGTTTATAATCAGGGGAAGTGCTTTTTTCTTCTTCTTGAGGGCCTGTTTTCCCCTCCCTCCCTTCAACCCCTTCGTCCCTCCACCTTCGGCGCTGCCCTCAGGACTGCCGGGAATATCCCCTCCTCCTCAGGGCCCTAAATAGAATTTTTTCTGCCGCCACCCTGTCGCTTTCTCTGGTACAGATCCTCCTGAACCTCAGAAGCTGGGCTCCCACAATCCCTTTAAAGACCCGTGTGTCATGATGGCTGCCCGTAGCAAAGCATGAGTGTCCGTTGGTTTAAAGAACACCTTCACATCCAGCCTACCCGTGTCCCTATACCCTGGTCCCTTGTAAACTTGTGTTCAAAAAATTAATACTTTCCTCCTCCAGTTCATATTTTAGTCGTATGGATGGGTGATGTGAATTTAAGGTCTGCACAAACTCCAACCAGGCCCCGTCTGTGCCTTCTCAAACTTCCCAAGCGTCATCCAAGTGCCTCCAGTATTGGGCGGGTAAAGATTTGCACCTTGGGGACACGGACTCTTCCCATTCGGCCATATAAATGTTTGCGTACGCTGGTGCAAACCTCTTACCCATCACCATCCCTTTCACCTGCAGATAGTAATGGCCATTAAATTCAAAGTCATTCTTCATGAGGCTCAACTCTAGGAGCCTCAACAGACTCCCATACGGTCTCCCTTCCTCCGGAAAACGCTGGAAGACCTTCCTGACTGCCTCTAGTCCCCTCTCCATCTCTATATTTGTGTAAAGACTCTCCACGTCCATGAAGAAGAGCCTGGCATTGACCCCAATCCTCATTCCCTCCACCATCTCCAAGAAGTGGTAGGTATCCCTGATGTAACTGCGTGCCTGGTGGAGAGTGGGTTCAGGTATGAGGTAATCAGTTCGGCCACCCCATAATTCTCACTCCTACAGTCAGAGACTATTGGTCTACCAGGAGGGACATCTGGAAATGACCAAGTGTTTCTCTGCTTGTGTACTTTCGGGAGCAAATAAAATCTCCTCTCCCTTGGTGTCCCCTGACCCAGAATATACTGGAGCTGCCTGGTGTTTAAGATCCCCCTTTCCTGTAATAATGCTATCTCCTTCTTGATCAAATCCACCGATTCCATGTAAATTGGCCTGTCCAACTCCTGGTAGAACTCTGGGTCCTGCAGCTGCCTCATCGCCTCCCTGACATACTGCTTCGTGTCCATCACCACAATGCTCCCCTTGTCCGCAGGCTTGATGACCAACGTACTATCCTCTCTGAGTCCCTTCAAGGCCCCCATTCCTCTTTTGAAAGATTGCAAGTTTCTGGGACCTCCCTTATCCCTTTCATGATTTTCCAATCTACCTCAATTATTTTCCAAACCTCCTCCCCCACCTGGCTATTCCTAGGTTCCCACCATGAGCTTTCTGTAAAGGGAGCTCTCTGTCCTCTATCCCCCTCCCCCTCCCCCTCAAAGAATCCGGCTAGTTTTAGCCTCCTATGATAGGCCATCAGGCCCTCCTCTGTCTCTATCCTATACCACCCACTCCCTCCCATCCCCTGCCCCCTCAGGATGAAGGACAATCCCCTCAGTAAGACCGCCATCTCGGCCTTGTTTAATCCTCTTGTTTGGGAGAGGTTCACGACGGTTCCCATACTCCCATATTCCCATACTCTGGTTCACCGTGTGCCCCTCCCTTGCCAGTTTAAATGAGCCGACCAGTGCAACCACATCGACCAGCCCGTCCCCCGAGTCCAATGAGTCCGGTCCAACTCCGTTCGGAATGTTTGGCTAGGGAGGATGTCGATTGCCTTCCCTGTACCGTTGATGAGCATGTTAATCAGTATCAGGGTCGTGACTTGTTTATCCGGTAGTTCTATGTGAAAGTTTATTACTGGGATGTGGATTTGGGCACTAGGAAAGGTCTGTTCAGCCGCCCCCAGGGTCTTCCTAATCCATTGTCCCACCCATCCTGTAGAGCTGTACGTCCTCTCGTTGATCCCAAATGATAATATCACTTTAGTCACCAGCAGAGGTGGGTAGAGTAGCCAAAATCTGTACTCAAGTAAAAGTACAAGTACTTACTGAAATATTTACTCAAGTAAAAGTAAAAGTAACAATCGTAATATTTACTTGAGTAAGAGTAAAAAAGTATTCGATGAGAAAACTACTCAAGTAGTTAGTTACTAGTTACTTTCGATCTGATTGATAAGCGAAAACCCTGAATTTCAGGCTACTTGGAGAGCTTTCACACACCTCTCTGTAACACTTTACAATAAGGTTGTATTAGTTAACATTAGTTAATGTATTAGTTAACATGAACTAACCATGAACAACACCTCTGTTCAGCATTAGTTAATCTTTGTCAACGTTAGTTCATAAAAATCCAGCTGTTCATGGTTTATTCATGTTAGTTCACAGTGCATTGACTAATGTTAACAATATTTTAATAATGCATTAGTAAATGTTTAAATTATCATAAAGATAAATAAGTGCTTTATAAGTGCAGTTCATTATTAGTTCATGTTAACTAATGTAAGCTAATGAACCATATATATATATATATATATATATATATATATATATATATGTGTGTGTGTGTGTGTGTGTGTGTGTGTGTGTGTGTGTGTGTGTGTGTGTGTGTGTGTGTGTGTGTGTGTGTGTGTGTGTGTGTGTGTGTGTGTGTGTGTGTGTGTGTGTGTGTGATTAATGGTTAAACAGTGTAAATTAATGGTGTGCTGGGCTAACTAGAGCTCTTTTTAAAACATACTTTGTTCTTATATTTGTATAAGTATATAGGCTATTCTTTAGGAATAAAATACAATACCGTTTTTATTTGTATGTATTTTCTACACTTCAGACAGGTGTCTGTCCGGATTTGTGTATAAATGCAAGACGTCACATTAGGCTATTCAATTTGTTTCGTTTTGTGAAGAAAAGGAAATGTAAATGTGAAGATGAGAACGTTTGTTCGTGGACGTGTATTGTTTGGAGGATTCAAACGATTCATTGCTTGCACAAGAGCGCATATGAGGAAAACACTCGGACAGTGTGTGAAATAGTATTATAATAAGGGAAAATTCCCCATAGTTACCAAATGACCGTTAATAGTGTTCAAATATAGGCATCATTGTGACACTTACCGCTACATGTTCTTTTCAGGGTGGAATTCTTGTATGCTGAGAGATGTCAGTTCGTTTTGGTGCACACAACATGCATCGCATTATGAAACTATTCTTTTTGACATCTTGGAGTGAAAACATAGACTGAACTTGAGGCCACGGGCAATCTGCCTCCCGTAGCTCACACACATCTTCCGACTAAACGCGCGCTAATTATAAGCGGGTGATGCGTAGCAACCTCTCGCGAAGCAGCCTCTCCAACGTTTCGCGAGACTTGCGAAAGTCATATTCACTTATTTTAATATATATAATATAATTATTACCATTTGACAGTAACGGAGGAACGCCACCGAATGTAACTAAGTAAAAGTACAGTTTTTTCACAAGAAATTTACTTGAGTAAGAGTAAAAGTACCCATCTTTAAATCTACTCTAAAAGTACAAGTTACCCAAAAAATGTACTCAAGTAAATGTAACGAAGTAAATGTAATTCGTTACTACCCACCTCTGGTCACCAGGTCCGTGTTAGGGGTTTTTATTCCTGATAATCTCATACGCATGGGACCAGCGTGCCCCCAGTTAGCATACCACCTGGACCCTTCCGTCCCACACAGTTGGCTATTTCGCCATATTTGAGTCCCCCCAGAATCAATATTGGCCCTCTTGGCTCCAGTATCCAATTCTTAAGCTTGTTCCCTACGTGCTCCTGCCTTTGAAAAATATTCAACTCCATTGCTTCCTCCTCCTCCTCCTGTGCCTCTTCTCTCTCATCCTCCATCCTCCTCTTCCTTTTCCCCCTGGTGTTCTTCTCCCTTCGAAGTCGAAATATGATGGGTAAGTTTAGGTATGTTAAGTAATATATATATTATTTTTTTTTTATTTAGTCGTACTCCCTCGGTAGGTTTAGGCGGGTTGCTAGTACAGGAATAGCCTAATCATATTTAGAGTTAGCTAGCGAAGTGCTGCCATTATACCGGCTAGTTCATTCTCTTCATTTTAAGCTCAAATGCAATGCCCGACATTATCAACGATTATGGGTATTTGAGATGGTTATATTATTTTTAGATATTTCTTAGGCTATTTCTTTTTCAAAATTAATAATACGGCAGTGTTATTTTCTTCTCATATTTTTAAACAATGTTTTATTTAAAGTTGTTTCTCATTATGGATTCGAAAATGCACAGTGATGTCTGTAATCACTTTGATCATGAAAAATAAAATTAAGCGCAAGATGTGCAGAGCCAATCTGTAATATACATAGCATTATAATGAGAACAAGATTGTAATAGAATGTTGTAAATTCTCTGTGCTTTAGTTGCCCGTGTATCGGTGTTGTTGTTAAGGAAAGAGCACATTCAAAATGTAAGTTTCCCTTTAAAACCATAGACTGTAAAAACTAGCACGGTCAAGTTCACGTTCGCATTCGCGTCATTTTGGGCAGATGTAAGTTGTAATAGGTATATATCAGATTAATCAAATATAGGATGCGTTTGGTTGAGTTTATTAACCCACTAGCTAAGCTCTGCAGGGTGGTGTTTATTCACAGTTTCAGCTCAAATGCAATGCCCGATATTATTTACTGGGTTATTTGAGATGATCATTTTGTTTGTAGATGTTTTTTTTGTTGCAAAAATATTGATGCATCATAATCTAGCAGTTATGTGTTTGTTTTATATGTACATGTCTTCATAGACATGTTTTCATGTCACGTTTGTATTTTTCAACAATGATTTTCATAACAGTATTTTCATTATCTCCATGATGGACATGCCCCGCACACTTTGTCAGTCTATTTTTAAGTTCTTGGTGATTTTAAATTGCGAAGATCTTGAGTTTTTGCTGAAGGGCGTGTCCGTGGCGGCCGGACAAAGTTTGATGTTTCGCTATGAAACAGGAAGTTGTTTTATCTCAGGCATATAATGTCCAATTTGCCCCAAATTTCACATGTTTGATAAGAGTCCTGTCCTGAAGACATCTAAATGCCAATATTCAGTTAGTCATAGCGGCACCTGCTGGTAACAGGAAATGGCATGCTTTACACTGTAATTCACTCCCTGAAACACATTTAAATATGCCATCAAGTTCCAAACATGCTAGAAACACATTAAATCAATTTAACAATTGGCTAAGTGCTAATCTATATGCGATTTACTCCACGAAACAGGAAGTTGTTGTAACTCAGGCATACAATGTCTGATCTGCCCTAGAATTTACATGTTTGATAAGTGCCCTGGCCTGGAGACATCTACACGCCGAGAATAATAGTGCCACCAGCACCACCATGCTCACCGTGCTCTGTTTTCCTAAAGCCAAAGGGTGGTGGTGGCACGGGTGCGAGGGCCCTTTCATCGCTGCTTGCAGCTTTAATTCTGGATTATATTTTGAATTATGATTTTACGAAGCTATGGAGATACACTATACCATTCAAAAGTTTGGGGTCGGTAAGATTTCTTTCTTTCTTTTTTTTTTTTGAAGAAGTCTCTTATGCTCAACAAAAATACATTATAAAAAAACCTGTAATATCATGTGAAATTAATAAAAGTTTGAAGACAGACAGATATTTTGTAATTCTGTGTATATCGGGATTGCGCTCTGTCTGAAGCGTCTTTGTGCGCATGCGTCCGATCTGTCAGTCAGTGCAAGTGAGATTGTTTTCATGGACAAAGGAAAGGTACTCCTCCCCGAAAATGTACAAATAGATACTTTTAGATGTTTAATCGCTATTTGGAGCATTGGGATCGCTAGTTATGATAAAATTGCTACTTGTTTACTACATATCAGCCGAAAGGAACTGCCACTCTTCTCCTCTAAGTGCGATATCTCAGCAATTGTGTGTAGAGTATCTGTAATTTCACCTTCTCTCGCCTTTGATTGTGTTGATTCCTTGTGTCCATAACCTGCAGCGCTTATAATCCACCACAGCAAAATTACCCAAACATCTTGCCTCTCCATGCCCTGGAGGCAGTTTGTTCTTGCCCAGCACCGACTGCTTTGATGGGTGTTTCAAAGGCCAGTGGGGATGAGCCAGATGTCCGCAATGCTGGAATCTCTCAGTGGTCTCCTTGCCAATCCACTTTCCTGTGGTTCTGCTCACTGCACGAACACCTACCACTCTCCGCCTGTCAGCTGTGGTGTGGTCACACTCAGCCTTCTCTCCTCATTAGATTTCATGCCAGCTCACTGCTCTCGTGTTATAACGTTAGCTAATTTATGTTGACCTGGGGGTTGTTGACTTTCAGACTCCCTATTTTGCCACCGGGTCATTTGATTATACGCTACTTTCTGTTTCCAGGTCATTAGATTAAGGTATGTCAACACATCAGAGCCGCACTGTAATATCTTGCCCGGCTAATACAATCTTGCACAACTCCATCAGCTACCGCTCAGCACACTTCTCTATACTCCTGGAATTCTGCCACATCCCATCATCGTTTCCTGTTTGTTCACAGAGATTAGGATTAGATTAAGGCGATTCAATTTGGGTAAAAGACATATTCCCACTTGATATCTATGACTTTTGACCATGTAGTGCTTTCTTGTCAGATGCTCGGAAGATGAGTTATAAAGAAACAAAATGACAGATAATGCTAGAATTTGTCAGATTTACAATTATCAACATTTTTATATGCATTACATTTCTTGTGTTTTTAAACATTTGTGAAACAAGTTGTAATATAGCTGTTCTATATTATTTCTGTAGTATTATTCTGTTTAAAGCAGCACTAGGTAACTTTTCAACCTTTATAATATATTTTCAAGACTCTTGTGATGATACATCGACTTACAATAGGTTGAATGACACGTCTGCCATAGCCTGACGGGGTCTGTATCGTTTTTAATCGTACTTTTAAACTTCGGGTTTCGGGTAGTAACCCGAGAACAAAAAGAACTACAAAATTCGACCGCTTTACGGCATATACGTCACTTCCACCACCACCCCCACTTCCTTAAATTTGGACGTGCGAGCCCAACTATCATTTGTTTGCCGAATGTTATAGTCATGGCCGAAGCAGCACAGAAAAATTAGAACGCAAAGGTTTTGTCTGAGGAAAGCAAAAAGAGGAAACGAGAACGTGATCGGATTAAAGGCAGGATGAGGATCAACATTGGGCCAGCGTTTGTTCGTTGGCGTGAGCTGAAGGAGGAGGGGCTACATTCTTGCAAGTAAATATTTAGGATACCTAACATGTCTGTGATATTTGTTTATTTGTCTTGCCTCAAACTATAATGCAAATCGATTTTTCATATTTGTAGATTCATCTATGGTAGCTTGATATTATAATATTGACGATATATGGTTATTTCCTACCACTCAAACATTGAATTGAAGTATCATATAGATTCTGTAAAACGGGAACCAATAGACTAGGCTTCTATAATGACGCTGGCTTGTAAACGTGAGCATCGCGATCATTTGGCGTTTGAAAAAAAATAAAACCCATGAAATTATATTCATATGACATGCTGAAACATATGCCACTGTACCTGGGATGAAGACATTTCACACGCGACGCAAGCAGAACACCTGCATGTGAACTCCTGCTGCAGTGTTCAGGGCTATCATGGTTGTCATGTCAACAAATGCACGTGCGATGCATCCCCTGATGTAGAATGACAGAGTTTACGACAGTAGTAGAGGACAATACTGTTTCCCAACTGTAGGGGGACCCTGAGAGCAAAACCTACCTAGTGCTGCTTTAATTTCTGTACTCAAGCACTCAAGCACTTGTACTTACTTTGTGCCACTAAAAGTTGTTACTGTTCAAAGGGACGCACAGACTGAGGTAATTCACAAACACTCTCTCGCACTCTCTCTAATAACTGCATTAATAACTGCATTAGTTTGCTATCAGTGGCTGAAGCCTCCATTACTAGCTCTAAAATTACATTTTGGAATTAGCAACGGAGGCTTTGGTTTAGATGCGTAGGAAGAAATTAGTCCTGCACACAAGAGCGTTTTAATGACAAAACCTGAAAAATGTCCTGAAATGCGTCATCTGAACAATGTCTTGCGGTGTGGTAACCGTAGTATAAGTATGTAGACTCTGGGCCATTCAATTATTGAAAAATAATGCACACCAGAGGCTTCGCGTCGTGACAGCATTACCACTTCGGGTGTGTATTATTTTTCTTATAAATTAAATTATTACGTCAATTATTCCTTACATATTACTATGTAATTAGTTGTAATGTTCGTGTGACCTTGTACACTCATATTTCTGCAAAAACATTAACATTAGAACAATGAATAAATAAATAAATAAGTGAATAAATAATTAAAAATAAATAATTATTAAAAAATAAACACATTACAGGACATTTAGAACAAAACTAAAATATAAAATGAAACAAGTAAAACATACATTTTGATACATCACAGTTCACAGCCTTTCATTGTGTACTTTAAATTTGCTACTTTAACAGGAGTTATTAGTTGTTTTGAGTTGGAATAGAGAAACTGCATTACATACTGAGCGTGTCCAATAAAGAAGAGATGGATATAGTTCAATCATCCCATGTTGTCTGATCTACTTGGTTACAATAGTGCAAAAAAGGAGTCCACATTTTGTAAAAGTCTTTTAGTTTCCCTTTAACTACATAAGTCAGTTTTTCCAAGGCAATGTTACTGGTCATTTATTTAAACCATTGGTTAGGGGAGGGTCTTTGGGTCTCCTTCCATTTTAAAGCAATAGCGCTTTGCCTGGAGCAAACTAAAATCAATCAGTTTGCGCTTTCTTGCATTCATCTCCAAATTCACTGGGTATATATGAAATAGACAAAGTTTGGGCGCAAGAGGGACATTTTCTTCAGTCAATTTACCAATCAAAAGAACAATCTCCTTCCAAAATCCTTGCATATCATTACACTCCCATATACTATGATAAAGGGTACAAATTTCTTGTTTGCATTTTAAACAACTGTCGGGAATATTTGGATTACATTTATGTCATTTGACAGGGGTAATGTAGGGCCGCATAAACCATTTGTATTGCATCAATAGTATTGACAGTGATTTTCAGCAAATAAACAAGATTCCATCTATTCTTCTTTAGAAATGATCATTCTTCCATGCTGTTAATAATATAAGATAATGAATTCTATTTTGATCCCTCTAAAAGTATATTGTAAAAAATGACAGATTGCTTTTATCCCTTAAATGTATTAAAGTTGTATTACCCCATATTGGTGACAAACCTGACCAACAAACCTGAATAATTGCTTTATCTAAGAAATTGTGAGCATCATACCATACAGAAATGGTATTTCTGAGGAAAAGTTTGTGCGTAGTTTTTTTGAGGAATAGTAATTTTAATTGAAGAAGAGTAAAGATACATCTGTAATGGAATTATTATTCCATTTTTTTCTATATCTATCCACGCTGGAGGGTCTGTACTACATAGCAGAACAATGCAGAGCTGCCCAATAGTAAAGTTTTATATTTGGTTAAGCCCTCCCTGTTTGTATGGTAGATAGAGTAAGGACAGACGTAACCGAGGACGCTTGTTATTCCATATTAATCTTGTGAATGTTTTCTTGAGTATAGAAAAGAAGGTAGCTAGAAGGGGAAGTGGAATTGACTGGAAAATGTATAAAAATGTAGGTAGAATTGACATTTGTATATTACTTATACGTCCAATAATAGAAATTGGCTCTCGAACGAGTCAATGACTTTCTTTACTAGTGGGTCGTAATTAATCTGAATTTCCTTTAAATTTGGGGTTATCTTAATTCCTAAATATGTAAAACCTTCAGGAGAGCTGGTGAATTGCCTACAGGTCAGAGAGTTTGTTCTTTCATCCTCATTCAATAATAGCAAGGCACTTTTATTATAATTAACTTTGTAACCTGAACATTCTCCAAATACTGTTAGCATATTACTAAGTGCTTGAATAGAAGGGTCTAGATTTGTAAAGAAATGCCACAATATCATCTGCAAACAAAGATAAGCGATGTTCCCTCTCACCTATTGTTATGCCTTTTATTTCAGGACCACTCCAATTTTTTCTGCAAATAAAAATAACAGAGGAGACAGTGGACACCCTTGACGTTTACCTCTACTTAAATTAAAAAGGTTTTGAAATTTGGCTATTTGTAATTATTTCTGCCTGTGGATCATTATAAAGTAACCTAATCCATTTAATATACCCATCACCCAGCCCAAATCTCTTAAGCACTTCAAAAAGGTATCCCCATTCAATCCTGTCGAAGGCTTTTTCTGCGTCCAACGACAGTATTGCATGGTCCTTGGCATTTTATTTTTCATTTAGTATATTTAAGACTACGTATGTTATGGAGGGCTTGTCTTCCAAGCACAAACCCATTTTTACCATTCATAATAAGGTTAGGTATATATGTTTCAATTCTCTTAGCTAGGACCTTACAAAGAATTGTATTATCGCAGGACATTAAAGATATGGGCCTATAAGGATATTTTTCATTGGTGGGTTTGCCTGGCTTTAATATAAGTGTAATTAGTGCTGATCTCAATGAAGAAGGCAGCATTCCCTTTTCAAATTATTCATTGAACATTTCAAGTAAGTGTGGTTGAAGTTTCCCTGCAAATGTTTTATACATTTCTATTGGGAGGTCATCAGGCCCAGGGGCTTTTCCACTATTCATGCCCTGCAGTGCCTGAGAGCTCTTCTATGCTTAAATTTCTGTCTAAATTACTTCTTGACCCCTCAGATAATTTTGGAAAATTAAGTTCATCAATAACTTAGTCATCAATAAGTGGTCTTGCCCTTCTAAATTGTTGGTGTATTCAGATTTGTACAGATTTGTGTAATACAATTTAAAAAATTTATTTATTTCCAATGGATCTACAATCTTCACCCCATTTTGTAAAGTTAATAAATTGATGGCTCTATCTGTTTGTATTTTTTAAATTCTCCATGCAAGCAATTTTCCAGGTTTTTCTCCTTGATCATAATAGGATTGTTTTAGCCACATTAAATTCTTAGCTATTTTACTGCTAGTTAATTCATTATATTAGGCTTTTAGTACAATAAGTTATTTTCACTTTACAGGGTTGTTGTTGCTAAAGAGGTGTTGCTCTAATGTTTTAATTTGTTTTTCCACTCTAAGTAGTCCACTCTTTTCCACTTTTAGTAAATTTGTATTTTAGTAAATGTATACTTGATCCCATTTGTTTCAATCGACCTAATACTGTAATTGTTTAAGCTTTACCAAATTATTAAGTCCTCTTATATTCCACCTACAGATATTTATCTCCGAATTACAGATCATACTTATATTTTATTACAGAGTATTGTAGATATAGCTGTGTCCAAGCACTGAGAGAGAAAAAAGGAAGGAAAAAAAGTGGTTCTTCAACAACCCACCCACCCCCACTAATTTAAATTTGACCCGAGTCCCGTTATTCGTAAAAGTATTTACCTAACATTACATATGTAGGCTACATCTAATGAAAGGGACGATATTTAAACAGACAAGATATTTTGCAGAGGTAGTTATACCAGTTCTGAATCTGGTAGAATAGGATCATGTTTTCACATAAATTAGATAAAGTGGTGTTCTATTGCACTTTTTTCAAGTCGGAAGTTGGAAATTGTAGGTGTGTCCTAATTCACTATTCTATGCCATTTTGTAGTGCACTGTAAGTAGTGCAAGTAGTTTGGGTCATACCGTATGTGTTTCTAAATCAAATACAGGTCTGATGTTTTGCAATGCAATCTCGGTCTAAACCAGGGGTCGGCAGGTATGTTTGGCATCGGGCCCAAAAATAAATGCCACTAGATGGTGGCCCAGAACATAGTCAAGGGATAATTTAAGAAATAATTGATGAAAAATGCAACTAGGATTGCCTGTGACATACTGTTACAATGCCTTTTGTAACTGGTAGTGAGCTCTTACTCTGTTAAAAAATTTGATAAATTAATAAAGCAGTAGTGACAAGTAACCTAAGTATCTTCATTCACCAACTTGCAACACACATATGTGGGAGATGTGGAATGGATAAAAATAACTATAAATAAAAGAGGACTTGAATAAGCCCATTAATGGTTTGAGTCATACTCTTAACAAACTATTTTTTATTTCCTCTTCCAATATTGTGAATAATAAATGTGTATTTTAATTTGCTTGTCACACAATGGAGCCTAACTTATTGTAATTATTTGACGTAGCCTACTTTTACACTCAGAATTATTCCTTGGCATCCTCACGTACTAAACTGCATTTTTTTTTAATTGTTTGCGTGCTGGAGGTACGTGATTACGTTGTGTGCAGTGATGTTAACATTTAAGCTAGCCGGTGAGAGAAAATGGCACTATCAAAGAGTCTAAAAAGGAAAGTCGACAGCAAAAATAGGGCATACAAAGAAGAATGCAAAGAACACTTACGTTATGCATGCATCCCTGTGAATGCAAAGCCGGTGTCTCTTATCTGCAACAAAGTTGTCGCTGTCAGGATCCTGCCGTGACAGTCTTGTCTGTTTTGTCCTTGTTTAGTGTTTCTTTGTTTGTCTTGTGCTTGAGCACATGGCTGTGTCTTTGTTTGTGTGCGCCATGTTTTCCGCTTGCTCCACCTCGTTGTTTGCTGTTTCCACGCCCCCTTGTTTAGTCTGGTCTAGTCCTTGTTTCACTAATTGTGCTCACCTCATCCTAATGTGCTCTGGTCCCTTTATATTGTGCTACTTTCTCTCGCGTCATTGCTGGTTTGTTGCATTTGTTGTATGCCTTGTGTCTGGCTTATCTTGTCAAGTTATAGTTTTTAGCTATATTTTCCCTAGCCTCATTTTTTGGATTTCTCTAGTTTTGATTTTGTTACTCTCTCTAGTTTAGCAGTCTTATTTTTCTCCCTCTAGTTTCCTGCCAGGTTGCAGTTTTGTTTTTATTTTTCTTAGTTTTAGTTCCAGTCATTTATTTCTAGTATTTATGTAGCTTTTTCCCTTATGTTATACTTTATATTTATCTCTCCTGTTTCCTTTGTAGATTCCAGATACTTAGTTAGCATTTTTCCTATTTGTTTTTTTTTTTTTTTTTGCTCTTGTCTGTTCATCTCTTGTTGTCTTGTCTACAGTCTTGTCTTGTGTTGGTGCCTGCCCTGTGCCCTGAATTTTCCCTGGCCACTGTCTCTACTGTCTGGCAGCCAAGACTGGAGCTGATTCTGAGAGAGAACATCAAGCCTTAGGTTCCTGGTGTTCCTGCCTGGATTTTCCCACCATTGCCCTGCCTGGTGTAGCCTCCCAAGCTGTCCTTAAGTTTGTTGTCTCCCTGGACTGGACTAACAATGAGGCTAACGGCTGCAATCTCTAACATCGGTCACTAGAGTGTCTCTTGACATCAGGGAAGGGAGAGTTACCTGCACAGCTCTCACTAGCTGGCCTCATGACAAATCTATTTTAGAACCAGCCGCTATCAAAATAATCTGGTTGTGGGCACAGGCCAGATATTATTGCTGGCGGGCCAATTTTGCCAACCACTGGTCTAAACAGTCATATCGGAATTCATGTGACTTTTGCGTCAATCTAAAGATCAACATTCTCCAGATTTCTGCGCTGATGGGAGTTCTTTGGTCACTCAGTGAACATGGAAGACGGCAGTGAAGTTAGTCAGTGGAGAGACGGTGAGCTCACACCAAAAACGATACAAATAACTATAGGGTCCACACAAACGCGCACATTTCTCCAGGCTACAGTTTTGTCATCTGCCACTTTAAATACTCAAGCTATTTAAAGCAGGATGGATTCTGATTGGCTGTCATGTGTCATGTCAATGTTTAAATAGTTTTTCAGATAGAAAAAAAATATTCTGAAAGTGATTGTTCGTTACTGTTCGTAATCAACAAATTATTTTTATGTAAGTAGTATGTCACACACACGCACTCAACGTGAGAGAAAGATAGAAGTTTAAGCCATGTAAGGAGAATAGATGTGCTTAATCTAAATGCAGGGCTTGAAAATAAGCACCCGATGGCCAACAGTTGATGGAACCACCACTGTCATGATCGGGCCAGAGCTGCAAAATCATGAAAGTTTATTATTTGCACATGTTTTTAAGCCTTGCCAAATTAAAACATTTAAGCGCAGCACACATTCGAGGTTGTCACCGTTATGTTTAGTTTAGTTCATGGACTCAGTTCGTTTTCATTTGTCACGTGTTTCTTTGTTCAGATTCCCGCCACTCATCTGTCTCCTTGGTTACGTCATTATTAGTTAATATGTGAACTGGAAAGAAGCCCTCATCCAGTGTCTGGAGAACGTCCGGCTCCGATCCAGGACCCTGCCAGACCCAGAGCCCGTTTCACCACCAGTGACCACGGTAAAGTCACGTGAGCCCAACGAGCGGCACCACCTGCCACGACGAGCGAGCCAGAGCCTGAGGATAAGAGAACAGAGCTTGTCATTGTCCCGGAAGAAGTGCCCAAGCGTGGATCTGACCAGGGATGTGAGCCTGTAACACCAGAGGCTGAGCGAACTGAAACGGAGGACTGGCTTATAGAATTCAATGGGGACTCGTTAGCTCCCACCCTATCACACCCGCTATCTGAATCATCTGTATTGCTCAAAGAGGAATTTTCATCGTCACCTCCACAGAGTCCTCCAGTCCCATCGCTGCCGGATGCTTGCAGCCCTGCACCGTCTCTGGGGAGTCCCTGCACTGACGTCGAGCCGCAGGTTGAGCAATCACCAGCAGCGTCTATCCAGGAGGATCCTTTGGCTCCGTCTCCGGCCTCGGATCTCTTCACTCCATCTCGGCCCATCGACCTCTCGGCTCCGTCTTGGCTCCTCCCACCTTCAGCTCCGCCAGAGACCCTCAGCCTAGTGGTTCTTCCGTGTTCCCTCATCCCACCGGCTCCCCCTTGGTCAGTCATCACACCACTTCTGCCACATACGCCGACTTACCGGACATCCGCTGCTCTCCAATCCATCCACTTCGGCTGCCGCAGGTTCATCTTTCCCGTCGGTACGTGATTACGTTGTGTGCAGTGATGTTAACATTTAAGCTAGCCGGTGAGAGAAAATGGCACTATCAAAGAGTCTAAAAAGGAAAGTCGACAGCAAAAATAGGGCATACAAAGAAGAATGCAAAGAACACTTACGTTATGCATGCATCCCTGTGAATGCAAAGCCGGTGTGTCTTATCTGCAACAAAGTTGTCGCTGTCAGGATCCTGCCGTGACAGTCTTGTCTGTTTTGTCCTTGTTTAGTGTTTCTTTGTTTGTCTTGTGCTTGAGCACATGGCTGTGTCTTTGTTTGTGTGCGCCATGTTTTCCGCTTGCTCCACCTCGTTGTTTGCTGTTTCCACGCCCCCTTGTTTAGTCTGGTCTAGTCCTTGTTTCACTAATTGTGCTCACCTCATCCTAATGTGCTCTGGTCCCTTTATATTGTGCTACTTTCTCTCGCGTCATTGCTGGTTTGTTGCATTTGTTGTATGCCTTGTGTCTGGCTTATCTTGTCAAGTTATAGTTTTTAGCTATATTTTCCCTAGCCTCATTTTTTGGATTTCTCTAGTTTTGATTTTGTTACTCTCTCTAGTTTAGCAGTCTTATTTTTCTCCCTCTAGTTTCCTGCCAGGTTGCAGTTTTGTTTTTATTTTTCTTAGTTTTAGTTCCAGTCATTTATTTCTAGTATTTATGTAGCTTTTTCCCTTATGTTATACTTTATATTTATCTCTCCTGTTTCCTTTGTAGATTCCAGATACTTAGTTAGCATTTTTCCTATTTGTTTTTTTTTTTTTTTTTGCTCTTGTCTGTTCATCTCTTGTTGTCTTGTCTACAGTCTTGTCTTGTGTTGGTGCCTGCCCTGTGCCCTGAATTTTCCCTGGCCACTGTCTCTACTGTCTGGCAGCCAAGACTGGAGCTGATTCTGAGAGAGAACATCAAGCCTTAGGTTCCTGGTGTTCCTGCCTGGATTTTCCCACCATTGCCCTGCCTGGTGTAGCCTCCCAAGCTGTCCTTAAGTTTGTTGTCTCCCTGGACTGGACTAACAATGAGGCTAACGGCTGCAATCTCTAACATCGGTCACTAGAGTGTCTCTTGACATCAGGGAAGGGAGAGTTACCTGCACAGCTCTCACTAGCTGGCCTCATGACAAATCTATTTTAGAACCAGCCGCTATCAAAATAATCTGGTTGTGGGCACAGGCCAGATATTATTGCTGGCGGGCCAATTTTGCCAACCACTGGTCTAAACAGTCATATCGGAATTCATGTGACTTTTGCGTCAATCTAAAGATCAACATTCTCCAGATTTCTGCGCTGGTGGGAGTTCTTTGGTCACTCAGTGAACATGGAAGACGGCAGTGAAGTTAGTCAGTGGAGAGACGGTGAGCTCACACCAAAAACGATACAAATAACTATAGGGTCCACACAAACGCGCACATTTCTCCAGGCTACAGTTTTGTCATCTGCCACTTTAAATACTCAAGCTATTTAAAGCAGGATGGATTCTGATTGGCTGTCATGTGTCATGTCAATGTTTAAATAGTTTTTCAGATAGAAAAAAAATATTCTGAAAGTGATTGTTCGTTACTGTTCGTAATCAACAAATTATTTTTATGTAAGTAGTATGTCACACACACGCACTCAACGTGAGAGAAAGATAGAAGTTTAAGCCATGTAAGGAGAATAGATGTGCTTAATCTAAATGCAGGGCTTGAAAATAAGCACCCGATGGCCAACAGTTGATGAAACCACCACTGTCATGATCGGGCCAGAGCTGCAAAATCATGAAAGTTTATTATTTGCACATGTTTTTAAGCCTTGCCAAATTAAAACATTTAAGCGCAGCACACATTCGAGGTTGTCACCGTTATGTTTAGTTTAGTTCATGGACTCAGTTCGTTTTCATTTGTCACGTGTTTCTTTGTTCAGATTCCCGCCACTCATCTGTCTCCTTGGTTACGTCATTATTAGTTAATATGTGAACTGGAAAGAAGCCCTCATCCAGTGTCTGGAGAACGTCCGGCTCCGATCCAGGACCCTGCCAGACCCAGAGCCCGTTTCACCACCAGTGACCACGGTAAAGTCACGTGAGCCCAACGAGCGGCACCACCTGCCACGACGAGCGAGCCAGAGCCTGAGGATAAGAGAACAGAGCTTGTCATTGTCCCGGAAGAAGTGCCCAAGCGTGGATCTGACCAGGGATGTGAGCCTGTAACACCAGAGGCTGAGCGAACTGAAACGGAGGACTGGCTTATAGAATTCAATGGGGACTCGTTAGCTCCCACCCTATCACACCCGCTATCTGAATCATCTGTATTGCTCAAAGAGGAATTTTCATCGTCACCTCCACAGAGTCCTCCAGTCCCATCGCTGCCGGATGCTTGCAGCCCTGCACCGTCTCTGGGGAGTCCCTGCACTGACGTCGAGCCGCAGGTTGAGCAATCACCAGCAGCGTCTATCCAGGAGGATCCTTTGGCTCCGTCTCCGGCCTCGGATCTCTTCACTCCATCTCAGCCCATCGACCTCTCGGCTCCGTCTTGGCTCCTCCCACCTTCAGCTCCGCCAGAGACCCTCAGCCTAGTGGTTCTTCCGTGTTCCCTCATCCCACCGGCTCCCCCTTGGTCAGTCATCACACCACTTCTGCCACATACGCCGACTTACCGGACATCCGCTGCTCTCCAATCCATCCACTTCGGCTGCCGCAGGTTCATCTTTCCCGTCGGCATCCCCTCTGTCCTCGGGCACACCGTCATCGGATACTCTGGCTCCACCTATGGCGCTCGTTGCCGTGCCATCACCTGGCTGTCCTGCACCAGTGCCTCCTTGCATCGTTTCACCAACTCCTCGTCCCCTTCCAAAACTCTGTTATGTCACCAATATATTTAGTTCATGAACTTTCAGTTTGTTTTCATTTGTTAAGTGTTTCTTTGTTCAGATTCCCGCCACTCATCTGTCTCCTTGATTACCGTCATTATTAGTTCAAATGTGTCAGCTGTGTGTAGTAATCATCCTCGTTTGTGTTCACTATTTAAGTTGTTCCTTCTCCTGCACTCCTGGTCCGGTCTCTGTTATGCCATTGCCTGTCTGCCTGTCTTTAGTTTATTTGAGATTAAACTACATTTGGAACTGTATCTGCCTGTCTTCGTCTTCCTGCCTGCACGCACATGTGACAGAGGTGCACACCCAGAAAGCGTGTCTGAATTTAGTTCTTTCACATCTTCTTCGCTTGAATGGGCAATTTCACACAAAATTATCTCAAAATGCCTGTCTTGGCGAGTATCCTAGTAAACATAATTGGTTATGTCTTAAGTGAACATAAACAGTCAAGAAAGACAACACATGTTTAATAGCATCCATGCATTATTTCTTAAAGTGACAACAGCCTAATGTTCCTGCTGCTGTCTGTTTTTAATGTGAATCAAACAACAACAAACCGCTCACTGCTCTTGACTTTTTCTGAATAACTTTTTTAACTTTAAGGTTTTGTCAATATTTAAATTATCCAGTGAAGACTTATTTTACATTTTTTACAATTTCTGTACCAAATGTATCGAACTACTGTTAGATCTACCTGAAAAGCACTGTTTATTTCATTTGTATCTATAGCCCTATTCAGACAGGATTAGTTTCACATGGAGAGGTGGGGGTAAACTAATTATTACCAGAACTTCTGATTTTAGTCTTGTCCAAATGCGCCATCTCAGTATTAATTGCGGACAATGTCAGTAAAGATTCTGCAACTTTTATCTTCTGTAAAAAGGCTATTACCTTAGGTAAAAGGTTAAATTACATCAGGTAATACTATTCCCGTGCAAGGGAATAGTAAATATTTGTATAAATATTCCTTCATTTCTTGTTTAAAAGTAGTTTTCCATGGTTTTTCAAGAGGCACTTGAAAAAACATTCAGTTCTAGGTGGTGGGACAATTCTGTGGCAAACCTCAAGTGTTTTCTGCTTACCATTCAGGTTAAAAAGAAGGTCGAAAGCCCTTCTTTTACCTTTAGGTAAGTGACTATTACCAACAGAATCCAATCAGAATTGAATTAATAAATTGTTTGTCCGGACCTAACTGTTATATATAGGTTATATATAGATTGTATGTGGTTGCGCAGATGATATCAGGAAGCAATATAATACGCACATGGCGACAGGGAGGTGACGGTGGTGAGTGAATCGAGTTACCCCTCCCACTTCTGCTAGTTTTACTGAGATTTCTTATCCTGTGCGAATTGGCCATTAATATTACAGACATCCTGTGGTAAAATTACATTACTCCATCTACCCTTGTAAAACTAATCCCGACCGAATGGGGCTTTTGTTCTATTGTGTTTATTTGTGCTATTGCTTGTAGTTTGATTTTTTTTACTCTGTTCACTTGTCTTTAATAATGTTTAAAATTTTGAAATGTATTATATTATATTTATATAGAATTTGATCATTTGCATTCCATATAAAAAGTCTGGCGAGTAAAATATAAACATTTCTAGCCAATAGTGTTTTCATTTCAGTGTGACTGTGAAGGGGTTGCTCTGTGATTACTTTCAAATGATAGAGTGTGGCATTCTGTCTTTTTTTATTGTTATTTTGCTCATGCAGTTCAGTTCAGGATTGTGATGTGTTCACACTGGCCACATTTAAAAAATAATGTGAACAGCCAAACAAACAATCAAAAAAATTGTATCCGAGCAATACATCAGAATTTACCACTAAGGCTTGCAGTGTTAACTTAGTGCATGGTGTTAAGTATATTAATTGGGTCAACACTGCTGTTTTACTAATGGGGTGTTTACATGACACCGTTTTGGCCATTAACTTACACGACAACATCGTTTTGGTGCCTGATAATGCAAACTTTTGAAAACGGTTTTGAAAGGGCAAGTTTTTTAAAAAAGTGCTATAGTGTACACTACAAAAACGTCAATTTTCTGAAAATCAAGCGTATAGCATCAGTTCTGGCAGGTCATGTAAGCCAAACTCGCATCAGCTGTCTGTCAGCTGATCACATCTACCTATAGGAATACGATGTCTATCACCGCATACATACTATATATAGCTCCTCAGTACTATCAGCAGCTATCGCGTTTCTCCAGAGCTCATTTACCCTCCTCCACCCCCACCTCCTCCTCTTGTCAGTCAGGGTTTGATATTCTGATTTCCCTTGAATAAGACTAAATTCCTGAATCAGTTTGTACATTCAATATCAACATTAATGATATCTGCAATACATTATGTTGGTTCTGTTCTGTTTACCCTAAGGGGGGTTATTGCTGCTCTCCCTGCTCTTATCCATGCTATGCTGCATGGATGTGCAGGGAGTTCTTGCCCAGAACAGAACCATACCGGCAATCCATGCTAATAGTCAATCAATCATCTTTGACGATAGTGGTCCTGACAGAAACGGCGATGCTATGCACATTTGCATTACACGTTCAGTCGATAGGCACATAGTGTTTCTTTGCAAAGCGACATAGCCAACTACTGGCCTGGCATTCATAATACAATGTTTTTAGTTGTTTCGAACATCAGTGTGAACTTTGAACGGGCATCATTTTGACAACATTATCATCTGTACGTGAAAAACTCAAATTGTTTTATGTACTTCATTGTTGTGTAAATGTACCCTAGTTTGGATGGAACTCATTTAACAGGCTTCAGTATTCACATATTCAGGACAAACAGGAAACCGGAAAGACTATCTCAATAACTCATAGTCGAAAGAAGAAGCATAGGCTATAGCATGTGTTTGGTAAAATTAACTCACATTTGGTTTTTAAATTTTAAGTCTATTAATACACACTTTTTCTCTCTCTATTCTATTATATGGTGGTGAAAAAACAGCTTTTGTGTGGCACTGCGCCAGTCAGTCTTATTGACAGAAATAGCCTTGGCATCTCTTTGAGTCAGACTCATTTAAATTGTAAAAAGAACAACTAATGCAATGATAAAATATGTGCATTTCCTTAGACCTTTTTTTTTCTTTCTCTCAAGGCCATCCAGCAAACTTATACCATAGAAGCAAAAAAGAAATGTTATAAATACTTAAAATGCAATTCATTCAGTATGAATAGAAGAGCTGTCAACAACATCATGAGCTGCCAGTTAAGAATTGCGAATATATTACATAACTAAATAACCAACTTTACCTTTACTATATACCCGAAGTTTCTTGGTCTTGAGTGAAGTCATTTGCCTCGCACTGCACGACGTTTCCACAGACCTCTGTATAAATGAGCGGAAGAAAGAGTCGTGCCCTCGGAACGATCAGGAACAGTCACCCCACATTATGCTACAATTTACACTGATTGTGTGTGAAATCTGTCACCCGTAATGAAGCCAGTTAAAAACGCTTAACTTTTTATGTTGTAGCTGCATAGAGAGACACTGTGTTGCCACGGTATGGCTGACTGACCAGTCCCTTAAATGAGATTTTTCCTATAAATGTTTTCCATCTTTCCCATTAAGGTGGCTGGGATGAGGGATTTCATTAGCTGTTTACCCAATAAAAAAGATAACTTTGAATTGCCATGTTTTTTTTTTTTTTTTAAAGCCAAAAAAGCAGATATTTATTTGAACTGAGCAACAGGGTAATATAGTTCACAAATCAATATCAACCTATTTTCACATTTTCTCAATTTTTTTATACAAAGTATGCTCATGTAGAAACCTTTCAGTGTGCAAAGATGTCTCCTGCTTAGTAACTTTTAATTCAACTACTTTCCAAAACTTAATAGAAACATGTATACTTTCCACCCCGTAGCCATAAAACTGTCAAAAGTACTTTCCAAATCAAGAACAACCACCATGTTGCGTGAAATATTGTTCCTCGGAGCCTTGCCTAATGTGCTTGTGCAATTTCAAACTTCGAGAAACTTTTGTGATCGAATTTTACTTCCAAATCATAATCCCACGCTGAAGAACCACGTTAGGGTTGTTTTGAGTCTCGGAGCATCGCAGTGTGACCGCCGCAACTATATCACATATACAGCTTTCATGTTGTAACATGAAAATCTCTTGGCTCCCGCAGATGCATATGCAAAAGCAATGCCACATCCTCCTACCCAACCCTATAAGAGCAGGGCATAAAGACATTATTTCAGAAGGGGGAGGATATTTTCTCCAAAAAAAAAAAAAAGCTATTTTTGTTTGAAGCCAGCCCAGGAGATATAAAGAGGTAAAGCTTTTTGGCTTCTCCATTATAATGTCTAGGGATTGAGAGGGTATTATTTTTCTGTTTCAAGCTTGAATGGGAGTGAAGTGCATCCCGGTCTGTTTTATATGCATGATTCTTCACAGTCACCTGTATTTAAGAGACACATATGTGAGAGGAGACTGCCCCATACTGGGACTGTTGTCATTCTTTCATTATGTACCCCCCAAACCCCCCACCCCTGTCTTTCCTTTTCTACCTCACTGTTTTTCTAATTCTTTTTCATATTATTTGGTTCACTGGGCCTTTAGATGAATACATCTATGTGGAAGTAACTCTTGCAGACACCCCAGTGGTTTTCACTCACTTAAAACAATATCTTTCAAAAAAAGACTGTGGCAAGTTCGGTCCATGATTCATGATTCAGTTCCTCCTTCCGTGCTCATGGTACGTTGCCAGGGTTTTCACCCACTTGACTTCTGCCCTGTGTATTAAACACAAACGTTTCATTTTCAGTATAATGGTGCCACCTACCTCCAAATAAGGAAACTGAATGGCCCTTTTCATGAGTAGGTTACAAAAATGGTTGAACCTAATGGTTTTTAACCTTCAAAAAATGTTAATCGTCAACCTCAAAAGCTGTTTTAAATTAAGTTTAATTTATTATTATATTTATTTAATTATTTTCTAGCAATAAAAATTAAACATTTATCAAATTAAATAAAAACTAGATGAGTTAAGCTTAAATTAAGTCACTAAGCAGGATATTGATTAGTTTGGGATAGATTGTTGAATAGTACTGATAAACTGTAAAAATTGAGGAAATTAGATTTTTTTTTTTTTTTTTTTTGGTAATGTGGACAGTCACGTGGTAGCACTGTTGCATGGATTTTCATCTCCTCAACTTGAACTGGTTCTTCACCTCCCATGGCTCCATTTCTGTCGGTCAGATCTCTAGCTCCATCCTGGCTCTAGTCTGGCTTGCTCTGTGGTGTTTGCCTTCACTAACTCCACCAATGTCCTTTCCCTCACTACTCTCCATCAATGCCCAAGATCGACACCATCCAACACCCTCAAGGACTTTTACATCTTTGTGGCAGGGCCGGCGCCATGAGGGGACGAAAAAAGCCATTGCCTCCTCAGATCTGATTTGTGCCCCCTCAGTTTAAATTTGTCCCTCCTTCACCTCCAAAACAGGATTGATTTTAACTTTGACACATGATTTGATTTTGATTTGACGCATACGATCACACCTGTGTGATTAGAACGTTCAGTGCGTCACTGACAAATTCAAACGTGCTTTCATGCTTTGGCTGGTGCTGAGCCAGAGACAGACGCACTCCGTGCTTTTCATAAATCAAAACAATTCAGTGTTTTCAACATTTTTATTTTAGGTTTCAGACATATAAATAGGCATTTAAATAAAGTACTATATAAAATAAATACATTTATAGTTTGTTAAATTCAAATTCCATACACTGATGATGTCTATGGAAGCTGCAATAATAATCCTTTCAGTTATAATTTGATCAAGTGTTTCATTCATATCAGTTACGCTTTATAAATTAAACAATAGTTTACTCTATTCTTCTTCCAGTTCACTGGCCACTTAAAAATTGAGGAATTTACCTTATGTAAATCCGACAGATCCTCTGAATTGCGGTGCAAGCTCATCACGTGTTATATTAAACATGATCATTATAAAGGTGTTTAAACACATTCACTTCCACATATTTGACAATCGGAATATATCATATAATTAATTATATAGTTAACAATTTTGTAAATATTTTGAATAAAAAAGGAAAAACAAATAAATGCGTACATATCTTTAGTGTGGCTGCATTATGTGTCACCAAGGAAATAATATGTCCTAAAATAGCGGTCACCTTAAAAAACACACACTGGGGGCTCAATATAGACCCCATCATCCCCTATGGCCCCCTCAAGAATTATGAATCCCCCCCCACCCGGCTCTTATTTGTAGCCGTCAAGAGCCGCCCTCCGTCTGTCTTACTGTGCGTTCACACCGCCGCCAGCGAGAGTGTCAAAGTGGCTGAAAGTCATTCATTTTCAATGGGAGATGGCGGCGAGCACCGGCAAGAGTGGCGTGGCACGTCTTAAACGATTTGGGCGTCGAGGAGAGTTGAAATCAGCTCAACTTTATGGTAATGAGCTATGACGCGGTTCGGCGGCAACCAATGGGAATGTAGAGCTGCTCCGCTTGAGATGATTCCAGAGAAAGCAGTGCTGTAAACTTTGGTTCCGACCACATTTGTTCCCAAGCAAAAAATGGAGGAGAGGTTGATCATTGCTGTGGCAGGTTTGATAAGAAGGCGCGCAACATTATTTATAGGCAACATTTTCGCTCTAGAACGCTTGTTTTTCAGCGGGAATACAATTAATTTGCTCAAAACAACACCGATGACCACTTGCAATAATGCTGCACTTCACCAAGGACAGTTATTGTACTGTAGGCTGTACACAAATTAATATTAATTATAGACCAAGGCTAGTAAACGTCTCCTATAAACTGTATGTTGAAATTATACTAGCACTTAACCAAGAACACAAAAGACACACCACGCAAAAGGCTTTTAATTGGTTTATTTCGTTAGCAAACATGTTAAGTTCTTTCAATCGATCTGTTTTTTTGTTTTTTTTTACTTTCACATTTAAATGATTTCATGAGGTTATCTTATACGGTTATACTCTACCTGTGGTCAGTCTGCACAAATGCCGATCAACATGATTGTTTACTTTGGCCCCTTTAAAAACAGTTTTAAAAAAGACCAAGCATTCGATCTACGTCAGAGCGGCAGCGCGTCCACAAATCTTTCTACAGCGTCGATGGCAGGGCGGCCAGAGCGAAGTTTGACGCTCTCGCCGGCGGCAGTGTGAACGCACAGTTAGTCAGAGATTACATTTCCCAGCATTCCTCCTTTCCCGCACCTGCAGCTGTTCCCCATCACCAACTCAGTATATAAGCACACATCTCTCCTTCGCTCTTTGTCTGGCCTTGTCTTTCACTGCAAACAGAGAAACTCAGTTTCCCCTATTGTGTCTCCAACATTTCCTGCACAATGAAAATATCACAGAGGTCGATATACCTGCAAGTACCCAATTTCCACTTACCTGCTTCCCATTGAGGTGTTGTCCTTCCCGGAATCTACCATGTACTCTATGTCACACTGCTAAAGACAAGATGTCAAGTCATACACCTGCCATCTACTCCAGTCAAGTTATCTTCTCTATACTCACCTTTATCGCCTTTTCTCATCTCTATTTGGTTCAGTAATCTCTGTCTCCAGTTTGATTGTTCCCTGACCAATATTTTCTCTCTCTCTCTCTCTCTCTCTCTCTCTCTCTCTCTCTCTCTAACATTTATTAAAGTTCTTATGTCAAAGAAAGACGTGGTATTTGTGCCTCTAATGCTTGTATAAAAAATAAAAAATAGGTGTAGGCCTACTGTATTTGTAGGAAGTGCAAAATACGCTCCTGCAAGCATTGAAAGGATCTTCGAACAAATCAACACGTTCTCATGAAATGCGTACAGTGTATATATAGCACAAATTGTATTTATTGTGCGAATTATACGCCAAAATTAGTTTTTACGTGCATATGATACTCATTGTCACCCCATTGGGTAGGTTTATTGTTGTGGGGTACGTGCATATAACACGTTTGGGTATGTTTAGTGGTGTGGGTTACATGCATATAACACGTTATAAAGTTATAAAGAAAACTGCATGGTAAAATATGTGAAAACTCATTTTGGCGTATATATCACACGATAGATACAATTTGTGCTATGGATATGCATTTTCATGAGATCAGAACAAATATAGAACTTAAATGTATGTGGATGAGTGTTTTTTTCATAAATTATATTTCAGAGTTGACTGCACAGTGCAGATAACTCAATACAGCTGGCTGAAAGGCTGAAAATTATTTTCAGTTTAAAATGTTGATAGTTTGTGTATATAAGCAACATAAATATAATATTTAGTGTTCTGTTCACAATAAGATTGTATTATCACTGAAGAATGTGCAGTCCAAAAATGTTCATCCACCGCAGACCTCAGTTTAAAATTATTTTTCATTCAATATGTTGCTTATGGGGTTGGTACATTTTTAAAAATGTTTTTTTGAATCTTATATCTTATGCTCAGGCTGCATTTATTTGATCAAAAATACAGTAAAAACTGTAATATTGTGAAATATATTACAATTTAAAATAATGTATTTCTAAAATACATTTTAAAATGTTTTTTGGAGTAATGGCTGCTAATGGTTCCTGTAAGGGCAAATTCAGCTTTGCCTTCACAGGAACCATTAGCAGCTATTACTCCAGTCTTCAGTATCACATGATCCGGTAACACTTTACAATATTTTACTTAGGCCCCGTCCACACAGGGGCACGTTTAACTGTACGTAAAAAAATTGTATCGTATCAGCGTTTCGTCCACACGGATCCGGCGTTTTGGGAGCCTGAAACCGATATTTTTTTTAAACAAGGTCCCAGAGTGGATAAATCTGAAACCGACACCCTTGCATTTTTGTGTGTACAACCAATGTGTATATTTTGTCAAATAGTGATGTCATCACACCACATCCAGCACGGTAAGGCTAGAAAGGGATACAGCTACAGGCACTGGGTATGCGCACATCAATATTATGTCATTTAATTACTGTATTTGCATTATTGTACGGGTAGGTTTAGGGTTGGGGTAGGTGTAGGCTATGTTGATGTTGATGTTGTGCTCTTGTTTGAGATTACATATGTCACGATCAAATGTTAGTGATTGGTTATGGCTCTTGGCAGATCCGCCTTCAAGGAAGTTAACGCTTGTTAATGGAGAGTGGACAGACTCTCTGTACAAATTAAATGTACGAGAGTCTGGTAGGACCAGGCTAGGTGTAGGTGTTAAAGGGGTGATGAATTGAGAAATCAACTTTCCTTTGAGCCTTTGGTATATAAAAGTTCACCGTGATATAAGAATATCCTGTAAGTTTCAGAGCTGAAAACATCCTTGTTAGTCAAAGAAAAGCTTTTATAGACACCAGGCCCAGAAAACGAGAGCTCTCACAATATGTCGACCATTGGTGTAATAGGACGCAGAAGCACCGCCTCAAGCCCGCCTACCGACTCGTGGAGCTAAACGACGCGGAATCGATTGTAAACAAGATAGAGGTCGAGACTGAATTTGCAGACATATTGAGATTAAAACACAATGCTGTGCCTTCTATATTGGACCCGACAGGAATGGTGCAACACACTTATATGAGTAAAACGTGTTTTTTATATATGTGTTAGTATTGCATTGTAACAGATCGTTTGATTTCTATTGATTACATACCTTAGCATGCTGTCACTGGCTAGAGAAGGTGTTATTTTTTCATTCGTGATCAGACTCGGACTTGTAACGGCAGCTCGCAAAGCCCAAAGTCCTGGGGCTATATTTTTTCAGATGGGCTATCACTGACCGTTTTTCAGAGAGCCTCAAAACCAAGGCAGAAAATAGCCTATTACTTATCCATTAGGATGTTTTTGAATGTAAAAACCACGCAAACGTCATAAGTTGACCTCAGACAACAGTAAAAAAACAAACAAAAAAAAGCCAATTCATGACACCTTTAATAAAACATAGTAGCAAATTTATTTATTGTTATTTTATCGTGAGATTTTGCCTCACTTCCGACCGTTGCTGTACCCCTTCTAGCCATAGATATACATAATAAAGGCTAGATGTCTTACGGCGGAGTCTCTAATGTCATCACCGGCGGCCATCTTGTCACAGGCAAGCTTTCTGGTGGGCTCTGTGGTACCTGATGTAAGGTGAGTGATCTGCACGAACACAAATACTCTTATCTCGCTGAAATCTTGACGGATTTACAAATGATTTGGTTTCTTACAAACGTTATTAACGTGGCTATAATTCTGGATGCTTGAACAAATAATGAATAATTATTCATAAGTATGCAGTGTCATAACTACGTCTCTGACGTTTATAACAAACCAAACAGTTTGAAAATCGGTAGAAAATGTAGCAAGTTATGGTTATTTAAAAAGTTCATGCACCATTAAAACACAATGTTACGAGTGAGCGAGCTGACTGTGACAAGATGGCAGCCAGGTGCGGACGTCGACCTCCATTGGACAGCAGCGCGGACGAGACATCTAGCCTTTATTATGTATATCTATGCTTCTAGCCACAACTTTTCTTCTCCGGTTTTAGCGTATTTCTGTGGCAGAATTACAGCGCCACATACTGGCCTGGCATGTATACTACATCGTTTTGAGTCGGTTTCAGTGGTTTCATTTGTACGCAGATATTTCTTGAGACGAGGGGAAAAAAAGATTGGATAGGGAAAGGTCTGGCTTCGTGTGAATGTGGCCTTAATCTAATCTGATAGACTCTTTATTAGTTGCTGATGCAGTAATGAATGGTTTGTTTCTTCATGAGTCAAACATTAACTCATAATTAGCTGTGCATTAGTTAAGCATGAATTGATGCATAGTGCACCCGTATTGTAAAGTGTTACCCATGATCCTTCTAAAATCATTCTAAAATGCTGATTTGGTACACAAGAAACATTTATTATTATCATCAGTGCTGATAGTTATGCTATTTGTGACACTATTGTTTATTTTAATGCATGTTTAATTCGTTCCAATTAGGTTATTTGGTCAAATTTTATAAGTGTGGGAATTCTCCTTGCAGAACACTTGTGAGTCATATTTCACCATCTCTGTCTTATGTACTCTGGAATTTTCATAGTTTTATCCCGGATGTGTACAACAAGCTATGAACCTGCCTTCCTGCACACTTGGATTTGACTACAGTATACTGTTCTAGAGATGAGGTGAAGACGACCATTGATGAGATAGAGAGGAAGAGAGTGGGAGTAGTGGGTTATTTTCACAGCACCATCTGTTTCTTGTCAGAAACCCTTCGATCGTCTACTGTGCTCACATACAACCTTCAGTACAGGTGGAGAGAGAGAGAGAGAGAGAGAGAGAGAGAGAGAGAGAGAGAGAGAGAGAGAGAGAGAGAGAGAGAGAGAGAGAGAGAGAGAGAGAGAGAGGGGGAGAGAGAGAGAGAGAGAGAGAGAGAGAGACACTCTGCTGCCATGCAAGATAAATGTCTTTTTCTTGAGCTACTGTGACCCACTTGAAAGTAATCACTTCCCCTGCCATCTCTGCCTGTTTCTTCTTTGGAATGAAACATTTAATCATCACATTTGTAGTAAACAGAGGTGTTGCTGGTCAGCAATCTAATACAGTCAACCAGCACTGAACTGTAGAGAGAATGACACAAAACCATTTTATGTGCTACATGTGAACAAAACATGTTTCGTTTTTTTTCCCTGTGCAAAGGAAAGCAGGGTTGCAAGAAAAGTTCAGAAAGCTCAAGGAAAGTGTTGATGTTATACAATGAAAGAGACACATGTGAGCCTGTTCTCAGAGAGAACCCAAGCTGTCACTGTGACACAGGAGCACTTTTTCTTAATTTTTTTTAGCCTTGGTATTAATATTCATTATTATTAGGACTATATAACAGCCAATGATGCAAATTTAGAAAGAGAAAATATTAATATTCAACATGAAAGGGTTGAGACTGTGAGGGTGCAAATGGATAATACTGGATGTGCTACAAAAAATAAATGAATATCAGTGCTACAATCTGTTTATTTTTTATTATTATTATTATTATTTACATGCACACCTTATGCTTACACAACTATTAGCCAATGGTATTAGGAAAATACATAACATTTAAATAGTAAAACAGTTCATTTTGATTCATACAAATAATTATCAATAATAATACATTTAAAAGTTTTTTCTTTTTGTGCTGTTTGGCGTTTATGTCACCTCTTGTCACATCCAAATTACTGTAAAGCAGTCTCTTTTAGCTTATTGCTAGTAGTCTTATTTTACATCAGTTTTGGCTTTCAAGTGCTTTATATAATTTTTATTTTATTTACATATGCCGTTCAAAGGTTTTTGATGGTAAGATTTTAGAAGTTTTTAGAATAAGTATCTTATGCTCACCAAGGCTGCATTTATTTTATTAAAAATACAACAAAAAAAAACAGTAATATTGTAAAATATTATTAAAGCTGCACTATGTAACTTTTTGGTCCACTAGAGGTCGCCTATTCAAAACAAAGGTGTAGTTTGATGACACCACGTTTGAGCGCAGAATCTTGGGACATGTGGTCTTACCCACACAGCCGGTGGAAAAGAATTGAGATATGACAGAAATCATGTTCATGGATGCGATTGCAGAGCAGGACCGAGTGTTGTGGGAGCTGAGCAAGGCCGCTGGAGCGATTGTTTTATAAGAAGAGCAGAACACACGCCTCGTGTGTTCCGCTGTGTCAAAATGTTTCTTGAGCAGCAAATCAGATTAGAATGATTTCCGAAGGATCATGTGACACTGAAGACTGAAGTAATGATGCTGAAAATTCAGCTTTGCTTCACAGAAATAAAAAATAGAAAAGAGTTATTTTACATTTTAATAATATTTCACAATATTACTGTTGTACTTTTTTTTATGAAATAAATGCAGCCTTGGTGAGCATAAGAGACTTCTTCTAAAAACATTAAAAGACTTTTGAAAGGCAGTGTACGTGTATTTATTTTGACCAAAATGTGCACGGGGGGGGGGGGGGGGGGGGGGGGGGATTATTATGTATGGAGAAAGGCAAAAGGTGTAGGGGCAAATTTGCTGTTAGCCTTTCCTCCCTGTTTTTCAGCCTCAGACTTTTCGGTTTTTGCATTATCAATCCTGAGGGTTTCAGGGCAGGTTAAATATTTAGTAATCTCTCTCGCTCTCTGTGTCTATATATTTTTTTCGTTGGTGTATGTATTCTGTAACTCCAGTCACTAACAGATAGCCCCTTTATGTGTGACTCATTTGGGAGATAAGACTTCCCAACGTGATGATTCTTGACAGCAAGACAGAGAGAGCGATGGAGAGAGAGACTGGATCAATAACTGTGAAACTGTAGTATTGGTTTTCACCCCCACATGGCTCCACTAGTCTAGCTACAGCTTCCCTGTAGAATTTGTTACAGGTCCCAAGCTGTGTGTCCTATCCTGTCCCAGACAGATATTGATTGACAGACATTGTTACTGTTAGCACTCTGTGTCTGATCTTGGTGGCAGTATTCTTACAGACTCCTGTACGTCTTTAATATTTTATACTTTTTTACCCTCCCTTTCTCTGCTGCCATGGACACATTTCGTATTCGCTCACATTTATCTTTTATACCTGCTGAGCATGTGTGTGAGTGTGTCCATGGTTTGATGTAAGGTGCCTTCTTCAATTTCCATAGTTGCAACCCATGCACTAATGCATGCCTTGTGTTAAATCTGGCATGAACAACATGTCAAGTTGCAATTTCAACTCCACAAAAGAAGTAAAAGGCCAAGACTGTTTATAAGTGTGTGTGTGTGTGTGTGTGTGTGTGTGTGTGTGTGTGTGTGTGTGTGTGTGTGTGTGTGTGTGTGTGTGTGTGTGTGTGTGTGTGTGTGTGTGTGTGTGTGTGTGTGTGTGTGTGTGTGTGTGTGTGTGTGTGTGTGTGTGTGTGTGTGTGTGTGTGTGTGTGTGGGCATGTTTTCGTGAAATATCAGGACACAAATGTGTATAATGACATGGGTATGACATAGGTATTACAAAAAGAGGGTGAAATATGAGGACGTTCCCCATGTCCTCACTTTTCAAAATGCTTATAAATCACACAGAACAAGTTTTTTTTCACAGAAAGTGAACTGCACAGTCTCCTGTGAGGGCTAGGTTTAGGGGCAGGGGCAGTGTAAGGGGATAGAAAATACGGTTTGTACAGTATAAAAACCATTACGCCTATGGAATGTCCTCACATTTCACAAAAACAAACATGTGTGTGTGTGTGTGTGTGTGTGTGTGTGTGTGTGTGTGTGTGTGTGTGTGTGTGTGTGTGTGTGTGTGTGTGTGTGTGTGTGTGTGTGTGTGTGTGTGTGTGTGTGTGTGTGTGTGTGTGTGTGTGTGCGTGTGCGTGCGTGTGCGTGCGTGTGTGTGTGTGTGTGTGCGCATAATACAACTATATACAACTTTACAATAAGGTAGCATTGTAAACATTAATTAATTAAGTATATATATATTTTACAGCATTTATCAACCTTTGTTATTAATGTTAATAAAAATATTCATATCCATGTTAGTTTACAGTGCAGAAACAAGTGTTAACATGCAACTTTGATCTTAAAAATGTAGTAGTAAATGCTGAGATTAACGTTAACTAAGATTGATAAATGCAGTGGAGGTATTGTTCATTCTTCGTTCTGTCACGTTTCATCTGTGTTTTGGGTTTTTTGAATTGAGATTCTTGTGTGTTGTCCCAGTTCCCTCAGTTGCTTGCATTAGTTCCGTATTGGTTAATTGATTAGCCCCACCTGTCCCTTGTTTTCGTCCTCATTGTTCAGTCTATGTATACACCCTGTTAAGTTCCGAGTAGTGATGCAAAGTCCGATTCATTTCCGCGAACCGGTTCTTTTCGGAGAGTTCGGCTCAATGTCACTATGCATTTCTTTTATGCTTTTTTATACATTTCTCAGTCTCATGTTATATCAAGGAAACATTCAAATAAAGTACAATCAAATAAAGTTATTTGCATGAGTGCATTTGCTGATTATTGCCTTTCATTCACTTAAGTTAATGATGTTTGTGGTTACAGTTTCATTCGCGGATCCTTTATGTTGGATACGACTGACCAATATTGACTCGCCTACATCTTGGATAAGATTCCTAAAAGTTTTGGACATACAGCGCACATTACAGACATGCATAAACTCGGATATGTTGCATGTCTAAAGTAGCCTATATATAAAGAATAAACCATCTTATAAACATAAATTTCGCTTAACAACTTAAAATATAATCTGCATGCACAAAGACAGTAAAATTTATTTACATCTCTCGACAGAAAGGTTTTTGCAGCTTTTAATAAAATGGTATTTAATAACAGTAGTCATAATAAGCATAGTTCCAGTATGTGCCTCAGATTGCATCGCCAACTCAATCATCAGAATCCTCAGTAATCCTCTGCAAACTTTGACAGATGTTTCTTTTTTTGTCGGACATGCTACTTCGGTTTTTGCGTCTTGCGTTATCAACCCGGAACTAAAGTTTGATTCAGTTCGATTAATGAACCGGCTCAACCGGTTACTTGCTGAGAACTGGCTCAAAAGAACGATTCGTTTAAGAACCGAACATCACTAGTTCAGGGGAATATTCCAGAAAGCAAAGTTAACTTACCGTCACATATACCTTGAACTCTCGGTTGATTAACCCAAACCTTGCTTACTCAAGGTATGCCATATGGAAGGATATCGCAGACAATTTTCAAAAGGAATTGCAAATTGTATTTTGCAATTGCGTTTTCAATTTGTGGACGCATAAAATGTGACATAATCCAAACGCAATTGCAAATTGCCCATTGCCATTTGCATTTTCGTTTACGTGAACGCACAACGACTGCCACATTTCAAATGGAAAAGCAAAGTCTGTTTGCAATTACATTTACAATGTCTTGTAAACCTGACCCTGCCATTTTGGAATAGCAATAGAAAATCACCTATTTGCCATTTCATTTCCTCCGTGTCCTGCCACAACCTGCACAAAATTCAAATGGAATCGCAATCCCCTTTGCGTTTGCATTTCCGATGCCTAACACAGTCAACTGTCAATCAGGCTTGAGGGCGGGGTTTATTGATGTAGTCAGAAAATAGGCCACGCCCTCAAGTGGTGGAAAACGGGGAAGTTCAAACTAAGTCAAAATGCAGAACTGATAGTGTGTTCAACTGGCAACCAGAAAAAACAGCAAATAAGAAAACTGACAAGACTGCATTCGGTAGGCTATGTATCAGACAGATATCATCATATTCCAGCGGTCCCGGACACAGTAATTAAAAATATAAATAAATAAAATTATCATGAGTTAAATCAGAGAATCTATAGAAACTTGACATGATGTGAGTGGTGTGTTGTCCATATGATTCTGTGTTCAAGATCCAAGCGATCAAAAAAGAAAATAAAAGAAAATTACATTAGTGACATTCAATCGCATATTATGTTCGTTTCGTAGGAGGATGATCTGATTTTCTGTATGTAGCCTATATATTTATTTTATAATATAGGCCTAAAGCATACAATAAATAAACACTAAACATTTCTCACTTTGCCTAAATAATGAATACATTAAGATGACAAAACGAAAACATACCGAATCCGTTTTAATCTTAAAGGTCCCGTTCTTCGTGTTTTTTTGAAGCTTTGATTGTGTTTACAGTGTGCAATATAACATGTGTTCATGTTTCGCGTGTAAAAAAACACAGTATTTTTCACACAATGTACTTATCTGTGTACCGCTGTTTTCACTGTCCTAAAAACGGCTGGTGATTTCCTCTTTCTATGAAGTCCCTCCTTCAGAAATACGTAACGAGTTCTGATTGTGCAAGCGCTTACCGTGTTGTAATTCGACCGCAGCTTTAGCGCACGTGCCAGCAGTTCCTGTGTTGTGATTCGACAGCAGCTTAGCGCATGTTGGAAAGGTCACGCCTCTTAACGGAGAGATGTATGCGTTCAATAATCTCTACAGCGTCCCTGGGAAAGCCAAACAAAGGTGATTTGACTCCTGGATGAAAATAACAGCGTCTTGACGACATGGCGATAAACACACTCAACGCAACAGTTCCTTTTCTCCACGCGACACGTCCGCTTCTCCACGTGGGACAGCAACAAGACCGCGCCCCCTTTTTCGCATTTCTTTGTGGGCGGAGGTTAGTCTGTTCTACTGCTCTACTGACGTAATTAAAGAAGGAAGTACCAGGATGTAGTTCAAGCCAGCCGTTCGCTGTAGGCTTTGAAAGGGAACTTCTGTTAAATAAAATATCTCGCTTGGCATTGAACTTTGAGCTTTATAATTTTACAGGTATTATTTATGCTCTAACAGCAACATTACACACTAACTAAAGTTTGAACAATGGGATCATGCGGAATGGGACCTTTAATCTCCGGCGTCAGACACATTTTTTTCGTCAAATAAAAATAGCAGTTTATTCGCTCGCTCATTCCTCTCAGCGCCGCTTGCTCAAGAATGCCCTTTGTGCATGCTGGCTCGAAAATATGTGATAGTGATAAGTGATATGAGAAGTAGGCAAAGGCAGTCCCTGATTAAAGTTTTTTTCTACTTAACTATTTGTTCATTTAAGTTCATGGGGTCGGTAACCTTTTTGGACCAAAGAGCCATTTTTCATTTTTGGTTAAAGCATTTTTCCAAAAGAGCCACAGTAAAAAAATATATAAAATGATTATTAAAAAAAAATGTTTTTTTTTTTTTCAACAGTAGTATGACTAAAAACCAACAGATTTGCAGCAAACAATAAATATGGAATTTGGAATAGGCCTATGCAATATGGAATTAATTGTGCAGGGCTTTCACTGTGAGGTCGAGTGTCACGTGCAGGATATGAGGACCCAAAAGCAGAAGGTGATTTGACAAAGTTTTAATTCAGTTCAGGGCAGAATTACTCAGGAAGCTACAAGGCATATAAATCCAACAGAAAGTTCATCAAACGTAAGGAACAGAGCCGCCCGGTCAGGAACGGCAATGGGAAACCCTCGGCGGCAGAGAGATAGGCTGGGTTCGAAGAGAGCAAGGAATGCCAAGCCGTAAACCACTCACGTAGCTGGAGACTTCGAATAGAGCAGATACGAGGTGATAACAAATCAGTCAGGAATGAACATGCACCGGACGGGACTAAGACGGGACAGAGATAGACAAATAGGTACGTAACATTAAGGCAATAATCCGACGAAGAACAAGAGAAAGGAAGGACAAGAAATAGAGAAGCCAATCAGAGAAAGTGGGCAACAGATGAGAACGATAGAGATAATGAACAAGACTGTGAGTACGAAAGAAATGAGGTGATGAGAGACAGCTGAAAACGATAGAGTAAATGAATGCTAATGTGTGTGCGTAACAGAATGTAATAATGAGTGTGACCAGAAGAGGGAGAAAAGAGAAAAGAAAGAAAGGAAAGAGCCAGGATCATGACAGTACCCTCTCCTCAAGAAGCGCCTCCTGGCGCAACCGAGGAGGACTGACGGGAGCGGTAGAAGTCCTCGATCAGCGAGCGGTCCAGGACGTCCCGGGACGGAATCCAACTCCTCTCCTCCGGACCGTATCCCTCCCAATCGACCAGGAATTGATGACCACGACCCCGAGGGCGAACATCGAGAAGTCTACGAACCCTATAGGTGGGGGCGCCCTCAACACGAACCGGAGAAGAAAGCGAACGAGGAGGAATACGGGTAACGGGCTTAATACATGACACGTGAAAGACAGGATGAATGCGTCGGAGATTGGCAGACAATTTGAGTCTGACAGAGACAGGACTGAGGATCTTAAGGACCCGAAATGGTCCAATAAATTTATGTGCCAGTTTACGCGAAGTGGACTGAAGAGGTAGGTTAAGGGTGGACAACCAAACCCTCTGCCCAACAGAATACCGAGGACTCTTAACTCGACGCCTATTAGCGGCGCGCTGTGTACGAGAACGAGACTTGCAAAGGGAAGATCTGACCGCTCTCCAAGTACGCTTAGCACGTTGAATAAAGACCTCAACAGACGGCATCCTAGCGTCCGTCTCTTGTGAGGGAAAAAGCGGAGGTTGGTAACCAAGGCAACACTGAAAAGGTGATAAACCCGTCGCAGAGGACGGGGCGGAATTATGCGCGTACTCTGCCCAGGGAAGCTGTTCTGACCAGGAAGCCGGATTGCGAAAAGCTAGACTACGAAGGATGCGCCCGACTATTTGATTGGCTCGTTCGGCCTGGCCATTGGTTTGAGGATGAAAACCGGAGGAGAGACTAGACGAAGCCCCAATGAGACGACAAAACTCCTTCCAAAACAAAGAAGAGAATTGGGGACCTCTATCGGACACGATATCGGAGGGAAGACCATGAATCTTAAAAATCTTGTCGACGACTACTTGTGCGGTCTCTCTAGCGGACGGAAGCTTTGGTAAGGGGACAAAGTGAGCAGCTTTGGAAAAACGGTCCACGACAGTGAGTATCACGGTGTTCCCCTCAGAGGCAGGAAGACCCGTGATAAAATCCATGGCGATGTGCGACCATGGGCGAGACGGTAACGGAAGAGGACGCAGCAATCCCGCCGGAGGTGCATTACCAGACTTAGTCTGAGTGCAGACAGCACACGAAGCGACGTAACGCCGTATGTCGCGTTCACGAGAGGGCCACCAGAACCTCTGGCGGATGGCAGCGACGGTGCCCCTAACACCAGGATGAGCGAATAATTTAGAAGAGTGACCCCATTGAAGAACCGCGAGACGAGTAGATGGAGGAACGTACAGAAGACCTCTTGGACAGAGACGAGGAGTAATGGCATGAGCCAAAGATCGCTTAACCAAACATTCTATTCCCCAGACAGCTGCGCCCACCACCATACCCTGAGGAAGAATCTCCTCGTTAGTAGGAACAACCTCTGGAGAATCGAACTGTCGCGAGAGAGCATCTGGCTTAAGGTTCTTAGAACCAGGACGGTAGGAGATGGAGAAATCAAAACGTGTAAAGAAAAGTGCCCACCGAGCCTGACGGGCATTGAGTCTCTTAGCAGAATGAATGTACTCCAAATTTCTATGATCAGTCCAGACAATGAACGGAATCGAAGCACCCTCAAGCCAGTGACGCCACTCACCGAGAGCGAGACGGATAGCCAATAATTCGCGGTTACCCACATCATAATTGCGTTCGGCGGGAGAGAGACGATGTGAAAAGTAAGCGCAAGGATGAACCTTATCGTCAGAGGATGAGCGCTGGGAAAGAACGGCCCCCACGCCCACCTCTGACGCATCGACCTCTACTATGAATTGTCTGGAGACGTCTGGAGTTCTTAAAATAGGCGCCGTCGTAAAAAGGGATTTGAGGCGATCGAAAGCAATCTGAGCCACATCAGTCCAGGAGAAACGGACCTTGACGGATGTGAGCGCCGAAAGAGGAGCGGCGATCTGACTAAAATTGCGGATAAACCGACGGTAAAAATTAGCAAAACCCAAAAAACGTTGAAGGGCGACACGCGAGTCGGGTACCGGCCAATCGGTGACAGCACGAACCTTGGAAGGGTCCATGCTAACCCCCTCCGAGGAAATAACAGAACCGAGAAAAGAAATAGACTGAGCGTGGAAAGTGCACTTCTCTGCTTTAACAAACAATCGATTCTCTAGGAGACGTTGAAGAACCTGACGAACATGCTGAGTATGTACTTGGAGAGAGGGAGAGAAAATCAAAATATCGTCGAGATAAACAAAAACAAAAATGTTCAGCATGTCTCTAAGAACGTCGTTAATTAACGCCTGGAACACGGCAGGGGCGTTAACCAACCCGAACGGAAGAACGCGATATTCGAAATGCCCTAGCGGAGTATTAAACGCTGTCTTCCACTCGTCCCCCTCCCTTATGCGTACAAGGTGGTAAGCATTGCGGAGATCTAACTTAGAAAAAATCTTGGCCCCCTGCAGGATCTCGAAGGCAGATGACATCAGCGGCAAGGGATAGCGATTCTTGACCGTGATGTCATTCAAGCCTCGATAATCAATGCAGGGACGCAATGAACCATCCTTCTTTTTAACAAAGAAAAAACCCGCACCGGCAGGGGAGGAGGAAGGTACAATGGTACCGGCGTTAAGCGAATCAGATAAATATCTCTCAAGTGCTTCGCGCTCGGGGGCGGACAGAGAATAAAGTCTCCCACGAGGAGGAGTGGTACCGGGAAGAAGGTCGATACTACAGTCATAAGGTCGATGCGGAGGAAGAGAAGTGGCCCTGGAACGACTGAAAACCGCCCGAAGATCATGGTACTCCTCCGGGACCCCAGACAAATCACCCGGCTCCTCCTGGAAAACAGAAATAGAAGAGACAGGAGAAACAGCAGACGACAAACAGTTAACATGACAAGACAAATTCCAAGAAAGAATGGAATCTCTGGACCAGTCAATCTGAGGGTTATGCTTTACTAACCAGGGATGTCCTAAAACAACAGGGTAATAAGGAGAATGGAAAACAAGAAAAGAAATTGTCTCTTGATGATTGCCTGATATGGTGAGACTCACCGGAACTGTGGTAAAGCGCACTCTAGAGATGATACTACCATCAAGAGCGTGTACAGGGGTGGAGTCTTTAAGTTCAATGAGGGGAATCCCCTGTTCACGAGCCCAAGTCTCATCAACAAAACTTCCCTCGGCTCCCGAATCGATCAACACCGGGCAGGAAACGGAATCTCCCAACCAGCGGATGAGAGCGGAGAAGGTAGTGCGTGTGCGTGGCGGAGGGTCTAAAGTAGAAGCGCTCACCAGTAACCCTCTCTCTACGGGTGAGCTCTGGCTTTTACCGGGCAGGTGGCGACTCGATGAGATGCAGACCCACAGTACATACAAAGGCGTCCCAAGATGCGGCGCTGGCGCTCAGCAGCAGAGATTCGCAGACCACCCAGGTGCATTGGCTCGGACTTATCAGCCGAAGGAGATGGTGGAGATGAAAGCACCGGAGAGGAAATAAGTGATCCATCCAGAGTGCGACTGCGGCGACGAATCTCAAAACGCTTCTCAATGCGAATGGCAGAGTCAATAAGAGGATCCAGTCGAGTCGGTAGTCCATGAGCAAGGATCTCGTCCTTAATCTCGCCATTAAGCCCCTCGAGAAAACGAGCTACCAGGGCTGACTCGTTCCAGTCACAGGAGGCAGATAAGGTGCGGAATTCAATTGAGAAATCGGCTGCTGAACCTCTCCCCTGGCGAAGCGTGGACAGGAGCCGGGAAGCCTCTGCCCCGAACGCGGAGTGGTCAAAGACCCGCAGCATCTCTTCCTTGAAGCTGATATAACGACTAAGGCAGTTGGCCTCAGAATTCCATACCGCTGTTCCCCACTCCCGGGCGCGGCCAGTCAGCAGTGAGATGACAAAGGCGATGCGAGAGCCCTCGGACGCGTACGAGGAAGGCTGCAGAGAAAAGACCACCTCACATTGGGTCAAAAATGATCGGCATTCCCTTGGCTCACCGGAATAACACGGCGGGTTGTTGACTCTGGGCTCTGGAACACCCTGACCACTGGAAGAAGAAAACTCAACACGGAGGTGATGAAGCTGTTGCGCAATCTCGGTCATGCGAGCTGCAAGGGAATCCATGGTCTCACGAGCAGCAGCCAACTCCTCCTCATGACGGCCCAGAAAAGCTCCCTGAAGTTTGAGCGCTGCTTGAAGATGACTCTCCTTCGCTGGGTCCATTCCTCTTGGTCGGATTATTCTGTCACGTGCAGGATATGAGGACCCAAAAGCAGAAGGTGATTTGACAAAGTTTTAATTCAGTTCAGGGCAGAATTACTCAGGAAGCTACAAGGCATATAAATCCAACAGAAAGTTCATCAAACGTAAGGAACAGAGCCGCCCGGTCAGGAACGGCAATGGGAAACCCTCGGCGGCAGAGAGATAGGCTGGGTTCGAAGAGAGCAAGGAATGCCAAGCCGTAAACCACTCACGTAGCTGGAGACTTCGAATAGAGCAGATACGAGGTGATAACAAATCAGTCAGGAATGAACATGCACCGGACGGGACTAAGACGGGACAGAGATAGACAAATAGGTACGTAACATTAAGGCAATAATCCGACGAAGAACAAGAGAAAGGAAGGACAAGAAATAGAGAAGCCAATCAGAGAAAGTGGGCAACAGATGAGAACGATAGAGATAATGAACAAGACTGTGAGTACGAAAGAAATGAGGTGATGAGAGACAGCTGAAAACGATAGAGTAAATGAATGCTAATATGTGTGCGTAACAGAATGTAATAATGAGTGTGACCAGAAGAGGGAGAAAAGAGAAAAGAAAGAAAGGAAAGAGCCAGGATCATGACATTGAGTTATAAATGTGTGCTTACATCTAGGCTACTGTTTATGTGAATACTCGACTTGGCATTTAGATATATTTCTGTGTTTATTTGGCCGTTTAGCGCGTTCCGCGACCCGTGTTGCGCTCGAAGCGCGCACACAGCATATCCTGTCAGTAATTCAGTTGTCTTTCGCGACTTATCGCTCTTTTATTATTTATTTTTATCAACTGAAATCTGCGCGGATTATCATAAATAGCCTACAACACATATATCACAAGGGTCTCTGCGGCAAAAGTGAAAGTAGCTACCAGCGGGTGAAATGTCTCTTTGCACCAGTTTCAATAAAAGGATAGGCCTATTTTAAAGATTATATAGGCATATTATATATTGAACTGAACGTCACACCGTATATCGCAAATTTTGCTTTTACCATGCAGCAAACTAAAAAATAAATAAAAATAATAATAATAACAAATAGGCCTACATTTTAAACCGTTTAGCTAACTGTCCTATATTAATCTGTCAAAATTACTTTTTGTAAACGGTTAAATGGTCAATATAAGGATCCCTAATCCTTGCAACCAGATCAGTCTTTTTTTGGCTTCTTTTTGTTTGGTTAGCAGGTGATAAATAGTTATATTTTATATAACTAAAATATATTTAGTTCCAGGTCAAACTACACAGTATGACTTTTGTGTTGTTGCAAAATACACACATTTATTGGATATTTCTCCCCGTTTTCTTCATAGGAATGAATAATGATGAAAAAGTGCTTTGTTTTCCACCACTTGAGGACGTGGCCTATTTTCAGACTACACCAATAAACCCCGCCCTCAAGCCTGATTGACAGTTGACTGTGTTAGGCATCGGAAATTCAAACGCAAAGGGGATTGCAATTCCATTTGAATTTTGTGCAGGTTGTGGCAGGACACGGAGGAAATGAAATGGTTGCTATTTCTATTGCTATTCCAAAATGGCAGGGTCATAAATTGCAAGACATTGGAAATGCAATTGCAAACAGACTTTGCTTTTCCATTTGAAATGTGGCAGTCGTTGTGCGTTCACGTAAACGAAAATGCAAATGGAAATGCGCAATGGTTTAATGGCAACTTACATAACCTTCTTAGTGCACATCGCCACATATTTGGTGGTTGCCCAAAACCTTTAATAAGTAATCTTTATTCAGTGAGAATAAGGCTTAATTCACACGTAGGCTACATGGGTATTTTTATAAACAGAGAATTGCGTCCACATGAAAACGCAAAATGCGCTATGAATAGGGTGACCACCATCAAACAAACCAAATGTGGGACAATTACTAAGTTTGTGTGGGACAATGTGGGACATGTTACCGACACTAAAACATAACCTGAAACTGTTACACAATGTCTATGTAACCTTAATAAAAACATGTATTCTGCCTTTCAGATGATAAAAATAATTTGTTCTTTAGTCCCTTCCAGAAAACACCATTACATCACAATGTAACATTTTACATGTCATTTAAATTCAACATCACTGAGCCCAAAGGCAGCAGGCATCAGATCTGACCAAGTCCAATAATGAACAAATAAAATATAAAGCAACATGAAATTAGTTAATTGACAGTCTTATATATTATATTATATATTAAGAATATAACCAATTTACCGAATTATCCATTCGTTTTCTACATGGAACGAATCACTGCTCCACATTTTGATTGACAGCCGTCACAACCTACTAGTGACCGTGTTTACTCCTTTCTTTTCAACCATTGGATAGGATTTTAAAAAAAGGCTGTTGTATTTGTGAAAGGCGGGATGTTACTTCTGACGAAGCGCTGTTAAATATGTGAAAAACGATGCCGCAAAAAGAATAAATGAAATGCTTTCTTAAAAAGGCAAAAGAACGCATGCATGTTTTCTTAATATGATAATTAAAAACCAACAGACTGATGAAAATGCGGGACATTTTCTCAATATGCGACGTGCGGGACAAGGGGTGAAAATGCTGTGCGGTACAACGCAAAGCGGGACGGGTGGTCACCCTAGCTATGAAGCGCTGTCAAGAGCATGCCAAACCAACAGGTGGCATATAACTCTAACTGTAAAGCCATGTTGGCCAATCAGAAGCCTGGAAAAAAGGTTATTGCCGGTTCTGGTTCTGATGCAACGAGCCAAAATCTCCGGTTTCACTGTCCACACGACACCACTGCAACCGGAGTTCCTAAAAATCTTCACCCTGGCAGGAGTTTTCAAAAAAGTTCAGTTTCAGTTTCCAGACACGGCGTTTGCGTGTGGATGAACGGCCAAACTGCATAGAAAAAGATGCGATTTTGAAAATACCTGTGTTCGTGTGGACAGGGCCTAAGGATTATATTGTTTGTTTGAGGCTAGTTAATTGAATGCAGATCCATGTGTGATAATAAAAATGAAATAAAAATGTTACCATGTGTGATAAAAAAAATGTATAAATATATTTGAATTCAATTAACATTTAAACATAACCTTGTTATAATAGTGCTTTAGAATTAATATTGTATATTATATAACTGTAACTATATAACAAGTTTAGTTATATTAATATAACTATATTAATTATATAACACGCATCTGAATACCTCTTAAGCAAACTAACCCTGGAGCAGGTTACGTTCAGAGAGTGAGTTGCTATGGCTACTTACATACCCTGAAAGTTACCTCCGTTTTTGGAACCAAAAGTTGAGGTTATCCGCTTACTTACTCTTAAACATACCCGGGTTATGTCACATAACCTGCTTTCTGGAATACCCCCCAGTCCTTTGTCTGTTCTTGTCATTGTTTAAGTTGATTAGCCTTGTTCTTGTGTTTGTCTAGTATTGACATATGCTTCCTTCACGTGTTATCGGAAATTTCATAATTCCCACTTCTGAAGTCGCGATTCAAAGGGCGTTCATGTGCAATTTTTAACGTATTTACGATAATTCCGATAGCACGTGAAGGCAGCATTAGATCCTTCTCTCTCTTTGATTTAACCAACCCTGACACGTTCATGCTAACTAATAGAGATGCACCGGTCGACCGGCCATCAATCGGTTTACGTTGGCCAATATTTGTTTTTTCCGGACTTGCACACAAACTGCATAGCAATCGTTTCCCAAAATGTCTTTTGTGTGGACATATTATGAAGTCTGTAAATAGGACATTAACACGGGTCAGAGATGGGGCACGCTGAAGATGGGCGTGAAGAGGAGAGCAGAGCACAGGAAATACTGTATCAGGCACAGCAAGCTCACTGTTCGCAATGCTCTAAATATTGTAAGGAAAATACAAATATTGATTTTGGGGGTGAGGGTTCATATGAGTTTATCTCTGAAGAGAACTGTTTTCAGAAAAGTTTCAATGGAATTTTCTTTTCCTTTTACCTCCGTATGTCTATTAAAGCAGTGTTTACGCAGTAGCTAACCAAGGAAACGCTATTCAGGCCGTTTGCTCTTTTGTTTGGTGCAGGAATGTTTTATGTAGTATACACAAAGCTAAAGTCAGACCATTCTGTCTTGCTTTAAATCTTGAAATTATAGAATATAATTTAAATAAAAAACAACTGCTCATGTTACATATATGTTGCATCTTTGTTTGGATCGTGATATGTACTACTGAAACATCCGGGAAATTAGCTGTCAATTATGTCACTGCCCCTTTTTAGGGTAAAATAAACTAGACTTCCCATTTACTTCAACACACAATAGCAACACAAAATAACGTCCATACAGAGCCGGCAGGCGTGAATAACTTAAAGGAACACTGCACTATTTTTGAAAATAGACTCATTTTCCAACTCCCCTTGAGTTAAACAGTTGAGTTTTATTGTTTTCGAATCCATTCAGCCGATCTCCAGGTCTGGTGGTAGCACTTTTAGCATAGCTTAGCATAGATCATTGTATCTGATTAAACCGTTAGCATCTTGCTCAAAAAAGGACCGAATAGTTTTAATGTAACACAATATAACTACAGAAGAGTCAAGTTTTAAAGAGGAAAAATATCGAAACTCTTTGGTCATTTTTTGAGCGAGATGCTAACGGTCTAATCAGATTCAATGATCTATGCTAATCTATGCTAAAAGTGCTATCGCCAGACCCGGAGATTGCCTAAATGGATTCGAAAACGGTAAAACTCTTAACGGTAAAACTGTTTAACTCCAGGGGAATTGGAAAATGAGCCTTAACATGAATTAAGATTAAACATGGAATGAGACTCTAAGAAAACGTGTGCCATTCTACTTCCTCCTTCTTTTGTTTCTATAGCAGCAACGTCCGTACACAGCCGACAGGCGTGAATAACTTAAGAAATCACTAAGATTAAACATGTCAAGTAATTATATGTCCACCCTGCCTACCATAGAGCGTGAAAGATACATCCACAAACTTAAAATTTAAAAACATGTCCCTTCATTCTCCCAGCGTCAAATTGGTGTAACAACCCCACCCAGTGGCCAGAGGTGTCATTTACTCATACCTCATCGAGTATGGCTGGACAGAAAAGTGCACTCAGTACTCTAAATATAAAGACATACTATATACCTTTAAAGATGTTTACTTGCAAACATAAAGTTAAATTATTCACTGGCTTCCCAGACAGCATCATGGTATCGGCCGCGATCTGGGCCACATCTGGAACATAAGGATTCAACACGTACGAGATGCCGGCCGTATCTGGGCCAATACTATGATGCTGTCTGGGTTACCTGGTGACTAGATGAGGTACGAGTAAATGTCCGGGTAAGACACCTCTGGCCACTGGGTTGGGTGTTACACCAATTTGACGAAGGGACATGTTTTTAAATTGACCAAATTAAGTTTGTTGATGTATCTTTCACGCTCTATGGCAGGCAGGGTGGACATATAATTACTTGACATGTTTAGTGATTTATTAAGTTATTCAAGCCTGCCGGTTGTATACGGAAATTGTTTTGTGCTGTTATTTTGTATTGATATCTATGGGAAGTCTAGTTTATTTTGTGATGAGTGATGAAATTGACAGTGAAGTTCCCAGATGTGCCTTGTCTGGCTATCACCAGACCAAGCTCAATTTAAGATTGAACATTGGTCTGGGGAGTCTGCTATGTATTTTCTACAGCACAAGAGGCGTGATCAACAGGCATAAATTAAATGACTCTGTATGCAATTGGATAGTCCTTCAACCAATCAGACCACAAGAGGCGTGATCAACGAGCATAAATTGTATGACTCTGTATGCAATTGGATAGTCCTTCAACCAATCAGACCACAAGAGGCGTAATCAACGACCATAGATTAAATTACTCTGTATGCAATTGGATAGTCCTTCAACCAATCAGACCACAAGAGGCGTGATCAACAAGCATAAATTAAATTAATCTGTATGCAATTGGATAGTCCTTCAACCAATCAGACCACAAGAGGTGTGATAAACGAGCATAAATTAAATGACTCTTTGTGCAATTGGATAGTCCTTCAACCAATCAGACCACAAGAGGTGTGATAAACGAGCATAAATTAAATGACTCTGTATGCAATTGGATAGTCCTTCAACCAATCAGACCACAAGAGGCGTGATCAACAAGCATAAATTAAATGACTCTGTAAGCAATTGGATAGTCCTTCAACCAATCAGACCACAAGAGGTGTGATAAACGAGCATAAATTAAATTACTCTGAATGCAATTGGATACTCCTTCAACTAATCAGACCACAAGAGGCGTGATAAACGAGCATTAATTAAATTACTCTGTATGCAATTGGATAGTCCTTCAACCAATCAGATCACAAGAGGCGTGATCAACGGGCAATGACCCATCGCTTCTCTATCCGTCATCGTGTTAAACCCGCCAACAAAAATTTCTCATTGCAGCTATAATTTGTCAAATCCTATTTATATCCAAGAAAGTTCCAATTTTAATATCCCAAAGGTTTCAATTCAGTTTTATCCACATGCGGGATCTCGCTCAAAGTAAAATTGTCTAGCCTGACAGCAACACCTTTCATTACAGGAAAGCCAGGTGCACGTAGTGAGGTATTAAAAAAGCCCTGTGACCCTGGCAGACGATGTGACCCCTTAAGGGTGCAAGACAACCTTCATCACATCAGGTGATGAGGTTGCCGCATAAAAGTGCTGAGTCGGGTAACACTGAGTTACACTGATGCATTATGTGGGTGTTGGCAGGCGGCACACATTTAGAACGGGCATTAATATTGTATTGGGGTTGAAAGTGCCCCCTACCCCAAACTTCAGATGGAAATGTGAATGCCCATGGAGTATAGAAGTCATTGACACGAGGGGAAGAATCCTTGAATGGCTGTATTGTCTTCTGAGATCTGCCTCACTGAAGTGAAACTGCTGAAAATGAATGCAAACACAATTTTACAGATTAATTATTTTCTTTTATTATTCACAGAATTTGGTTGTGAGGATTGCATTTGTTGTTTATTGTGTAAATGAGTGTTTAACGTTTGTGTTTTAAATTAATTTAAAATTTAATTAATTAATTTTTTTGCAATGTATTAATTACAGATCTTTAGAACAAAACGTGGTTTAAAATTGTTCTGTTTTAAACATAATGAAAATAATTGTATCTTTAGCCAATAATTATCAATGTATGCTGTTAATAATTAATTAACTTACTTCATATGCACTGTAGTGTGAAATGGCCCCATCAGCAGCCCATCAATGGTCAAATGTAAAAGGCCTGTGTGAAATGGCCTGTGTTCATGTCCTGTGTGTGTGTTCATGTTTTTCTATCCCGGTGGGGACTTCAACCTGAACGCCTCTGACTCATGGAGACCTTTGTCACCATGAGGACCTGAATTGAGGTCCCCATGAGGAAACAAGCTTATAAATCATACAGAATTGTTTTTATTTTTTTGCTTTTTTTTGTTTGTTTTTTTTAATGTAAAAATGCAGAGAGTTTTGTGTGTTGGGTTTAAGGGTAGGGTTAGTGTAAGGGGATATAATATACAGTTTGTACAGTATATAAACCATTATGGAGAGTCCCCACAAAGATAGTGAACCAGACGTTTGTGTGTGTGATCCTAGTAGCCTATCCTACATTATGGGGACATTTTTTTTAACAATATTTTAAATCATACAGAATTATCTTTTTTACATCTAAAATAGCATACTATAAAAACCATTACATCTATGGAATGTCCCCATTAAACACGTGTGTGTGTGTGTGTGTGTGTGTGTGTGTGTGTGTGTGTGTGTGTGTGTGTGTGTGTGTGTGTGTGTGTGTGTGTGTGTGTGTGTGTGTGTGTGTGTGTGTGTGTGTGTGTGTGTGTGTGTGTGTGTGTGTGTGTGTGTGTGTGTGTTTTGAGGTGCAATGCTGCCCTCTGTTGATGCAATGACATAATTACGGTTTACTGTTGTTTCAGGCCTGAAATCTGCACAGCCGACGTCCTCCTGAAAAGGCAGATGTGTCTAAAATTAACTTTTTCTTGCTTTACTAGCCACTCATTGGCAGCAGATTTATTTTCTTTCACCCTGCACCTCATTCATAACTAGGGCTGCCGTTCCTTTATCAAACCACCACCAGATGGCAACAAAGTCCTTCTAAATAACGTTGTTTTTTTTTGTAATATGTACATCATTTTTGTATTTGCTATCTCATCAACATTGTTTTAAAAAAAATATTTGACCTAGTATAGCCTTTAATAAGCTATTTAAAAAAATGTATCCTGTTAAGGTTATTTACCTCATATACACTGTAGTGTGACAATGGCCCCATCAGCTGCTTGTCAGGGGTCAAAATTAAAAAACCTGTGTTCCTGAAATATTCAGTAGCTTGATTGTATCCTAGACAAACAAGGGTTTAAGGAATGGCCATATGCAGAAATTGTCTATCAAAAAATAAATCCATTATTGTGTGCATGTGCGTGTGTGTGTGTGTGTGTGTGTGTGTGTGTGTGTGTGTGTGTGTGTGTGTGTGTGTGTGTGTGTGTGTGTGTGTGTGTGTGTGTGTGTGTGTGTGTGTGTGTGTGTGTGTGTGTGTGTGTGTGTGTGTGTGTGTGTGTGTGTGTGTGTGTGTGTGTCCAAATGTCTCCACAAGGATAGCAAAACCTGAGGGGAACAGCCAGTGGTCCCCACGAGGGAAATAGATTAATAAACATATAGGCCTACTAAATTATGCTTATTTGAAAATGTAAAAATGCAAAAATGTTTCTGTGATGAGTAGGATTAGGATTGTTACATTACATTAAACTTGCAACTTAAACTTACTATTTAGGATGGATAGTAGGCCTATGCTGCCACCTGCTGGTTTGGATGATTACAAATGATATAACGTGATGCTAAAATTTAGCGTCGCTATTGGGAACACACTTGTCCAAACACTGCCGACACAATTATTATAAATAATAATTTGTTATGACTTATATTTATTGTTCTTGCAAAAAATATAAATATGCTAACCGTGCAACTATGTCTCCTCCAACAGGAACAAATCAGTTCAACATCTCTCATTATCTCCAAACTTGTGTATGGCAACATATCAAATTGCTGGGCAGGAAACTGTATTACTGAGATGTAATGAGGCAGCAGGGTCACAGAAAGGAGTGGTTGGAGTGTGAAATGGGAGGAATGAGAGAGGAGGAGGACATGGGTAGTTAGGTAGGTCTTTCCCCCCTCATTTACTGTTCAGTAATTGACAGGAAGAGCAGAACAATGGCCTGTTTTAGAAAGGTGGCTGACCTGTTCTCAACTTACTTACAATATACAAACACTCTCTAATACGAACACACACAAACACCCAAAGAAAGGTGTCATTTTTTTCTCAGTATGAAAGACAAACTGTTCAAAGCTGGAAAAGGTAAAGGCATTAATCTTCATAATGGAGTAAGACAGGCAAGGGCAATACAGACAGAAAGATTCATCTCTGACAGACAGTATGGCCATCGTTATCTTACTTTTCAGGGTGTTGTACCTCTATATTTCTGTCTTTGAGCTTTATCTGTTTTTTTTTCATGAACCATATGGACAAATTGAAAGTTTGTGTCCAATTTTTTGTTTTATTACAATTAATTGAAAATGGTAAGATAATATTGAAAAAATATATATGTTTGATGAGTACACTGATGATAAGACATGTACCTACCTGTATTAATACATTTTAGTAGTGCAGATGTGTTTAAATTGATCATTTAAAGAGGATAAGGACTAATGATGAATGATGCGAGGGAACAAAGAAGAGAAAGAAAGGGGGATTTTTCTGTATCTCATATTGGTTAATTTATTGGCATGTATTGAATATTTAATTATGTATGCTCATTTTTTATATTTTTACATTTAGATTACATTTGCTGTTATCTAATGCTCACTAAGTCAATCTCTAACAACATAAAAACACTGTTAATTTAATAACATGTTACAATATAACAAGTATCCATTTTTTCATACTGTACACTATATTATAATGTGATTTATTTGTGGTATTTAACATGATTAATTTTCGTTTATCTTTTATTTTTTCGTCTCTTTATAGTGTCCTGTCAGAATTTGAATATGAGCCAATTTAGCGGCCAATTGTGAATTCTGATGAATTCTGATGATCTTTATGGCATATTAGTCAGTATAAGAAATTAAACCAGCATTTCAGAATGATCTTTCAAATTCAACAATTTAAGATAAATTGTGATTGAGCAGGCATTTCGTGATTTTTATTTGTATGTTTCCGTCAAAGGACTTTCTTCAACATTCTTCAAAATATATTTTTGTTCCACAGATGAAAGAATGGAATACAGGTTTGTAATTACATTGTGGTGAGTAAATATTTTTTTCATTTTTCAAATGTTTTAAGATTATTATTATTCATTTGTTTAAATATTTTATGGTCTTTTTCTCTCTTATTCTTCCTCTCTCTCTCCCTTAGTCCTTTATCCAATGTCCCTAATCATCATAACTGTTATCTAATGATGTTATGCTCCTCATTTTGTCATTCTCTCATCCAGTCCATCCCTGCCTGATTGATTTCTATCGCTTGACCTCAAGACAATAAAACAAATCCAATATACGGGCACCTCCTCTGACAGCCATATGCCACCCATTGGAGGTCAGAGCTTTTCGTGTGAGCTAACACACATTCTGTCAGTGTTCTCAGGCTCAATGAGGGGCCTCACTGCAGCCCAGTGCTCAGGCTAGGACAATAACTACTCCTGAGGGACATATCAAGGGCGGGAGTCTCCTGGCCCACCCAGTAAATCAGACCTTACTGTACAATATGGTGGGGAGGAACAGGAAATGTCTGCGAGGGTTTGCGGAGGTACATGTTCACAGGAGGTGAGTGAGGAGTCAAGGTCTGTTGAAGAGGAAAGGAATGGCTGGGTTATGGCTCGTTTTCTCCGAGTGGTATGGTTCAGTACAGTACGCAATCTTTGTCGTTTCCATTGTCAGAAGTTTCCATTGTCATTGAATGGTACCCTAATTCCGAACCTAACTGTACCACTTTTTTGGCACCCTTCCGTTGGGGTACCTAGCACAGTAGTCCAGTACTAAAGGGTAGAGCTAGACTCACTGCAGAATGTTGATTAGTTGACAGAGAATCGTCACTTGCACATGTTTTTTCGCCCGTGTTTTTCCTTGCAGCCTGCAGCCTTGGCTCAAACAAAGCTTTTCTTCTTCTTGTGACAACAGCCACATGCCGAGAACCTAGAACAAGATCTGCTGTATTTCCTCAATTGTTGTTTACTGTGTCGCTTTCTTCAGAATAATAATCATACGCTGTTTGTTAATTGGCCAGAGGAGAACTGGCACCCCGACTGAGCCTGGTTTCTCCCAAGGTTTATTTTTCTCCATTAGGTCACCTGATGGGGTTTTGGTTTCCTTGCCACTGTTGCCTCTGGCTTGGCGTGCTCAGTTGGGGACACTAAATTTTTCTAAATTTTTTAACTAAATATCCAAATAAACCTTATTATTAAACGTCTCGGGTTATGACTATAACCCTTGTTCCCCGAGAAGGGAACGAGACACTGCGTCATCGTGATGACACTTTGGGGAACGCCTCTCGCGTTAAGCGTCTGAAGAAACAGTAGAATCAGCCCAATCCGATTGGTGTTGCGTGATGAAGTAGTATGTGACGGCATACCCGGAAGATACAAAGAGACGTCTGAACGCAACAGAGATAGCGTTCTTTGCGATGAAGCGAGCGCTCTGATGATTGGGTGGACACGAGACGCAGTGTCTCGTTCCCTTCTCGGGGAACAAGGGTTATAGTCATAACCCGAGACGTTCCCCTTCGAGGGAACTCGAACTGCGTCATCGTGATGACACTTTGGGGAACGAGTACCAACTATCCCGCACCAATCATACCCACCCCAGTGTGAAGCTGGAAACCAGGCACAACTAGGGGGCGAGCACTCTCGCGCCAGGCGTCTCAGGGAGATGCAGACTATAGTAACGAATGAAGGTGTGAGGGGTGGCCTCCCAGCCGCCTCGCAGATCTTTTGCATAGAGGCTCCAGAAAGGAGGGCCACCGAGGAGGACATGCTCCTGGTAGAATGGGCCCTCACGGCTAAAGGTGAAGGCAAGTTGCGCACCCGATAAGCCATGGCTATAGCCTGGACAATCCAGTTACTGATCGTCTGCTTTGACGCAGGCAGCCCTTTCTTGGGTGAACCAAAACACACCAACAGCTGGTCTGACTTTCTCCACTGAGCAGACTTCTCCAAGTAAATCCTCAATGCCCGCACGGGGCAGAGGAGGTGAAGTCTGCTCTCTTCCGCCGTCACGTGAGGTGGAGGATGAAAAGCCTGGAGAACCACTGACCGTGCCACAATAGATGGCACCTTGGGCACGTAGCCCTGACTGGGATGCAAGATGGCCTTTACCATGCCAGGGGCAAACTCCAGGCAAGTCGGCGTGATAGCCAAGGCCTGGAGGTCCCCCACTCTCCTCAGAGAAGTGATGGCAAGGAAAAAAAGCCACCTTGAAGGTCAGTATTCTCGCCTCAGCCGACTCCGGCGGCTCAAAGGGGACCTCAGCCAAACCCTCGAGCACCACCGCCAGGTCCCAGGTTGGGACCCTGGAATGAGCCGCAGGCCTCATCCTCCGAGCCCCACGGAGGAATCGTACAACCAGATAGTGCCCTCCCAACGGCCCATCACTTAGAGGTGCGTGGAAAGCCCAAATGGCAGCCACATACGCCTTAAGTGTGGACGGGGAAAGACCGGCGGAGAAGCGGTCTTGACGGAACTCCAGCACTGAAGCCACCGGGCAGATAACTGGGTTCACCTCCCGCTCTCTACGCCAAGTGGAAAACATTCCACTTCAGGCTGTACAACCTGCTGGAAGGAGCTCTGGAGCTGCGTAGGGTCTCTACGACACCCGCCGACAGGCCCTCTACTAGGTACTGGGCCCCCTCAAGGGCCAGACCCAGAGACCCCACACCTCTGGCCGGGGGTAGGCTTAAATCGTGCCCTCGGCCTGAGATAGCAGGTCCCTCCTCAGAGAGACCTGCCATGGGGGACCGTCCCGCAGGTAGATGATGTCGGAGAACCATACTAAAGTGGGCCACCGGGGTGCTACTAAGAGAAGGCTGATGCCCTCCCGGCGGACACGCTCCAGTACTCCCGGGAGCAGAGTGATCAGGGGAAAAGCGTACAGACGTAGCCTCGGCCACATCTGTGCCATGGCATCCAGCCCCAGCAGGGCCGGATGAGTGAGGGAGAACCACAGCGGGCAGTGGGACGTCTCTTGAGACACGAATAGATCCACTTCCACCGGGCCCAACCGCTCGCACATAGCCTCCACCACCTCGGGGTGGAGTCGCCATTCCCCGGGCCTCAGCCCCTGCCTCGACAGGATGTCTGCTCCCTAGTTTTGGTCCCCGGGGATGTACATCGCCCTGAGGGATGACAACCTCCCCTGGGACCACAGGAGAACCTGATGCGCCAGTCTGCAAAGAGGGCGCGACCTCAGGCCCCCCTGGTGGTTTAGATACGATACTGCCGACATATTGTCGGATCGTATCAGGACATGGTGGCCGCGGAGGTCCGGGAGAAAGCTCCTCAGAGCTTAGTAGACCACCAGCATTTCCAGGCAGTTGATGTGCCAGGAAAAATGCCGGGTCTCCCACAGACCTCTGAAAAAGCGGCCTTCCATGACCGTGTCCCAACCAGTGAGGGATGCGTCTGTTGAAACGGTTTCCCGGCAACATGATGCTCCCAGCACTGGCCCCCGGGACAGGAACCCAGGTCTCTTCCATATGACGAGGGAACGAAGGCATCTGCGCGTTACCCTGATCATACAGAATGAATTTCCCCTCAAGGAAAGCCCCCTGGTTCACTTCCGCATCAGGACATGGTGGCCGCGGAGGTCCGGGAGGAAGCTCCTCAGAGCTTCGTAGACCGCCAGCATTTCCAGGCAGTAGATGTGCCAGGAAGAATGCCGGGTCTCCCACAGACCTCTGAAAAAGCGGCCTTCCATGACCGTGTCCCAACCAGTGAGGGATGCGTCTGTTGAAACGGTTTCCCGGCAACATGATGCTCCCAGCACTGGCCCCCGGGACAGGAACCAAGGTCTCTTCCATATGACGAGGGAACGAAGGCATCTGCGCGTTACCCTGATCATACAGAATGGTCTTCCACTCAAGGAAAACCTCCCTGGTTCCCAGCCACCACTGTAGGGGTCTCGTGCAGCAGGCCAAGAGAAATTCTGTTGGACGCAGCTGCCGCAAGTCCCAGCAGTCCTAAACTGCTGTACAGTGATGCCCGAATGGAGGAACCTGATAATGATACGCTTCGCCCCCGAAAGCGAACCTCAGGAATCCCCCGTGACGCAGAAGGATGGAACATGGAAGTATGTGTCCTCTTTAGATCCACCGTGACAGACCAGTCCTCAGACTGGATCTGAACCATGACACTCAAGCATCTTGAATCTGAATCTCCTCGGAGAACGATCCAAGTACCTCCGATCTAAAGTTGGACGCATCTGGCCATCCTTCTTAGGAACTATGAAGTACCGGCTGTAGGACCCGGACTCCCTGACTGGCGGAGGAATACGTTCAAAGCCTCCTTAACCGACAGGGAGTGTACTTCCTGTTCCATTACCCGCACCTGCTCTGGGCCGACCACAATCCAGACCACCCCGTTAGACTTCGGGGGAGGGAACTGAACTGCGGCCTGTAACCCCGTTCTACAGTACGCAGATATATTCGGAGGCATAACCATGCGCCGAGATAATCTGCTGAGGGAACCAGCCTCTCGAGGCCGGCCTCGGGTGTCAACCGAGCCTCCTCCCCGACCCCCTGAAGCGGCTAACCGGCAGGGCGAAATCGAGGAAGATTTTCGGTGTGCGTACGCGTTTGCTGGACCGCCGCAGGTCTTGCTAGAGGAGGCTGGTGCAGCGCGCGCCGCTGAGAAACGATGTGGCCCGAAACGTACTAGACGGCGGGAGCACAACATCGATTCCCAAAAGCTCCACAGGGGAGGCGACCTCGATCGCTCCTACCCGGGAGAGGGGGCCGGCCAGCAGGGGCCTCATCTAAGGGAGCAGCTCGACAGGGCCGCAACCTCCAATCTTAGATGGATATCCAGACAAGTCAAACACGCTTGGGCGACAGACTGATTAAGTATCAAACTTAACAAAGTCAGATAACATGACACTCAATTCCTCAGAATTAAATGTCATCATAATCACCCAAACCGTGCAACCTGGTCTGAATGATAGGCTGAGTAAAAAATACATCTAACTCCTCATAGTCAGATAATATTTTAATTTAATTCCTCGGAATTAAATGCAGCCATAGTAAGGTGAAAGCGAATACTGTTCGATTATATTATATACGGCTCGAAAATCACACGTTGCCTCAGCAACGCGGCTCAAGCAGTTATAATACAATTGGCCTTCCTCCCTCGAGAAGAAAGCCAAACAGTATCACATTTCACAAATACGGTGAACATGGTCTGAATAATAGGCTGAATATCTAACTCCTCAAAGTCAGATCATATTTCATTTAATTCCTCAGAATAAAACACAGCCACAAATATCAGACATACTGCTTAATTGTATTATATACGGCTCGTAAACCACACGTTGCCTCAGCAACGCGGTTCAAGCCGTTATAATACAACTGGCTTTCATCCCTCGAGAAAAAAGCCAAACGGGCGCGAGGCTGAAACACCCGAAGGCGCACGGCAGTACGCGTCGAGATATTTCTGAATGAAAACAGCCCGCCCCCTCAGGAGCTGACTGCATGCCTCGCACCCACAGTATCCCTTCTCACCGTGTCACGTTGTATCACTCTAATAACAGACCCAAACCTGCGCCGCCTCGGCAACTCGAGGTTGAATCTGCATTAGGAAAGGCGAGCCTCGATACGGAGCCCATCTAATTCCTCAGAATCAGACAGCTCACGCATTGGGTCCTCCACCCCGGGGGAAGAAGCCGCAGCGCGGGCTTCCACGCGGGGAAGGAGAACAATGGAGCTGTCACCGGGAAGGAGAAGATGCATAAGCACTTCTCAAGTTCCCCTGACAGACCCATCTGCGAGTCCATGATAGATCAACCGTGCTGCCTCAACAGCACGGGACCGGCCATGGAATTCGCGAGCCCTGTATGCTTGTGAAACAACGTTGGTAGATAACAACACCAAATACTCTCAGACTGGTAACACAGAGCGCTAACGCTGAAGAGCAAAAAAGCTATCTCTGTTGCGTTCAGACGTCTCTTTGTATCTTCCGGGTATGCCGTCACATACTACGTCATCACGCAACACCAATCGGATTGGGCTGATTTTACTGTTTCTTCAGATGCTTAACGCGAGGGGCGTTCCCCAAAGAGTCATCACGATGACGCAGTTCGAGTTCCCTCGAAGGGGAACTAAATTAACCATATAAACTAAATTACTGATCTAATTACTGATCTAAAGCCCACACTGTCACTGTATGATAATTGAAATGAACTGATGACATCACCGTTTTCTCCAGAATGGCTATACGGCTGAATGAAATTATGTTGCCTTATTTTTCCTTTTTAACACTGTAAAGCTGCTTTGAAACAATCTGCATTGTTAAAAGCGCTATATAAATAAGGTTGACTTGACCTGACTTGACAATGACATTGATCGCGACACCTATCATAAGTGTACTGGTGGTGGAAATGTAAGCCGGATCAGGGTTTACGTCCCGAATCGTACTGTACTGAACTGTACCACACCGCTCGGTGGAAACGAGCCATTAAAGGTGCCCTAGAATGAAAAATTGTATTAACCATGGCATAGTTGAATAACAAGAGTTCAGTAGGACATCACATACAGTGAGTCTCAAACCCCATTGCTTCCTCCTTCATATGTAAATCTTGTGCGTGAAAAACACCACATAAAAATAGGTGAATCTCAACATAACACCGACTGTTGCGCAACAACAGCAACTGCCATGTGATTGGTTGATTAGATAATTGCATTAATGAGAAATTTAACAGGTGTTCCTAATAATCCTTTAGGTGAGTGTACGTTAGTTTAGATGCTTATAGCTCACTCGATCCTTCTAGCTAACGTCACCTTCTCCACCACTTAAGTTGAAATGATAGTCATTTGACAAGGCATCTATCAATTTGTTAAGAAATAAAAACTTTACTGTACTGTACAAGCAACATATTTACGTGCTACCCAGTTCTCAGTTTAGAGTTTGTGACTCAAAGTGAAGAAGCTAAGCTTGTAAAATCATACGGTGATGCATTACAATGATTAAAATATTTTCACAATGCTAGAAACAAAGTTGTGACTGCTGACGTTATGCGTTAACGTGTAAAGTTAAAGGGTTAGTTCACCCAAAAATGAAAATTCTGTCATTAATTACTCACCCTTATGTCGTTCGAGACCCGTAATGCTGCGTTCACACCAAACGCGAATTGAGCGTCAAAATCGCGTCTACCGCGTCTAGTTTCACGCGCGAACATTTTGAATGCATTCGCGCGTCTGCAGAGAATTGGACGCGCGTAGAAATCGAGCGTTTGAAGCGAAATTGACGCGCGTTCAAGGCACTCCAGGAGAAATATGTCATAAAACACCACTCTGCCTCTTTTCATTTTCATTAAACATATATATTAAGCATTAATAGCCACACAAATGTGGTCCAGGCAACTCCTACATCATCTTCAGTACATGTATATTTAAATATCCTTAAAATATAATGTTATTAAACTTCTCTTTGCCCTCAGTCAAAACGATTTGGCAGACAACAAATTATAGATTCATGAGAGCAAAGCTCGGCCGTTAGATCTACACAAAACGAACCACTACAGGACATCAGAGCCAGCGGCAGACGCCAGAAGGACTGGCCGAGGAAAGGCTGCCTTCGCCGGGGTTATGAGCAGTGATTGCCCGGTGATCGCCTGGATCTCACAACTCCAAAAACACAAGATTATTTTTTTTAAATAGGCGCTCTCTTTATAAATAAACCACAGATTAGAGCTTTAAAAAACTACATTCCCACCTGAAAACGTCTTAAAACTACATTTTGTGACACAATAGTACTGTTTTTAATTTATGCAGGGTTTCTCATACACGTCACTTTACCACGTGACAGCAGCGAGCAGGCTCCTGATTGGTTAACGCGGCGCGAATTGACGCCAAAGTTCAAATTTTTCAACTCGGGCGTCAGACGCGAATTCGCTTCAAACGCGTGAATGCACAAAAGCACCATTCGCGTGTAACGCGCGTATCGCGCAAGACGCTCAATTCGCGTCCAATTCGCGCCATTCGCACGAACTGGACGCGCGAATGAAGCGGATTCGCGTCCTTCGCGCCGCGCGTAACGCGCCTTTCCATTGACTTAACATTGAAATCACTCGCGCCTGACGCTCAATTCGCGTTTGGTGTGAACGCAGCATAAGACCTCCGTTCATATTCGGAACACAAATGAAGATATTTTTGTTGAAAGCTGATGGCTGTGAAAGGCTTCAGATAGGCCTCCATTGGCATTCAGTACACTTATACTCCCAAGACCGATAAAAGGCACTTAAAATGTCGTTACAAAGTCCATCTCACCACAGTGACTCTACAATAATCTTACGATGCGACGACAATAGTTTTTGTGCGCAAAAAAAAATCTAAATAACACCTTTATCCAGCTTGTTATTGCCTTCCGCGTGTGCCTCCACGACGCATGCGCTAGAATATGACGTAGCGCCGGGGTTCGGGAATCAATGAAATGCACACTCTAACCCCATTTTGAGCACTACGCCGAGACCTAAAGCACGATCAATGTAGAATCCAACAGCTTAGACACGCGCGTCTTCCTCTGATTGTAAACAAATCACTTCTGGGTCATCTGTCCGAACGCCGGATCTGCGTCATATTCTCGCGCATGCGTCGTGGAGGCATACACGGAAGGCAGTAACAAGTTGGAAAAAGGTGTTATTTCGATTTTTTTTGCGCAGAAAAACTATTGTCGTCGCATCGTAAGATTATTGTAGAGTCACTGTGGTGAGATGGACTTTGTAACGATGTTTTGAGTGCCTTTTATCCGTCTTGGGAGTTTAAGTGTACTGAATGCCAATGGAGGCCTATCTGAAGCCTTTCTCAGCCATCAGCTTTCAACAAAAATATCTTCATTTGTGTTCCGAATATGAACGGAGGTCTTACGGGTCTCGAACGACGTGAGGGTGAGTAATTAATGACAGAATTTTAATTTTTGGGTGAACTAACCCTTTAATGTTATATGCTAGTTCACATGTAGGCTGAAGTTTTAGGCCCTGTCCCAAATGGCACCCTAAACCCTTGCAGTCCGCACTTTCACGACGTAATGCCGCTTTGACTGCCGGGAAGAAGTCCGCTGCGTAACCCGCAGAAGTGCGCATCGAGGGCGCATATCGACCTCAAAGGGGGCGCTCGCGAGCACCCTTCTGAGACCTAAAATGACAAATGGGACACTCTGCGGTCTCGTGGACTTAACGGACTCGCGCACGCAGCGGCCTATGTAAGTTCACAAGGCCGAAAGTGCACATGAAGTGGGCCATTTGGGACAGGGCCATAGTACTGACGTTACGTTTTGCAGGTTCTTAATGAAAATAAAGACTAAACTTACCACTCAGAAGCATCCATTTCCAATCTCAAAACAATTGGTTGTTCCTCAAAATCTGCATCTTCGTCAGAAACAGGATCAAACATATAAGGTTGGATGCATAATCTCTCCATTGTCATGACGTACAGTATAGATCTTTTTCTGTCACTGAAGCAACTGAAAATGAGCCGCGCAGTGAAACAGCCAATCAGAGCAGAACTCCACATTAATATTCATGACCCTTCCAAATAAGGCAAAAACAGACCATTTCATTCTAGGGACAATTTCTGGGGTTGTAAATGGACCTGTAAAACCATATCTGGACAATTTTTGCCCTTAAATACGTCACAAACCCTCTATGTAGATCAGAGAACAATTTGAAATATTGTTTCAACTCATTCTAGGGCACCTTTAAGTCATCATCCTATTGGCAGTTCTTATTTTTTTATGGAATATTGCAGTATTTATTCATTTGCCTTCGTAATTTTTAATCAAAACACCTTCCCCTCCCTCTTGCAATGACATCTCTTCTCTGATGACAAATTTAACTGGCGTGAGGGAGGGACAATCTGTCACTCACATGACATCACAGGAATTGCAAACCTCAATGATCCAATCGAATCCCGATGGACAAATCAAGTCCCACACTACATTTTTTTTCTTGTTCAAGAAGCCGTTTCAGTCGGATATACATCACAATAGGGAAGACAATACTATTGTGACTTCCATTTCATGCCGACTTTAGTGAATTAGTTCAACTAAACCTTAAAATGATGTGACTTGTTTTCTTCTGTAACATAAAACTTAAAAGTAGTAGTTTTGAAATCGCATGAAGTCATGAGAGTGACAGAGCGGGCATGACTTCCGGTGTTATTCACTTCCAGTTATCCAACCTGTACAGAAACGAACCATTATGTTTTGCAAACTGACATCATATTATTTTAATTTATTATCATAAACACATTGGTTCATAGTGCAAATAGATTTACCGTTTACTGAACTTTGATATTCTTAGTTATCTAAGAAAGTTATCTTGTTACCTAAGCAGTTAATGAATCAGAAGTCTCACACATTTAAATACATTTTTTAAAGAAAACTTTTTTACTTCCCTATTGCAAAATAAAGTGGATCTGAGAGAACTGGATTGGTTTGAACTAAGAGGTAAAGGTTTGGCTGGTTAGCATGGTCCAGTAACTATAAGTAACTACACCATTCTGGAGGCAAAACACATATTTCTCAATTTATCATTGCTGTTATATAAAACTGAAATAGTTTTATATATAATAAGAGTTAAAAAACAGTTAGAAAACAGAAAATGATAAGCAAGTTATATTAAAAATATTTAAAAAATACTATGGTATATAAATTATACTAACTTAGCACTGCCATTGATGACCCTTCAAAAGTAGCCAATTCTTGAATTATTATATTCATTATATTATTATATTACAGTATAGTATAGTATAGTATAGTATTAATCGTTTGACCTGTGTTTTGTTTTTTTTAATTATAAATACATTTATTTTTAATACAATATATTTTTTTCCCTCTACCTAGCAGTACACATGTGGTGTCATTCTTGTGGTGTCATCAGCCAATCAGCACTGGCACCTGCAGCTGAACTGAGAACTCGAATTGAGCATCTATGAGGAAAGATGGCAAAATTCAGTGGAATGGAGGAATAAACGCCTTACAGAGCAGAAAACGTATGTGACATCAGGAGCAAGAGTTGCAGCAGCTGGAGTAACAGAAAGAATGTGTATGTGAATGCAAGTAAGTGCAAGTGTATTAGGCTGGTTTCACACTGTGAAATACTGCAGTGGATCAGCAGATGTCTTTCTTCAGATTTGTCCCTGAAGAGTCTCACATGTACACACACTCACGCACACACTTACAAACGCTCACAGTATGCCTCATTGGAAATCACTGGCATTGATCCAGCCTGATCAATAGAGACACAGAGCTACTGCCGCTCAAAAGGTTTCACTAATACACTCCATGCCAGCCATGACCTGCACACACACACACAGTTAGTGCACTCCTCCAGAGTGTTTATACCAGGGGCGTTCTTGTCCCAGGAGGCTTGAAGTGACTTGGTTTTAATAAATAGTATATAGTTAATATAAATTAAGTATTGTTTGCTATAGTTGATAGTGTAACCTTTATCAGGCCAGCGACCAATTGCTGGATAGAGAGACGGAGCTGACAACCCCATTAATTATTGTATAAAACTGAGTTGCAGTTCATTCATATTTTACAGTACCAAAAGTTTGCAGTTAGTAAGACTTTTAATAGTTTTATTCTGCATTGAATTGATCAAAAGTAACAGTAAGGGCCATTCATAATGTAACAAAAGATTTCTATTTCAAATAAATGCTGTTCCTTTAAACTTTATATTCATCAAAGAATCATGAAAAAGAATTATGGACACTTCCACAAAAATGTAATGCTGCACAACATTGATAATAATAAAAAAAAAAAAATGGTTCTTAATCACCAAATAAGCATATTAGAATGATTTCTGAAAGATCATACTGAAGACTGGAGAAATTATGCTGAAAATGTAGCTTTGCATCACAGGAATAAATTCAATTTTATTAAACAGAAAACAATTATTTTAAATTGTAATAATATTTCACAATCCAAAATTCTCACCACAAATTCCTCTGTTAAACACAATAATTATATATATTAAAAAAAAGCTGAAATAATGCAGGCTGACAGCTAACAAGCAAATTCCCTCGGTTAACAACCTTGTTGTTCACAAAAGGGCTGTCTTTAAAGGTTCATATGTTATTTTTAAAAATCAGTTTCTCTATTTGGACAAAAATAATTACAAAAATACAGCTCAGTAAAAACTCCATTCATTCTACATCTACATTGATTGGTTACAAAAATCACATACTTTCAGCGGGTTCTGCACCAGTTGAGATGGGAATTCTAATGGACAGCTTTCTCCAGGTATTGTAGAGTTCTTTGGTTTATAACCACAATCTACTATTCCCACTTGAACCCACAGCGTGGCAGCACTGATTCTATAAGATCAGCTCCAGTTCTGTGTGTGTGTGTGTGTGTGTGTGTGTGTGTGTGTGTGTGTGTGTGTGTGTGTGTGTGTGTGTGTGTGTGTGTGTGTGTGTGTGTGTGTGTGTGTGTGTGTGTGTGTGTGTGTGTGTGTGTGTGTGTGTGTGTGTGTGTGTGTGTGTGTGTGTGTGTGTGTGTGTGTGATCCTCTGACAGAGATTTACATCTCTAGTTCATCTGTTTGTATCTCCCATCAAAGAGCCTCATCATGTTGGCCTGCGGGAGAGGGAGATTACCAGCATGCAAGTGTGTAAGAGCGAGTGAGAGAAAATCACTAGCCTGTGGCTAAAAGCAAACCTCTTCGGTAATGACAATCCACAACTTCCATTTCTATTCTGAGTCAGAATGTGTGTAAGTGAGCGTCTGTGTCCCTGTTCATCTGTATGTCTGCGATTTGGGTGTGCGTGTGCGATGACGGCTATAGCCAGGTGGGTGGGCAGTCGAGGCTCTCTGAGAACACACTCAGCCCAGCTGTTGATGTGATCCTGGCTCTCTTTGAAGTGTGGCTATCACCCGCCCCTGTGCACACCCTCATCCACACACACACATCCACACACTCACCGGAGAAACTTCCAGACCTCTCCAAAGCACTAATAGCTGTTTTGACGTTGTGTGCAGGTTTGCGTGTGTATGCATGTGTTTCGGTGTGTTTCTGTGAATTTGTGAGTCACATTTCAGTGTAAAGGATTAATTAGCACAGGGGGATTTTTTAAACTGGGGTTTCGGGGCTAAATTAATTTTGGCTAAAATACCAAAGTTTGCAGTCAGGTGAAATATTTTGGTATCTTTGAGATAATCCCAAACTATTTTACTTGATTGCTAACTTCATTTTCCCCATATTCTCTGCATTAATTTTATAGCAATTACAGTATAAAATTAGACTGGGTAAACCCAGCCCAATCTGTTTGGGCAGCTCAGGCTGGAAACCTGTATATTTTTCTATCCTGCTTCCGTTACAAATTTGCGGGGACCAATCACAAACTGGCTTATCCACCCGGCGTGCTATTGGCAGGTTGAACACAATGACGATAGAGAAGCGATGGCAAGCAGCTTTTTGTTTATATTCAACATGGCGGCAAACGAAGCGCACCAACCCGTTGAACCTTGCCCTGGAACAATTCCTATAAAAGAAGGATGTGTTTGCCTTACTACCGACCGCTCTGCAAAGTATGTCACCCGGATCGTTGGTCTGATTGGTTGAAGGACTATACAATTGCATACAGAGTCATTTGAACTATGCCCATTGATCACGCCTCTTGTGCAGTAGAAAATACAGAGTAGACTTAGTAGCTTGGTCTGGTGATAGCCAGACAAGTATAAAATGGTCTTTATTCATGAAAATATATATTTGTATTTATATTTTAGGAAAGGGATTTTTCACAAGAGGACCATAGTTTTTGGGGGTCCTTGGCATGAATTTGGTAACTCATCCCACATTGTTTGTGCTACGGACAAAAAATATATTTTAAACTGTTGAAGGAGGAACTTGAGCCATACAGTACTTGAATATTAGAGAAACATGAGGGTATGGGCTCTTTTGACTTTTGACTAACTAATATGCAGCCATTTTCTTCTCTCGCACATACACACAGGTTTGTTTTGCTATCTAAGTAAGAACATTTCATAGGCGTAATGGTTTTTATACTGTACAAACTGTACATTCTATCCCCCTACACTACCCCGACACCTAAACCTACCCATCACAGGAAACTAAAACATTGTTTAATATGTTTTTAAAGCTATTTTAAATATGAGGACATCTGAAATGTGTAAAACCAGTGGAGTTATACAAATTTGTGCCCTCATAAATCACAAAGACAAACACACACACACACACACACATGTATGTATATATATATATATATATATATATATATATACACACACACACACACACAAACATACTGTATGATACCCATTTTACGATGTGAGAAAAATATTATGTTCAATAGCATTTATTTGCGCTTATTTAATTGCGCTCATGTAAAAATTATTTTAAGTATTATTTGGAATATATTTATTTTAAGGTTAACCGATTTTGAATACAAGTCTAATTGTATATGACTGTTCATAACAAATTTCAATTAATGTTAAAATTCAATCCAAATCAGCTTATCAAGTGTTAGTTGTAAGAAAAACGTATTTACTTCTTGAACGGTAGTTTACATTTATTTATAAATGTATGTTTTAGAATGCACGTCCATTTTTTTTTGTCCCGCAAATCCCCTGACACAAGTTTGAATTTAATAAACAAGCAGTTTGGAGATACATTGTGACTCTCATCCATGAGTGGGATATGTTCTGGTCAGTGTGTGTGTGCAGTCTGTGTGTCCATTCATGTTGCTTTATGTATGCACGCATGTTTTTGTGCACATAATTGCGCTCTTAGTGTCTTATTCCCATTTCCATCAACTGTATCTGCTGCTGAAATCTCTCCATACCTTTCAAGCATTAGGGTCTCATCATGTTACCATGCACTTCCCAAAACTCTCTTATCTCCCCCTCTAATTCGGCACTAGCAATGCATGCTAATGTAGCTTTAAAAAAGCTTGTCTCTGAGCCGACATGATACCTGGCCTTACCTGGGCCCCCCGGCTCCCATCTGCCAGTGGTTCCCAGCCTTCGTAACCCCGGTGAAGAGGCCTTTTGTTGGGTCGATAAACCCGTCATTGTCTCCCGTCCCTCTGATTTGTGAACCACCGGAGCTATCGGCATTCACCTGCCCCTCATCATCCACAACAACGAGGGTTCCCTTGTTGCCTCTACTTCTTTTTCACCCATTCCCTCAAGAGCTCTAAGTCTAACAGAAAGTGATGATGGGATGGAAGGGTAAAGAGGGAAATAAGTACTAATGGTATACCATGGTAGTCCAAGGTAATTCATTACCATGTTACTTCCTTCAAATATAAATCGAATGTGTTTTTTCACAGTTTTATAATAAACCAGTTAGAACTCGCAGATCTGATTACTCAGAAAAGTAATAGCACACCTCTCCTCAACAAACTGTGCAATTTGAGGTATCATTCATTGCTATATCTTAAATATGCAAGTTATGCATCAAAGCTGATTACATTTACATATTCATCTTAAAAATGGCTGTCAACTTAAAAATAAAACGCTGGTGGTGAAAGAGTTAATAGTGATGCATTATAGCCAAAATGGTTAGTTGCGGAATGGTTGGTGTAAAAGGTAGGCCGATGTTTATTCTTATGATTGAGTTAGAGCCAAAGCTTTTACAGTAGTTTGCCAATGACTAGCTTTTACAATGTTGAGGAATTGTAAGAAGTTGTTGCTATTACTATGTTAGTTTTTTATAGCATGCAGGTGGCACCAGGAACACTTCAAAAAGAACACATTCTTCTTTCTTGACTTCACATCGCAACGACTTGGGAAATGAGTTTTGTAAGGATGTGCAACCTCTGCTTTCTTAGATCTCGCTATTGACTTGCAATTGAAATTCCTCACTTGAACAAATAACAGAATCTTTACTAAATTCCCTCTCATGACCTTTATTGGCTTTCATGCGCTGGTTCTCAAAATTCGGTCACAGGTCTGTTCTTGTTTTGGGTTGTGTTCGTAAAAAAAAAAAAGCATCTCACACACATAGTTGGAAAAATTACATTATCCTCTTTTAAAAGGGAGGATGAAATATTTCCAATATCTGTTGTTGTATTTCTGTCCAAAGATGTGCCTCTAATGACAAACAAATTTTTGCCAAAATTCACCAATATGGAGAAAAAAAATATTATACGATTGCATATGATTCTTATTAAATCATTATGTTATTTTCCTATTTAGCCTTAATGTTAGAAAATGTATAAATTGTTTTTTTTCAGTTCATGGTAATATTAATACATTTACATATGATAAACTTTTTAGTTAAATTTTATTTCCATATAATAGTTTGGTAACACTTTGGTTCAATTCTCGTTATTAACTTGCTTATTAAAAACGCATATTACTAGTATATTGGCTGTTTATTAGTACTTTTAAAGCACATACTAATGCCTTATTCTGCATGACCTTATTCTACATCCCTTAATCCCACCCATTACCTAAACTTAACAACTACCTTACTAACTATTAAAAACCAAGAAATTAGGAGTTTGAGGCAAAAGTCGTAGTTAATAGTGAATATGTGTTCCCCATACTAAAGTGTTACCAATTGTTTAATAATATGCAAAATTAGCTGTTATTTTCCTATTTAGTATTGTGTCATGTTAAACATTTTATATTGAACAAGCTTTATGGCATTTAGATGAAAATGCAGTTCATAGTAAATTTAAAAAATGTCCATGTTTTTTGGCATTTTTTGGCATTTTTTGTTTACTTTTGTACGAGTTGGGTCGCCACTTGATGTCCAATGTAAAATTAACCACAGCTTTAATTTTAATAGCGGTGTCTTTTTCAGTCTTTTAAGAATTTGGTCATTCATTCTTAACATCAATCTAACTCACTTTTATTTTACACCTCCTTTTGACCTCAAAATCTGTTGATGTCATTGCAAGGTCAAAATTCACAACGCATCACAGCCCCATCGAACTTTGCGATCCCAATACTTCAAAGCAAATAAATCCATATGGGAAACCAAGACTGATCGCTTCCGGCATATCACCCATATGCCTACTCCTGGAGGAGCCCCATTGGGCATAGACTGTCATTAAGACAGATGTGTTTAACAATCTTTCCCTTTTGTGAGTGACTAGTACTCTAATGTTTGGAGGACATTAGACATTGTCTGAGTCTTGCTCACTCAGCATTATAGTTATTGGGCTGAACAGGTTCTGCTCATAGGGATGTAGCACACGGGACGTCTCTCAAGAGTGTGTCGGATTGGCGTGTATGCCCTTGGGTGACTGTTATTGATAGATGCCTTGTCCAAAGAAATTAAATATTAACGATTTCAAATTGGAACTGCGTGCGTGTGTGTTTTCAGCCGATGAATTTCTTGTTACCTACACAAAGCCGTCCCCACCCTCCAGAAGCATCTACAAATGTCCATCAGCGTGCCGTGTGCTTTTGTATCTTTCCATTAGAGCGGCTCTGTATGTAGTACAAGATATACATATTCCCTTGTTCTGCTCATCCTCTGGCTTTGATTTATGTGTGTGTTTAAAATGAGATCTTTAAAAGCACTATGTGTGTGTCATTACCGTTTGTTTTAAGATCTGCAGCTCTCCAGGGCACCAGGAATTTCCCTTAGACACTAATGTACCTCCTTCTCCCTCCCTACAATCCTTTCTATCTCTCTCTCTTTCTCTTCCTCTGAATGTGTGCACTGGCATGGTGGTTTGGCAGGCTGCTGTCGTCTTGTATCTGTTTACGGTGTGATTTCTTTGTGTCTGTGTGCCCAAGTGCGCGTACATGTGTATGAGATTCTCGCAACATGCCGAGACCACGCTGAGGAATGTTATGCTTTCGACTCAATAACACACAGTCACACACACACAGAAAGATGACATCATTGCTCCTGTGAGACGAAACTGTGCGATTTGCTCCGTTGTTTGAATGCTTGGTCTTCTTGAGTAGTTCACTTAGTTTGACCTGCGGCAAAAAGTCTGGTCCCCATTGCAACTCTTTCCAGCCAAGATACGCCCACTTAGACAGGAAAAGACCACTTGATTGACATGGAAAGTGGCCAACCACAGTTTTTGTTTTTGTGTGCTTTTTAGGGGCAGGGTTGTTTGAAATAGATGGTACCACATACAATTAGACTGGCACAAAAAAAGGCATGCACAGATGTTAAAATTTAGCCAATAAACTATAAATAGCCAATATTTATCAGTATTCTACACTGTTTTGTCAATACAAGTTAAAAATAAAACACTAAAAACTAAAATATGTTTTTGTAAATGCTACAAGTGAACTTTGCATTATAACATTATAAAGTACATGGATATCCACTTTGAGATTTGCAGCAGATTACATTTAACAGTGTTATTAAATTATTGGTGTTATTAAAGTTTAAATTTGAAGGGGCTATATTTAAGAATTTTCATGTAATTTTCTTTTTTTGCTAATGTTTGAACAGCTTATAACGGAACTTACAAAGCGAGAACTTCACAGACTTCCTAGATTTTCTGAAAGCCTGTAGACTGAATGGCTCGGGACATTTTTGCTGGGAAAATCTAAAGGATGTGACATTTATGCATGCTCCTGAGAGCCTCTCTTCCATTCTTTGACACATGAAACAAATGCTTATACAATGTTCAGGATAATGCCAAAAGAGCCATTCTACACTGGAATATCGATGTGTCATGCAAAGAAAAGGGGTTAATTCAAACTATAGTCTCACATAGCCAGATCTATATAGTATATTGTCTCAAATATATACTTTATAATCTAACTATCATAACAGTCTAATTTGAATTACCTCATCTGCTGACATGATGCCGGTGAATTGCAGAGCTTGTGCAAAAATATCAGATGCTTTCTTAACTGCTGTTTTCTTACCTCTGTTATGTTTATTTTGTAATTGAAAGTAAAACGCACAGCACATATTACATATTCATCTAAATGTTGCTCTCAGCAGCATGGGTGGCATCTGGTTGTTATAACAGTATATCGCTGCAAAGGTAATTCTAACTTTTTTTTACTTCTAAGCTAAGAATTTAAAAAAATATATGTATAGTATATTGTATATTGGGGCCTTCAAGTGCACACTTAACAGCCACCGGTGTCGCTAATAACAAGAAGGCTTTTCCCACTGTGCTTAATCGCCATTCTAAACACTGCTTGAGACACTTGTGATTTAGAAGCGGGGTTAGCACTTCTTTTTACCCAGGTTTATGAAACCCTGCTCTGGAGGCTTGTTAGCACTGCTTTTGTGGTGTTAACCCTGCAAAATTGTACGGTGTGAAACAAAGCAGTGTTGACTCGATGCTTAGCATCCAACAACCAATAGCGTGCATCGTATTCACATGCTTTTTGTCAGTCACTGAAACACGCCTGCTGTATAAACAGTAGCTTCAGAGTTTGAGGAGAAAAATTTCAAATGGCAACAGAAAACACAACTGGAGTGAGCCCTTATGTAAGCATATCTTGTGCATCCAATCTGTGACACTGACACCGCAAATATGCAAATAAGGACGTTAACCCAGGGTTTAGGAATGTACAGTGTGAAACAGCAGCGTACGAATACCCAGGATTAATTTTAAAATAAAATTAATCAAGATAACCCAGGATTTACTTTACCTTGGGTTTAGAATGACCCTGGGTTAAAGGGTTACTTCAGCGCTGGGAAGATGAATGTGTATTTAAACTGGGTCATTTATGTAGTAGAAATGTTAAATTATTTTTGAATTTGGTGCCTTCTAGACTGAGAAAAGACAGAACATTTATTTTTGTCTCATGTGGATGAAAGACAACAACTCCCAGAATGCACTTGCTTCGCTGCCCAGCCACGGCTACTGGTTATCACTTGCCTACCATGACACCGCCCCCGCCGTTGTTTTGATTTTCATAGTAATAAAATCCTATCGTTCAGTTGGAGAACAGACACTACAATTAAAAACTGAACGTGTCTTTTCAATAAAGTGTGAGTGCGGCGAACAAACTTCACGGCGCAAACCCAGCAGGAGTCAGATTTCATTCATCACGAGAGCGAAGAGCTGAGGTAAGCGCGGCAGTCATTCTCAGCGCGTGTCCTGTCTGGTGCGTTTTCAGTTCATGCCAATGGAAGCTTAACTTTCATAGGAATTCATTGAAAAGTTGAAACACGCGCTTTGCTCCGCACTGCTCCGTTATGAATGCCCAAGCCGAGCGGCCGTACGTATTTACATTCTGTGATTGAGATCCCGCCCCTATGGGCGGGTTGAAAACATGCGGAACTAGCTCCTTCTTCTGGCTATAGCCTCTGGCCAAAAAATCCTCAGATGACGCAAAATGACGATATTTGTGTCATCTGAGGATTTTTTCCAGAAATAAAATGCATAATTCTCTCGTCTCAGGGGGACATGAGGGGAGAAAGTACGATAATTTGAATATACTACCGGGTTTCTACTGATATAAAGCTTAATGCTAATCGCTGAAGTAATCCTTTAACTATTTCAAGTGTGAAAAGTGTGAAAAGGTTTCTGAATTCTTGCCCCTTTTGAGCATTATATGACCATAAAGGTAGTCTAAATGTAAAAATAGATAATGAGCATGAACAATTAAATATCCAATATCAAACAGATAAAAAAATAAATGTTGACCTATAATCAATCTGTTATATACTGCATCCCTAGAAAAACATTTAAAAATATATAATATTGTAAAAAATGTTAGAAAAGGTATATAGATTTTGACAATTCAGTGATTATTTCTGTCAATAGTTCACCCAAAAATGACAATTCTGTCATAGTTTACTCACCGTCTATGTTTTATATTTTCTCATTATTTTTGTTGAATCTGTGAAAGTCCACACAACCAAAACTTACAAAAAGACACTGTAAAAGTTTCACACTGTATGCTTACACACACAGGACACAATGATCCCTCACAAGCAAGCATATTTGTGCTTCCATTGACCATATTTGATGTGCTTTATGTAGGCTATTTGTGTTGAACAATGTTTTTATGTGCATACAAAGCTAAGTTAAATATGTTCATCATACTGCATAAAGCGATCATGTATCGTAAAAGGACTTGGATTACTTTTACATTTTTGGTAAACTATCCCTTATACATTACAGGAGGATTGATAAAAATATGCGCACTATTCCTCAAAGTTGTGTAAAGCCAGGCAATCAGATTAGAACTGGTGATTTCAGCCAGTGTTCGGCATTTTTGTGTGCATTATGCATCAGATGGTCAGTGAACTGACTGTGGGTGTGCCTTCTAAAGCTGAGACCTCTGCGTACTTCACTTCAAAAACTGTCTGTGTATCTCCGCGGTCTCTCAATATCGCTGTCCTTTTTTCTCATCTATTTTGATCTTTCTTTTCTTAACCCCATCTTTTGGTCTTTGTCTCCCTAGAGTTCTGTATCTCTCTCACCCGCATCCTGTCACCTCTTCACTGCTTGTCTGTCTCCGCGGCCGCATCTCTCTTTGATATCTGAGACCAGCGAGTCTCCTGCACAAACAAAGGCCTTCTTTGTGTATTTGTGTGTGTGTATTCGCAGCTCTGTCCTTCTGTCGGTTTGTCTGCTAGTGCGGTCCAAACCCATGCTGTGACGTAGTGGTCCAGAATCGCTGTGTAATCTCTAAGCTGCATGGGAGAGCTGCTACCGAATGCGATTGGGATCTGGAAGCACACAGTCTGAGCGTAGAGGAGTGTGAAGGAGGTCAGACCACACCACTGGGTGTGTGGGGTTTGTGTGTGTGGTATGATATAAAAAAGCTATATTGTTTTGTACGTCTCTCACTGACTTGCATTGGCATATTGAGATTCATAACATTCAGAACATTTGATACATATAATGACATCAAACTCATTAAAAAGGATGTAATTTAGCACTAACAGAGGATGTTTTGGGTTGCAGCTCTACAGCAAAACCAACATACACGTGTCTGTGTGTGTGGTATACCCTACGTTAGATGGCAATATCCAAAATCTTTGTCCTTTGTGGGGACATTTTTTGGTTCAAATGAGGAAAACTAGCCTGACAAGCCAGACCGACATCAAGATGTTGGGTCTGGGAACTCACCATTGGCAGGGCTCAATCCGAGGGGCGGGATAAACGGTTGTCTTTCAAATTCCCTCTACACGCAATAGGATAGCACTACAACCAACCAGAGCAACGAAGAAGGTGAAGTGGAGCTAGTTGATAGATTAAATTTTTGCCGTATCCGGTCGGCAAAACTCTGAACACATCTTCCTTTTTTAAGAATGACTTCAGTGCCGTTCTTTTACTTCTTTGTTCTTTTCTCAAAGAAAAGTTAAGTCTTCCAGAGTCGCGACCAAAGCCGATTTCGAAAGACCGCTATTCACCAGCTTCTTTGTTTTCAAGTAGTCCGCAGAACCGCCGCAACTCTGCAGTCATTATGCTAACCCAGCTAGCAGGGAACATTCTCAGAACTTTGGCTAACATTCCCTAAAAGTTTGGTTAATGTTCTGAAGAAAACATTTGAATGTAATGTTTAACGAATATTTTAAGAATGTTTTCAAAAGAATGTTATCCAAACTTTTAAAAGAACATTCTTGGAAGAAGAAGAAAAAAACTATGCGCTGAAAACGTTATAAGAACATTAGGGAATGATGTTATAAGAATGTTACTACTAAACATTTTTAGAATGTTTTCAAAAGAATGTTATCCTAACTTTTAAAAGAACATTCAGGGAACAAAAATAAACCTACCCGCTGAAAACATTTATAGAACAATGCATGGTAATGTTCTAAGAACATTCTTATAACAAAAAAATTTTAGCTGGGAAGCCCGCCCCCCGACTCTATACACGATGTGATTGGCCTGACTAGAGTTTGGTTTTTACAGCTCGCAAGCCAACGGAGAGTTTCTAGACGCCCTGGCGCTACGGTGCAATTATATTTCTTGGCTAGAGGAAAACAGCTTATAAATCATACCAAATTATGTTTTTTGAAAATTTGAAAATTTTCTGTGATGGGTAGGGTTAGGGGTTTGAATGTATAGTTTGTACACAGTTTGTTTATACTGCATGAGTATGCAAACACAGATGCAAATGCTTAGCCGACATGGGAAATCACTTTGTGATAGAGTTGCTATCAAATGTCTGTGCTATTTAACCATATGTGTTGTTATTCAGGTGGCTAGCTATAAATGTTGACAGTTTCTCAACTAGATTCTCTTCAAACCATGACATGACAATAGTTGACTTGATCATAGAAGACCATAAATGTCCAATAACATACCTTAAAAGATTGTGGCATTAAGTGTTTTCTGACACATGTTAGACCAAAACATCCTGATAAATTTAGCTTATTTAGAAGTAATTAGGCCCTGTTTACACCTGGACGCATTTACGTTGATCGAATCACAAGTACACGAAGGAGACACATTCCCGTTTATGCCTGGTGTTTTAATACGTCTCTTTTGTCCACCTTCAACCACTTCTGTCCTGGTTTCTTCAAGGCGAGAGTCTATGGGTGGTTAAATGTATGGGCTTCTTTAGATGACAATGGATTCAAATAAGCTTGCACAATTTACATTATAACGCTTCCAGAGATGATGGAAAAACACATGGAGAGCAGCAGCTTTCATTTGTACTCTGACAACCGCAAGACCACACCGAACGCGGCGAGTGCAAGTTAGAAAGTTTTTCGTCTTCAAACCAAACTTGGGTCTTCAGCCAGCAAAGTTTCAATTCCATCTGGCTAGCGTGCTTCCCATAAATTTTACACATTAGGTCGAAGAGCAGACAGTCTTTTGTGGATGTTCAAATGCATTCAAGCACATGACCGTTTACACTATGAAAGCAATCCGGTCAAATGCATTTTCGTCTACCTCTGGAAGTTGTCGAAAGTGGACAGGCTCAAAACTTTTTGGACCCCGTTTACACCTGTATTTAGCGTCGTCCACTTGTGATCCATTCAAACAAAAAGAATCTTAATATCAGGTGTAAACAGGGCCTTAGACAGCTTCCTGAAGTTTCTTTTTTGATAGTATTAAGGCCCTGATATACTCACTGCAACTTCTTCACTTAGCGGTTAAAAGAAGTTCAAAATACGTGACCAGCGGTATACTGTTAGCGAACATCCCGGCGCTGCCCACTGCTGAGAAATTTTTTTATATGAATATGTAAATATGTGCTCTGAGCTTTCATCTCAATAACAAAATAAGCCCAATAAAAATGACAGTAAACAGTAGTTAACCCTCTGGTCCTCTTCGGTCAAAAATGGCAGAAACATTTAATGTTTTAAAATGTTACATTTTGTTGCTTCATCGGAATGGGATGACACTTGGTGACTTTGTCGCATAAGCTATGTGAACACACAAAAAAAAACATGAAGATGATTCGGTTATGTTAAAAGGTCGGGGGGAAAAAATCACAATTGACCTATCGGTAAGCCCCTCCCCTCAAACGCAGATGAGCCAATAGCAGTTGAGTATCAGTTGCGTTGGGACCGGAACTCGGACATCTGTAGGTGTCCGCGCCATAGAGAAACATTGGAAAATTCAAAGCTCTCATCGGTTTGATGGTGTTTATGCTAAAAAAACGCTAAAATGTCATGTCTGAGTTACTGTAACACTAATTCCAGGGATCCTGAGAGGATTTTCTGTTTGTCATACTCTCGTTAAGTTACGATTAAAGTCCCTGCTAACATACAAACAGAAATAACGAACTGTTCTCACGTCATGTACACTGTAGGTCAAAAACACGAAGGTCTACATTTCAGTGCCTCTCCATATTAAACTGGTTATATGTAAATTAATTTAATTTTAGCTCTACATTATCTGTCTTACTAAGGAGGACTCCTATTTTGATGGGTATTATAGTCTACGAGTTGTGTAATGGAGAGCTCGCACGCAGTTTATTGGAGTTTTGCAGATACAAAGTTTACCAGTTATTAACTGCACCCTCGAAAAGGCATGCGGTCTGTGTATATGTTTGTTTACTCTTAGTTGTATGAATGTTTCTGTGTAATTTGCTGTGTATGTTAATGGTAATGCAACGGAGAGAGATAGTTTGTGAATGAGACGTGAATGCGCACTTCTTATGCTTTGTTTGTTCAGCTCTTACAATGATTTTTTGGAGTGAAAAATGACATAAACTTGATAAACCATCAGTAAAGTTTGGCCATCATTCGGACGGGATATACGTTACATTCTGTATCCAAAAACATCTTGGGATAAGGTTTTCACACTGACAGCTGTCATTGTAAGATATAGCAACTCCGTTTGTTTGTCCGAGTTAGCAACAGAATCTAAGGGGGGCGGGGCTTACCAATAGGTCAATTGGTTATTTCGTGGTTAAATAATGACAGACATAGAGACAGAGCGTATTTAGGCCACGCCCACACCGGGGGGGAAACAATCCAACGCTCTCCATAGACTTTGTATTGCGTGAGGCTGCATCCTTGTCATTTCGGACTTATAAAAAAAACAGAACAATGTCTAAAAGCTGATATGTGACAAAGTGTACAGCAAACAAGCTAAAAAACACAGAAATACGTTTTTATAAGCTGTTGACCCAAAAAAAACGAGAGTTTAAGGAGACAAAAGTGGATAAAGGCAGTAAAACGTGACGCTTCAGCAGGAAGAATGGGTAAATTTTGGGATCCTGACACTCAGTATGCCTCAGTATACCTATGTGTGCAGTAAATATGTTGTCACTGTTAAGTCAAATATCCAAATGTCAGTTTTATATATGATATTTCCTGTCGCTGATTACGTTCCCCTCTAGTGGGTGTACTTCTCAGTGTAATATAACGTGTCTCAATGGCCTGTATCCACTTTTTTGTCCTTAAACGCTCATTTTTTGGGTCAATAGCTTATAAAAACGTCTGAGTTTTTGGTTGTGGGTTTTGCTTAGCTTGTTAGCTGTACACTTTGTCACATATCCGCTTTTAGACATTGTTCTGTTTTTTGTTATAAGTCCGAAATGACAAGGATGCCGCTTCACGCAATGCAAAGTCAACATTTAACCCAACCGCTGGGTTAAAACAACCCAATTGCTGGGTTAGTCCATTTTCAACCCAACTTGGGTTATTTTAAACCCAGCATTTTTTAGAGTGCATGTAAATCTAATTAAGATTGCAAAAGTTGATACCTCAATGAAACATTCTGTATCTGAGAATGTCGTTATGAGAGACCTACATTTGAGCAATTTAATGTCCTTTAGGCTCATGCTACTCAAAGCGACAGAGCAGTCGATAAGTGTTCAGCCTCCCCTGTGTGTGAATGATGCAGAGTGAGAGGAGGAGGAAAAACACATAGCTTTGATTGTCTTGTTTGATCTGATGCAGTTTCACAGGGTTCACACAAGCACTCTCTCTCTCACACACACACACACACACACACACAAACTCGCTCTTCTCTGAGGCTAAAGGTTGTGTAGGGTGGAGGTGGAGTAGTCGTGCTCAGCTGTTTGCTTCCTCTCAGATAGACAGGGTTGTTTTCACACAGCAGGGCTCAGTATGAAAAGACCTGTACTTGTCAGAGCAAATATAATGTTTATCCAGTCTGCCCTTGCTCGCACACACTCACTCACACACACACACACACACACACACACACACACACAGGTACTCACACATGCCAGCACACATTCACACTTTTTCTCGCTGTTTCATTGAGTGTGCAATGAAAATCTGGGATTCTAAATAAACAGAACATTTCAAACTCTAAAGGTCACAAATCTGAGTAAATTTCCATGTGCGTAGAATCTTTTGTATAGACGGTCAAATGTTCTTGCTTCCGTTGAAACACAAAATGCTAACACCAAAAAACGAATTCTGGAATTCTTGTTAATATTTCAGAATATTAACAAACATTTCACACATTTTTTTATGCTTTTATGCTGGGTAGTAACTGATTAAATTCAGATTCCAAAATTCTAAGATTAGATTATGTTTTAAAATACTTATAATCAGTATACAGTAACATTAATTATTATCTTTTCAACAACTTTCGAACCCCATTTTGGGAAAACCTGACTTAATTTATTGCATTTAATTTTGTTGATGATATAGAATTATCCTATTTAAGACTAAAAAATAAGGTCAAATCAAACAGTCAAATTATATTAACTAAAATATGTCATGTAGTGAATTGTTTCTAACTACAATTTTCAACATTTGTATTCAGTAATGGACTAAAATTTGTAAGTAATGCAGCACTGTGTACTATTTTAGTATTATTAATATTATGTATTTAAATATGTATGTGTATAATGTAAATATATATATATATATACATTTGCTAATAATATTGCATATACGTATCTTACAAAAACGGAATAATTTTCAGTAGTCTCAGACTGTTAGACCCCACTATACTACGGACCTGAAACTGTGTTCAACTACACAATAAATCACAAAAGTTACTTCTGTTCTGCAGTGTGTAATCTTTTGTGTGCGTGCTTGGTAGAACTATGGAGTGTGGAAGAATCCTGTATATAAAAAAAAAAACAAAGTGCCACGTGCATCGAGAAAGACAGAGCCTGCGAGAGATATTTTCTCCACCTGGCTCTTTGCAATGCCTTTGGAATGAGATGACAACATCAAATAGGGATGGCCACTGCATAGCTGTCAGGACAAGAGAATGGAAAGTGTGGAGCTCACTCAGGTTTGTGTGTGTTTGTGCAGGAAACACACTGATGAGCTAATGTGGGTGTATGTCAGAACAAACGCACACAAAGAATTTGTAAGTCAGGATTCGTTTGCACCCTTTTTCTATCATACTCATCATTGCTTATGGGTTCGAGATATGTGACATGCAGAAACACAAGTGTGCACTCGCACACACACGCATGCGCACAATCCGTGATATCTTTGTTGCTTATCACAAGATCTAATTGTGAGTGATCCTTGGTTTTCCCAACCAGGGAATTTCCTCTCCTTGCTGCGGCTTCTTCGAGTGTGTGTGAGTGTGTGTGTGTGACTGTGTAGAAGTGGCTGCACGCCGCAACACCAGGCGCTTTTGAAGTGCACACACAAAACGCATAAAACTCTGAACCAGATAATGTTTGCTCTCCGACAGGTTACAGCAGCCCCTTACGGTACATGTTGTTTCCCTTTGCACTCGCTGACACACACACACCTTTTTAAAGAAGTGATGACACACCATGGCAGGAGAGGAGGAAAAGAAGAGATAGAGCTGTTCTTTTTCATTTATTCCTTCTCAGAATGAGTTGTTTTTTTCATGTCAGCCATCTCTGTTACAGCATTTATATAGGCTGTCCAGTCAAAAGTATATTTTGTCCAGAATTTGCCCTATAGCCTATTCCCAGTAATGTTAGATATTAACGGTTCTGTAATTACCAGGCCCAGATGTGCACCACAATTATTGTTGTGTCTTATAAAGTGAGAAAGAACCATGGACAGGCAGAGTTACCTGTGTCAGTTCTCTTTCAACAGGCTTGCTGAGACTCGCCATCCACCCCTTCCCCTCCTCTCGCTCGCTCACGCACTCTCTGATTGTCTGATTGATCTCGACACTGTCTGCTTGAGCTTTCAGTGCTGACTTTAGGGCTGTCCACACAGGACGTGTTCTTCAAAAACAGCTAGACGCAGCGCAGTAGTATAGAACAGAATGCATGTGTCTCCATGTGTTTTTGAATGCTATTTTTTTAAGCTGTAGGAACATTTAACAACACTGGACAAAAATGTATTTGTTTGGTTGTAAGGTTTAAATGTAAGGTTTCTGCAAATACTTTCAGCAGCACAAGAAGTAAGAAATGTTTCTTGAGCACCAAATTAGCATATTAGAATGATTTTTTAAGGATCATGTGACACTGAAGACTGGAGTAATGGCTGCTGAAAATTCAGCTTCATCGTCACAGGAATAAATTACTTTTTAAAATATTGGGGGGGGCAGCTATTTAAAATTTTAGTAACAATGTACAATACTGTTTAACAGTATTTTGATCAAATAAATGCATCCTTTGTGAAAACAAGATAATACTTTTTATTAACTGTAGTGTGTAAAAACATATTATTGAACATTTGGGTTCTGGAGGGGTCTACCAAAGCCTTTTTCAAAAATAAATTACTTTCAATTTGACACGCCATCTTAAAGGGATAGTTCACCCAAAAATTACATTTCTGTCATTAATTAGACACTGTTAAAATAGATGTCTCCTACGTTGTTCACGTAGTAAACATAGTGCAGCGCTTCTGGGTTCTACGTCAGAATGCCTTCTTATTATTGGCCGATGCTGTTCACGTGAGCACCACGACGCATGCGTGTGATGCTGACACCGGATCTGGACAATAATGACCCAGCGTTCTGATTTAGAACCCGGAAGCGCTGCACTGTGTTTACTATGTGAACAGTGGAGGAGACTGACACAAAAGAGAAAGAATTGTTAAATAAAGTCGTTATTTTTAAAGTTGATATTCTCGTCGCTTCATAACATTAAGGTTGAATGCATAACATTAAGGATGCAGCGAGCACAACTTGGAAATCTCCGTCAATGGCGGGGAAAGAGTTAAAACAGTAATAATGTTATTATAAAAAAAATTTAAATCTTAATTTGCTGGTGTTTTTTTCTATTTGCATTTGTTTTCTTCAGCGCGTTAAAGGGTTAGTTCACCCAAAAACGAAAATTAGTCCATGATTACTCGCCCTCAAATCCTAGGTGTATATGACATTCTTCTTTCAGATTAATAAAACCAGAGTTAAATTAAAAATGTCCTGGCTCTTCCAAGCTTTATATTGGCAGTGAATTGTTGCTTCGTTTTTGAAGTCCATAAAAGTGTATCTATCCATCATATAACTGCTCCACACGGCTCCGGGGGGTTTAATAAAGGCCTTCTGAAGCGAAGCGATGCGTTTGTGTAAAAAAAAAATCTATATTTAAAACTTTATAAAGTAAATAATCTAGCTTCCACCAGATCGCCTTCCGTATTTAATTTACGGAAAAAGTGTAGTGCCTCTCACAGTTCAAAATGCTTGCGCAATTTCTGATGATATTGCACACCAGTTACGGTTTTTTTTTTCAATCTGTTGGAAGCTAGATATTTTACTTTATAAACTTTTAAATAGGCCTATGGATATTTTTCTTACACAAACGCATCGTCTGAAAGAAGAATGTCATATACACCTAGGATGACTTGAGGGTGAGTAAATCATGGGCTAATTTTCATTTTTGGGTGAACAAACCCTTTTTGTAAACTAGCTCTTTACAAAAAAATGCACCACTAAACCACTAAAGGGACAAAAGTTACATAGTGTACCTTTAAAAAAGCATGGCGCTCATTATGCAAGAGCAGCGAGACATTGTGTGTGTCTCAATCAGCTCCCTAGTTGAGTAGTCAGGGCACTGATCAGGGAGTCGGCCATGTCTAAATCGCAGAATCCTTCCAGTGCACTGAAACGTTCGCTCCCTAAAAAGTCTCACAATGCACCGCAAAACTCAGGGTGCATCGATGCTCACTATGCTCCCTTAATGGAAGTTCTGAAGAGCGAAACTTAGGGTGTGTCCCATTCAGTTCCCTAGCTCCCGAGCTCGTGAATCAGTGTATCGTGTACACGAGTTCAGGCACTGGTAAGGACAGTAAAAGACGCTGACTCACTACACATTGGGACACTAATGACTCTATTTCCAGCGACGTGCGAACGTCCTCATTGTACAACATTGTTACTGGTATTTATGAACAACAGCTGAGCTGATATCTTTATGACATTATTTGTAATGTTATTTAAAGTACATTATGATAAATAATTTGCTTGTTACATATACGTGCAACATTTCAGCCTTAAATAAATCATACATGTTAGCTAGATTGTGTTCATTACCTCTCTAACAATGTATGTTTATGCTGGAATATAATAAAATCATAGTTTCTTGTTTTTAAAAACACATATCGCGTGTCGTTATCGGTCATGAGTTGGCTCACGTGATTTGAGTAGTGAGCATCAATGCACCCTGGGTTTTGCGGTGCTGTGGGACTTTTTAGGGAGCGAACATTTCAGTGCACTGGAAGGATTCTGCTATTGAGACAGCCTTTAAAATGGCCGACACCCTGATCAGTGCCCTGACTACTGAACTAGGGAGCTAATTGAGACGCACCCTTAAATCACGTGAGCCAACTCACTACATTTAACGACTGTTAACGACACATGATATATGTTTTTAAAAATAGAACCATTATTTTTTTATATGTCAAAATAACATTTAGAATTTATTTACGGCTGAAATGTTGCACGTATATGTAACAAGCAAAGACTTTATCAAACTGTACTTTAAATAACATTACAAGTAATGTCAGAAAGATATCAGCTCTGCTGTTGCTCACAAATACCAGTAATAATGTTGTCGCCACAAATAGAGTCATAGGTGTTCCAATGTGTAGTGAGGAGTGTCCTTTACTGTCCTTACAACTGCCCAAATTTGTGTACACAATACACTGATTCAAGAGCTCGGGAGCTAGGGAACAGATTGAGATGCACCCACTTAAAAACAGCAATGTGCAATGCAATGAACAGAGACCTCCATCTGACTGTCCTATATGTGAACAGGCCCTTGCAGCATTCGTCACATGCATATGCATACGGGTTGTTGTCGCTTTTTCAGATTTGCTTCTTGATCTCACTGAAGTGATAAAATGTAGACCAGCAGAAGTGGTAAGTGATAAAGACAGGTAAATAAAGAGGAGAAAGACAGAAATCAGAAATCGTTTCATTTGAATGTTTGAGTTCATTCTGAAATCCCTAACTTTTTGTTGCAGACTTGCTGGGTATAATTGGCTCATCCATCCAAAAGTCTCCATTTGCTCTCCATTTAATCTCATTTGGGTCCAGAAGAAGCCACTGAGATACTAAAACAATCCCATTTGTGATTTTTCTGTCCTGTGGGTATATGCATGTTTATGTGTGTGTGCAGGTGCAAAAACTCCTGAGTAGCATTGATCCGATAATTGAAAGGCGGGAGAAGACAAGATTCTCATTTAGTTAAAATCGTTCAACAGAATCAAAGCCAGATAGTCACATAGCAGTTTGTCTGCCTGTTTGAGTTTGCTAGAACTGTTGGAATTGGTCCGAATTGGTCATTTGAAGGATGATAAGCACAAAACAGAAGCATAGACTTACAGGGAAACATGCTCAACTCATGCAGTCATACACACATCCACATGTAGAGACACACTGCAGCAGCTCTGAGATCTGAGTGCAGCAGTGAAAGTGTACTGTCTGCAATCAATATATCCTTACAAGTCATCACTCAGGGAGTGTGTGTGTGTGTGTGTGCGTGCGTGCGTGCGTGTGTGTGTGTGCGTGCGTGCGTGTGCATGGGCGTGTGCGTTCATGTATGTGTGTGTGTGTGTGTGTGTGTGTGTGTGTGTGTGTGTGTGTGTGTGTGTGTGTGTGTGTGTGTGTGTGTGTGTGTGTGTGTGTGTGTGTGTGTGTGTGTGTGCGTGCGTGTGCGTGCGTGTGTGTATAAGAGTGGGAGAAAGACACACACACACACACACACACACAGAGAGAGAGAGAGAGAGAGAGAGAGAGAGAGAGAGAGAGAGAGAGAGAGAGAGAGAGATGAGTTCAATATTCTTCAGTCCCCCTCCACTCTAACTAATTACTTTCACGCTGCATGTGTGTGTGTGTGTGTGTATTTCAGATGCTGAGACAGGTGCCTCAGGACACTTCTTATGAGACTGTTTATTCTGCTTTGTGAGAGCTTCAATATTTCAAGTTGTTTACTGTGATTTAGAGGCGACGAGTGAACAGGGGGACACAACAAAATATAAAACAGTTGTTTATTTTGGTTAGTGCTCCCAAAATAAAAATGATGTCCTCGTGTATACCCGTCCGCAAGTCTTTCCTAAATTAAATAACTTTCGTTCCTCCACGAAACAAAATAAGTTGTTTAGCAAAATGTTGATGCTGCTCTTTTCCAGTGGTGTGCTGATGAGATAATTAAACTATTATTTATACTATTACTATTATAGTATGTTAGTATTTTTTCCACTCTAAAAAAAAAGGCTCGTAATCATAGGGGAACCTTTTTTAGTGCTATATAGCACCAATTTTGGTGCTTCAGTGGTTCTTCAGCGGTTCTTCAGAGGTGCTATATAGCACCTTAGTCAAAGAACCGGTGAAGAACCTCTGAAGAACCGCTGAAGAACCTCTGAAGAACCGCTGAAGAACCACTGAAGCACCAAAATTGGTGCTATATAGCACTAAAAAAGGTTCCCCTATGATTACGAGCCAAGAACCATTTTTGGTGCAATATAGAACCTTTTTTTTTTTAGAGTGTATTTCTATTTCTATTTTATTTGTTTTTATTTCTGTTAAAGTAATCTTTTAACTACTTAAACTTATTTTGTTTCAGTTAGTTGCCAGGGCAGCTTTTGTTTTATATTTATGGTTTAAGTTTTTCATCTAATATTGTATTTTATTTAATTTCAGCTTTATTTTTAATGAAAATATATAACATATAATCTTTTTGCACACACATATCTATTTGCAGTTTAATTCGATGACATACAATGACATAAAAGCTAGATTTATATTAATGATTAGTAATAGTTTAATGATAGTTTAATGTTTTTGCCTTCAAGATAAATTGAATCCAAAATATTTATTCGTACATTTCATGTATCCAAAGAGAATGTAGTTTTAGTTTTAAACAATAACCACACTGCACATATATATCCCAAGTCTTTTGAAACTACACAATAACTTTTCATGAGGTACAAATTATTCCCCTCTTTATGTGTATGATATTTTTCAAGTCAAAATTGGTGCAATGTGTGTTGCCATGCCATATTTAAATATGTGCATTATCTTTCTTTGTGTTCGATGAAAGAAAAAAAGTCTTTGGATTTGAAACGAAATGAAGGTGAATAAATGACGACTGAATTTTCATTTTTGGATGAATTATCCCTGTAAACAAAACATGACAGCAGTAGAATGGTACACTTTACATTCTTCTTGGCACTTCCTTTTTCTCCTCCTCAGCTGAAGCGTATTATCCCATTAAGAATGTAAGAGTAAACTGTAGGCCAAATCTGCTGCATTGACACACGGCATGTTCTCAATAAGACATGCAAATTAGAGGATCGTCTTTTGGGAGCGCGTTGTCAATCAAACTGAACCCCGAGGCAGCACTCAATCTCTTTCTCTTTCTCCTCCCAAAGCTTAAAGAGAAGTTCAGGATGGGGAGCAAAGACTTAGTCTTCCTCATCCATCATGTTAAAACTGGCACTGTCACAGCCAACTTCCTCTATTTGGATAAACTGGATATTTTATCTTCTTGCTTTCTTGAGGTATTTTTCGGTCTAGATAATTACTAATTATTAGCTGAATCAAAGCATAATAAATAAATGTGGACTGTGTATTAAGAAGGGGTGTAATCATTAAAATAGCAACAGAAAAATCATGGTATATTGCAACGTTCTTTTTTAGGGGGTAGGGATGTCTAATTTTTTGGGATGTGTGCACTTTAATACCTTGATTTTGTCGACAATCAGCATCTTAATGGCTTTAGATGTGGTACCATGGTAACACCATCTTAAATTACATGCATTCCATGCATTGGCCAATAGGTAAGCCATTAAGTCTATACCTGCTTTAGGAAGAAATCTACAAGAAACAATAAAACAATAGATTTAATAAGATGAACGTAATGTTTTAATGTGCATTTCATTGATCTCTGAAGTCTTTGCTTTGGTGTGTGTCTGTGTGTGTGTGTGTGGTTCAAGAAAACCCTGTTATGGGGACAAAATGTTTCCACAAATATGGCAAAATACCTTGAAATACCTTGTCATTGTGGGGACATTTTTGGTCCCCATGAGGAAAACAGCTTATAAATCATATGAAGTGATTTTTTGACGGTTTTTTTTTTAAATGTAAAAATGCAGAAACTTTTCTGTGATGGATAGGTCTCGTAACCCAATATTCAAGTGTGTGTGTGTGTGTGTGTGTGTGTGTGTGTGTGTGTGTGTGTGTGTGTGTGTGTGTGTGTGTGTGTGTGTGTGTGTGTGTGTGTGTGTGTGTGTGTGTGTGTGTGTGTGTGTGTGTGTGTGTGTGTGTGTGTGTGTACTAGGTGAATTAGTGGTGAATTAGTGGTTCAGCTAATACCATCTTATAAAGGCACAAACAGTGATTATGTTAACATTGAACATACCTGCACTTATAATGAGCTTTTCAACCGCAAACATCTACAAACATGGTGGCAGAAAGAGGAACACACTTATTAGTTAAATTTTTTCCACTTTCTCTCTGTAATCTACTGCCTCAGAAGACTTTATTATAGCTCAGAAGTTTATATATATATATACATGGTGCACTCTAAAAAATGCTGGGTTAAAAACAACCCAAGTTGGGTTGAAAATGGACTAACCCAGCAATTGAGTTGTAACAATAACATTTAACCCAACTGCTGGGTTAAAACGACCCATTCACTGGGTTAAAACGACCCATTCACTGGGTTAAAACAACCCATTCACTGGGTTAAAACAACACAATTGCTGGGTTAGTCCATTTTCAACCCAACTTGGGTTGTTTTTAAGCTAGCATTTTTTAGAGTGTACTGGAAGCAAACATACACAGTATTATCTATCTATCAATCAATCAATCGTGTTGTATCATTCTATCGTTCAATCTATCGTTCATTCGTTCTATCTTTCTATCATTGGTTTGTTTGTTTGTTCATTCTATTGTTCGATCGTTCTATCTTTTAGTCATTAGAGATGCCTTTTTTTTCTTATTTATATTTTTAACACAGTGCCTATCCGAACTATAAGTGTCTTTTCTGCTACTTATTTATTTATATATTTTACTTAATTTATTTATTTTACTTTTAGTCATTTGAGAAGCCTTCTGGGTTTTTTTTTATATTTAACACAATATACAATATATACAATATATAACCCGAAGCAAACTTTACTTATAATTTCTGCTTATAAAATGTAATTCTGCTTATAATGTCTGAATTTCAAACGTCAAATGTTAAATCATTTATACATTGCAAGTGGCAACATTAGATATACTGTAAGTTAAGCAGACCAAGAAATGTCTGCTATTCAACAAAAAAAAAATTAGTCTCATTTCTGTGTTCGCAAGTGGAAAAATGACCTAGCAGAACAACAATTCCCTCAAGCATCCAAAATCTGACACTTCTCTCATTCTCATCATTAGTGGCGTGTGTGCATTTAGTATGTCTGTTTGAGTGTGTATGTGTGTTTGGACAGTTACAACACATGTGTTGTTCTAAGACAGGTGTTGAAGTGAGTGATCTTTCACCTGCATGTCTTTGTGGCTCAGGTAAAAACTGCACAGGTGTTCATGCGGCAAGTCAAAGGTACAAAGGTGTACACACACGCATACACACACACAGATGTGTGACTACATAGACTCTCTCTCTCTCTCTCTCTCTCTCTCGCTCTCTCTCTCTCTCGCTCTCTCTCTCTCTGAGGTGAAAAATAATGAAAAGTAGATCTGTCGATCTGGCCACATCAGCCTTACCACATCCTTAGCTGTAGCAGTGTTTCTGCTTGGGGGAAAACCCCTTTGTCTGTGTGTGTGTGTGTAGGCTGTGGTGTGTGCAGGCCGACTGACTCTCAGTTAGGAGAACCCCTGGCTCATCATCACAGAGATTTGGAGATCACACAACTTACAGAGCTTGCTGATATGCCTGTGCACACAAATAGACGTATCATCCCACCCTCCAACCCCCCCAAAAGGGGAAAAGACGCACAGTTCAGACACTCCTACCCTACATAATGTCAGTTATGTAAGCTGTAAAGTTCTGCTGTGAACTTTTACACAGGGCAGAATCTCTGCTGTTATTTCTCTGTCTGCTGCTACTCAACGTTTAAAAAAACAATGTTGAGCTACACTGTAATACATGGTAACCTTTAATTGTTACCTTAAAGGGATAGTTTGAATTCTGTGTGGTTTCAGTACTGTAATAAATTTGACATTTGATTTACAATTTGTGTAATCAAATTGTAATTAGTGTTTGATAAGATCCACATACGTTTTCATCCTACATGTTATAGAAACTTGAAATATTTTGACTGAGCAGAGAGAATCGATTGAAACACTTTATATTGTACTTATAACAGACCCAGAAAGATTATAGGCTATATTTGCCACATGTGTGAGAGTTAACACTGTTGCATTTTAGAGTTTGTCTGTTTTTTTGTGTGTATTTTTGTATACACTGCATGCCATTCAAGAGTTTAGGGTTAGTAAAATAAGTATCTTATCAAGCTTCATTTATTTGATCATAAATACAGTAAAAACTATAAATTGTAAAATATTATTACAATTTAAAATAACTGTTTTCTGTTTGTATTCCTGTGATGGCAAAGATTTTCAGCATCATTACTCCAGTCTTCAGTGTCACACATGATCCTTCACATGATCATTCTAATATGCTGATTTGTTGCTAAACAAACATTTCCTCATATCATTATCAATGTTAAAAACAGTTGTGCTGCTTAATATATTTGTGGACAACATGATACATATTTGTAACATTATAAATGCCTTAACAGCCAGTTTTCAGGAATGTAATATGTCCTTGTTGAGTACAAGTATACATTTTTATTGAATCATATTGGACCCATTTTTTTATCTTTTTTTTTTTTTTGCATTCAAATTGACATTATGGACATAATGTTAGTGTTCCTGCTGACCCTGGTAGTGACACTAATGCATTTGACACTTTGACGATTTACACGATTTAGATATGAAGTAGATTTGTTGCATTTACAATATTCACATGTCAGTGTTATTTTGGAAACACACGTGTGCCCCAGAGCCACCTCTCCCCTTACATTACTTAAAAAGCATCATTTCCTTCCTTAAACACACATACAGTCACCTCACTCTCACAGACAGCCAGATTGACAGGCAGCCAGCTCATCGAGTGTCATCAAAGCCCATGAATCACAAACGTAAGGGGGGAAAGGAAGTGAAAAGCATCAAACAGAAAGAAATAAGAGATGAGAAAAACACAAAGCACTTGCCAGTCACTAATTGTGGTGTTTCAGACCACACGTGCACTGTCTGTCTTAAAAAAAAATGACCTCATGCTTCCTAAGAAAACCTCCACCTGCACTGGCTCAGAAAATGTAAATCCCACAATCCGGCATTCTACAACACCTTTTGAATCCTATAGTGCATGGCTTTCAAAAGTCACTTAGCAAAAGAAAAGGCCACTTTGTGCAGGACTTCCCGCAGGCCAGAGTTGCAGCCCAAGGTGTCACTTGAGAAGGTTGCCGTAGGAAGAGAAGGGGAGGGGAAATTGTTTTTAGGTCATTGTGTTTTAATGTTAGCACTGTGCTGCCTTTTTAACAGTGGGTGGCAGGGAGTTTAGTGAAATGGAAAGATCCTGAAGCATGAAATTAACTTTTTTTTTTTTTTGGGGGGCAAATCGTATTATCGTGACTTATATGTGTACTGTTTAGCATAACCATTTAGGCTTTTAAGCGATTAAAAGCGCATTTGATTTCATTTCACCGCAACAGGATCGATAAAAATCAGACAGCTGTAGACACCTGCTGTCCCTGCTCACGTTTCCCTAAAAGTAGACCTTTTTTCCCTTTCTCCAAATAGAAATTCAATAACCATTCACCTCTGACAGGTGACCTTATGTTTTTTACTGAAAAGACAGACACAACAAAATGCAATCATTTGAACTGTTTAATTCCCCAGTGAATTCTGGAACATCCTCAGGCTCTTAAGGATCTGGTTTAATGACATGAGAGAGAAACAAAAAACGGGGAACACCGAGGTGGACCACATACAACCGAAAATTAACAACTCATAAGAAAATACTTTCTTCAGTAGTTCTATCTCTAGAAGTCATGTCTCTAAAGTGGTAGAAAATAAAGCTCTCATGACGTCCTGTTACATCTTGCATATATTCTTGTAAAAATATACTTTCAAAATAAATAAATATATAAAATAAATATCTTTAAAAAACATAAATTAAAGGACCTAAAGAGAAATGTTTGGAGGAGTTTATGTCTCCTGCTTGTCCATGCCAGTGTTTGGAAGAGTATGAAATCTCAAAAGCATTTCGCAGAATTCCTTCAGAAGCCTTGTCGAATTTTCAGTAGTAGTAGATGTCCATTATTCTCTGGCAAGAGGTCCACCAGTGGTTATTTGCTCTCTTTTAATCCAAAATCCCTACATATAGCAGGTGAATGGATCCAAAGCAGTGTTCTGTTCTTCAGGAACTATCCAGAGTCCAGACATTTGGTTCCTGCCACTGCAGTCAAGGGCTTTCCATCTCCTGCTGTTGCTCCAACCTTGGCCGCAGAGAAGAGGGCCTCTTTCCCCCCCATCTCCACTGCTTTCTCCTGAGACAGGTCTGTCTAGGGGGGGATAAAGAGCATGCAGGTGCTTTTTGGGGGGTTTGAGGTTCAGTGGTTTCAACTGTGACCTAGTACCTCCTTGTAAAGCTCAGGAACGCGCTCTGGATCCACAGGCCGCGGCAAGAAATGCGTGAAGCGCTGGTGCCTCCGAGAGCGGGCTCCATCTCGAGACGTTCCGTCTTTGTTGAGGGCCACGTAATAATGGGATCCTCGCTCGCCGTGTCGGTACAGGTTAGAAGAGTAAGTGTTGTACCAGTTCTCCTCAAACTGCTCCCTGAACACACACTCCGCTGTCAGCTTTTCCTAAGAGAAAGAGAGGGGAAAGCAAGGGTTAACCACGCTGCATAATAAGTACAAACAGAAGGATAAACGGTGTCCAAAGGCTATTTGAAATTGCACCATAAATCACACTCTCAATTTAGCCCGGGCAGGCTATGAATGAAATTAATTGTTGCATTACTCAATAATCTGCAGTAGGCAGCAACAGAAGCACAATATATTTATGCTATACTTACAGATCCGTACAGTTCGCCCTTGCTGTTCATTCCCAGATACAATCCGCTATCCACACCACGGATGCTCACCATCCCCACAGCGAGGCTAATGAATTCCAATATACCTGTGAGAAAAGCACAGCTGTTAGTTCTCAGTTGAGACAGCAGGACAAGCACCTGCAATAGTGGCATCAACCTGCCCTATACTTAATTCATGACGTCTTTCACGCTTAATCACTGTGTTTTGCTATATTATAATGAACATTATTCAAAATAAGTATGACCATGAAAATAATAATAATCACGTTGTCGTAATAATATCATCACATTTTGCATTACAGTGGAGTGCAGTTTCATAAGTAGAGATTGACCAACAGTCAGCAATAATCATGATGCATTTCTTTTTTTAATAATAACAAATGCATCAGACTTTTAACTATTCAAAAAATCAGTCCTGGACAATTTATATGCACAGTCTAGTGAATATAGTGTTGCATGATTAGTAATGTATTACGGTGACATCCAATATTTGTAGCATTGACTATAATAATGAAACAACAATAAATAGTACTTACCAAATCTGCTGTGGTCTTTTCTCGTGCCTTGCACCAAACCGTCCGGTAATATCTCGAGGTGGTAGCCGGTCCTGCAGTAGAGCTGCCGCCGGCGGAGGATCCCTTTCAGATGCGTCAGGTCCGGTGAAGTGCTGCGTGACAGGCGCTCGGCGGAGACGATGTGCTCGTTCATCAGAGCACCGGAATCCCCGGGGGGCGTGAGGACGAAATGAGACCCGTGCGCAAAGCTCTCCAAGCCGTGAGAGAAGCTGCCCACCAGCTCACCGACTGCACCCATCACCGACAGTCGAAGAAAAGTTGCCGTGAGGAGAGCCCCTGTGGTTTTTCTTTCCCTAGTGTTTTGCGCAGTCACTGCTTGCGGCTTTGACAGTCAATGCGTGTTTACATCCGATTCTCTCTCTCTCTCGCTCTCTCTCGCTCTCTCCCTCTCGGTTTAGCACATGCTCTCTCGACCTTCCAGGCTACTCCCCTTTGCTCCGGTCCCCTGTGTATCCAATACTCTCTCTTACGCACTCCAGCACACAAGCTTATGCGGCGTCTCTCCTCTTGTGCTCTCTGGATGTGACTGGCTCTGTACTGAAACACCAGCCTAAATATGGCCCTTATGTAAATGCCCACTTGACATATGCTAATGGAGCCCTTTATAGATGACTGTTTGAAACATAACTCCTTGATCGTTTGATCCTCTTCTTCTGTCTTCTTTGATGATCGGTTTCATCTGCATCCACGCGTTTAATCCATTGAAGGATTATGATAAAAGTGCAGAAAGCAACATTGTGGAGATCAGTGCGCAAAGCTTTGCAACGAGGAAAAGAAAAGTGCAGTAGGATGGTGAAGAGGGATGCGCACTGTGTACCGATCCGTTCCGTTCCCCGGGGTTTACGCGCACTGACGCGCTCTGGCGAATCTCTAGTGTGAAGCAGGTGGAAGCCAAGGAGGAAAAAGGAAAAGAAAGGGGCGGTGCTCGAGAGAGAGGGAGAGAGAGAGAGAGAGGCAAGACTTCAAGGTGTGTGTAGTTATATGTGTGTGCGTTAGTAGTTGATGCCAAAAAGTCTTGTTCTTGATTTGCGACTTGGTTTATGCCATCATGCTTAGGTTTAAACTTTCGCTTAATCGATAGCCAGGTGTAAATGTATATGACCTATAAAGTGTCCATGTAACTGCCTTTAAAAGAATAAAGAAGGAAAAGTCAAAACAACCTGCACATCTGTGCGAACGCCATCACTGCACTGTCAACTCTGACTGATGTCAACGTGCCTTTGAACAGTTCCAGCATAACATGAGTTGAGATGAAGTATCAAAGATATCAAAGATCAAAGATTCATTACGCACAGAAGAAGGGTCATTAACACAAAGGAAACGAACTGTTTGATGGCAAATCGTTGATACTATGAGTGATTGATATAGAAATTTTCCAGCCCAACAGCTAAGAACATGCCTCAAAGTAGATATTACATGAAAGATTACTTAGGTATGGATCTGGTGTTGCCTTGTTAATTTAACAAGATGCGTGCAATCAACTGCGCTTCTCCCGAAACACACCAATTTATTAGCATGTGTTTGTTCATATGTATCACTGTTTTAAGTCGTGGTTTGTTATAGCTATATATATATATATATATATATACATATATATATATATATATACATATATATATATATATATATATATATATATATATATATATATATATATATATATACATATATATATATATATATATACATATATATATATATATATATATACATATATATATATATATATATATATATATATATATATATATATATATATATATATATATATATATATATATATATATATATATATATATATATATATAGGCCTATATATATATACCATGACTATATAATGCACTAAACAGTTTAATCATTGAATCATTGAAACATTTAAGTGCCAAACCCCTTCTTTGCTAGCAAATCTCTCAGGGGAATAGATCACTTCCACAGTAGGTGATTTATCAACGGTTCTCTCAAGGGACACGTTCTCCCACGTCGTTCCCCTTAGCTCATTAGTATTTATGATCTCCAAAAATACCTTAAACCAAAATCAATGTGGTCAGCTAGAGCAGGATCAATCCATATCACAGTGGATCGATCACTTGCAATAGAGATGTCAGTTATGTGCCAGATTTCGTGGTGACATTGACAGTTTGCTGCATGGGTAAACCACGTGATAGGATTTTGACGTTTTCATAAAAGCTCATCTCTGATAAGACCTTTGAGTTAGAGGTCTCCGTGGGCTGGATTAAAGCTGCTCTCACCAAAAATGATGTTATCCCGCCTGAAACTTTCACGTTTTGTCCCGTTCTCGCCCGCAAAAGCCCGTAGTAAGAGCCTGAGGTGTAGGTACGTGGATTAATTCCCGGATGCTGCCTCGTTCCTCGTGTCTAGGCAATTTTCCCCCTCCCCAATTGCCACATACGGTTTAGATCTCCAGTGACAGATTTCTGCGTCTTGTTATTATTAGATAATTATATTTTGCGGGGGCACACGAGTCATTTCTTTCTCCCGCTCCTCGCGCACATTTCAATATATCTTCCCTCCCGCATCCGCACACTCAGCAATTCAAAACTTGTCCCGTTCATCATCACTCTGTTGCGGCGGGTCCCGATGGCAGACCCTCTGCTTAAAGGCGTAGGCCTACTGTGCAAAGCAGAAGTGCGCACATTTGACTTCAATGTACAGTGCAAGTGCCCCAACACATTGATTTGCATAAACACAAGTAGAAATGTGTGAAAAATAGATAAAGTTGTCTGAATATGAGAAGGTTGAACAAATGTCTCAATTGGGATTTTCTTGATGTTTACTAGGCTACAGACTAGTCAGTGTGTGAATTATTCAGTATAGACTTCTTTCATTTCTGACGTATTTTGCATTTGCAGTCTCGCGCAACAACATTGTCCTTTGCCGCCTTATTGCCGCTAAACTAACGTTTAAACATTTTTTAATCATTTATAGGATGTTTATTTGCTATATGTAAATTTATAATAAAAATAAAATTGCGTAACTTGGGCTACTTATGTTTTGTCGACGTACCAAACGAGAATCTCGGCAGTTGCCATGGTTACCCCATCACGCAAAGGCGACTAAGTTGTAATAGCTATAACTTTATTTGAAACGTTTTATTTATTATGTAAAAAGAACACCCCAATCTTTTGTTTACACTTCTTTTTTTGGGGGGGAATCCTGAATTTTAGACGTCCAAGTAATTAGACTTGCATATGAGTTGGACATTTTACAATAGGCTGTACATTTTCATTATAGCCTAGCCTATAAGTTTATATTAACGTTACATCATATAAGTTTACGACCAGAGCACAAATGGCATATTGGACTTGCTTCTGCTCTGGTGATCCCGGTGAGGGAGCAGCACATGATCTCGCGATGAATGAATGAGAATTCGAGAATCTTGCACGAATTCTGTCATACCAACAATAATGGCCGCTGTGCGCAGACTAGGGGGCTTATTTAGGAGTTTGTCAGCTCCACGGAATGCTGTTTTTCGTTCTCCGGTGAAGGACAAACGATGTATACGCAGAGGAATAGCAGTCGCTGTGGGTGTTGCGGCCGGGGGAGCGGTGTTGTACTATTATTATGCAGATATGTGCGCATTCAGAGGGAGAAAAGCCCCGAAAAACGGAACGGGCTGTCGGGCTCTGCTGCCTTCACTACCCGCTGTAGCCGCAAAGGAGAAGGTATGACTGTTCCCACTGTTCACAGTGCCACGTAACACTGTTTCCTATTACTGTTATTTTCCTGGCACAGGTTTTGTCAGTGTCAAGTCTATGCTACTGCTTATGGGACAGTGATTGTGCTTTCATGCTGTGGAGTTTTGTGAATTGTTTTACACACACAAACTGTCATAATGCTTCGAGACGATGACAGTGCGCATTTGTGTGATGCTGCAGCAGGAAGAACGGCGCTTTCCCCAGTCATGGTGCTGAAATGACTGCGCACACGAGTGACTGTTTCAGATCACGTATCCGAGCGTTACGGTTGGTTAAAATAGCTAAGTATGCACCTATCTGTGCTGTATCATAGAGGCCTGTCAAACAGTACCCTATCAGAGTAGAGCTGTCATATCTAAGCACAGAATTCTTTGGCACGTGCATATAAACATATTTTTGGGATTTTTGTACCTTTGGCAGACGGTCAGATTTGGTTTCCATGGGCTTCCAGATGTTTTGGTCTGACTGTTCCACTTAGTAACTAAATGTTTTCTTGATTGGGTTGGAAACGTTGCAGTTCAAGTCCTTTCATCCCTGAATGTTACCAGATTAAATAACTGTTCTTTGACTTAGTTTAGTTTAGAGTGTGTGTGTGTGTGTGTGTGTGTGTGTGTGTGTGTGTGTGTGTGTGTGTGTGTGTGTGTGTGTGTGTGTATGTATATATATATATATATATATATATATATATATATATATATATATATATATATATATATATATATATATACTAAATTATGATCCTTCAGAAATCATTCTGATATGCTGATTTGGTCCTCAGTTAAAATTATTATTATGATCAAAGTTGAAAACAGTTTTGCTGCTCAATATTTTTGTTTAAATTGTGATACTTTTTTCAGGATTATTTGATGAATAGAAAGTGTAAATAACTTTTATTAAATAAAATGTATTAAATAATTGATTAAATAGAAAGCTTTTGTAACATTATAAATTATATATATATATGATATATATATATATATATATATATATATATATATATAATTTATATGCACACTAAACTAATACACTAATACTTAAATAAATAAAACAAGGTTATAATATTTTATATTTTATTTGTAGTTATACAATCTAAATCTATATCTTTAAGTATTTTAATATCTATATATTTTATAGATAGAGTATAATTTTGTTCTTTTATCAGTGCATGACACATGGCAGCAATAGTGTACATTGTGAAAATGTTAAAGACTTGTATGACACAAAAGGCAGAACAATTGCACGACACCCTTCATGATGACCTTTTGAAGTCAGATGAAAAAGATGTTATCTGTCTATCCTGACCAAACAAAAGACAACTTCACTACACATAATAATTAGCCAGTTAACACTAAAAACACTTTAGTTTAAGATGTAATAATTTACAGAGATGATAATAAAAACATTGGCTTTGAAAAAAAATAGATGCTACCAAATGTGTGCATTGCTTGTCATTGGTTCTTTCAGGCTCCAATGTTTGATTTTGACGAAGGTGACGTCTACATGTCGTCTCATGAGCATCGTTTCCGTCTCTTCAGCTCAGTGGAGTATGAGGGACAGCTGTACATGACTCCTCACAACTTCATCGAGTCGGTCACCATGAGTGAGCCCCGCAGTGAGTAACATGTGCTCCATCTAAACTCAGAGTTATACTTCATTTACTCTACTAAAGGAACAGCAGCAGACTGCAAAGCTCTTTACTGTAAAATATGCTTAATTCGCCTTCCTTTGAAAAAGCATGCTAAATGTTTGCCTAAAAATGAAACATATAGGCCTGGTATCACAGCCAGGGTTTATATTAAGCCAGAATTAGGCCTTAGTTAAATTTGGACATTTAAGTAAACTTTTTTTAAATGTGCCTTAGAAGAAACATCTTGAGAAAAAAAAAATAGTCTAAGATATGTCAGTGCAAGTTTTGACAGCTAAAACATGCATTTTAGTTTGGGACTAGACTGTAGCCTTGTCTGTGAAACCGGGCAACAGTATTTATTAAAGTATAGACCAAGAATTGTATCCTTTTTTATGAGGCACTTGATTAGTTATTGGAATCACCTAATGTGTTCTTCTCAAACCATTTAACTAGATCTAAGTAGACTTAACTCAGGTCAGTGATATTTTTGTTTGTACATTTATTCATTTAGTAGACACACTTTTATCCAAAGTGACTTACACATAAGGAAGAGAGAGATGTATTGTCCCCTTTTTTATTTAAATAAGATTAAAAAAAGAATCATCATATTGTTATTTGAGGGAATTATGACTTGCTTCTCTTTCCCCAATACTTCATAGTGCACATAAAACAGTTTTTAAATGATTTGTTGTTGTGTCTTAATCTAATAGTATGCTAATGAATAAATATTAGTAATGAAAGTTAATGGGTCTTAATGGGTCAGATCAAAGCTATTGAAGAGACCCACAGCAGTGCTTACTTAGCCCTATTCAATCTCTACTGTTGTTTTGTCTTTGAAGTGCATGTCTTGATAGAATAAATACAATAAATGTCATAATGTTCCAATAGACACACCACGCATTAATCTTATATAAAAGCAGCATGACATCCATTAATGCTACACCTGCAAAACCTGCATGCTCCATGTTATGACAAAGGTTGGGCGTAGAGTTGCACGATTAATTGTTAAAAGACCGCGATCTTGATTCAAACACCCATGTGATCTTCCTAAATGACAACGATTCGCCTGTATCTGTTAAATCTTTGGAGAAGTACGATCACAGCGGAACATTCAAATCTGTGTTGGTGCTGCCTCTGACCCAGAGAGAGCAGTTGTCATGTTTATGTATGAACTGAAACCTCTTCTCAAACAGTCTTTTCAACCAAACAGTATCTTTATTTCTGTGTTACAATAACTCACATGGACCCTTTTCACATTTCCAGGGTTCCCAGTGTTCATTAGTTTTTGTTGTTTTTTTGTCATTAACTGCCAAGGTAATATAACACATCATATAACGTTATAAATGTGTGTTATATTTAAAAAATTAAACCTTTACTAAATTTGTAATGTTGATAACTGTGGAAACGCATCATCAGCCCATTATCACAAAAGTACTGGGATAAAAGTTTATAGTTCATACAAGTCCACGGTAGCGATATGAGTATAGAGTCAAATAGAGTATATAGAATCACCTTTTGAAAGTAACTTGACGCTTCAAATAAAGATTGTATCAATGACATCGTTACACCAGTAGGTGACGACAAGTGACTGTTGAAAATGTAATTGTCATTGAATCATTCATTCAAAACAAATCAATTTATCTTAAATCAGGCAGCTCTAGTTGAGCATGAATAGCAGGTGATATGTATCATTTGTATAAAAAAAAAAAAAACGTTGTTTTTAATAGGGCTGCGTAGATTTCTCGATTTTAATCGATTCTCATTTATTGTTTGAATTTCGTGATAAAATGGACTGAATACATAATATGTTCTATATAATATAATAATATGTCGTGGGGACAAGGATTGAAGTATGTTCCGCGCTTAAAACAAGCCTACTGTTAACTGTTAAAGATTGCTTGCATTCGGAACCGTTAGGTACTCACCAGAGGGGGCGGGGCTTTGTTGGGGGCGTGGTTATGGGGGGATTGTTTAGTCAATAATTCAAGAAGGTCCATATTTGCTCTTTCCAACTTGTACTCAGCCTTAAAACTAGCTTATAGTTCTTGTAATTGTTTAACTATAGAATTTGTTACAATAAGGGTTTATTTACAAAGCAAGACCATTGACGGCTCCTCATTAGCCTACCATGCAGGCCAATGTTAACTTTTTTCTTTCTTTTTTCTAATCAAATATCAACACAGAAACTATAGCTACAACATGCCACAGTTGTAATATACATCTTAAGTGAAAAATCTATTCCCTTAACTGATTATCTATTATAAATTCTACAACTAGTCAAAATTTACCACAATAAATACAATGGAACGTGATAAATTCTAGTAAATGTGGCCATCATGAGTTTAAAAAGCTTGCAGGATGATGCTAGAAAATAAACTCTAGGAGCATTTTGATAAATATATGCACCACATTACATGTTCATTATAATTTTTTTAAGTTATTCAATATTTAATGCATGTTTGAATAAATCAAATTAAATAATTTATGACAGCCACCATTTAAATGTTTATAATTCAAGAAAACAATTGGAGTAGAAGAATGATTATGTAATTGTAAAGTTAGTATTATAACTTCATTATTATAAAAAAACTGTGTAATTTAAGTGTATACAAATTAAAATGTAACCTTCAATTTTACAGTAATGTAGTACACCAGCGTATAGCCTAGTTTACAGCATTAGTTGTTGAGAGATTTTTTTTCCGATATATATCCAAAATAATCTATTTCAAATCGAATTGAATCGAATCGAAAGCTTGAGAATAGAAATCGAATCGTAACATTTTTATGCCTAGTTTTTAATACGTAAATAAAGATACATTCAGGATAGTAGCTGCATTATGTCAGATTATGCTGTATGCTCTCGACACATGAAGCAAAGCCTGTGGGACAAACTGACCTTGAGCCTCTCAGCAGAGCTCCATGGGGCGGCTTGCCTGGTTGCTATGAGAGAGAACAGGACTGTAACTCAGCTCTCTTCCTGTACACTGACTGTAAACTGCCTCTCCCTCTGATCATAAAAAACGACAAAAAACACAGATATATTTTAGTGGGAATTTAAAAAACGTTCATGGCAGAATTTTGCTGAGCAGAAAAAATGCTACTCTGAAAACCATCTTGTTGTTTTGTCTGATTGTTAAATGGCATGAGACCCCTATCCTGATTTTATCTCACCAGCCACCCTCTTTCTGTTTCTTTTTGTTGCTCTCTGTCTCTGGTCGTCCATTTTTCTTAGTCAAAAAACCTTGGAGGTCCCTCAACAAACAGGTCTGTTTTAAAACTATTGTAAATATGATAGCTCAGTTAAATTATTTTATTATTTATAGATAATATTTTATTATGCATTTCATACTGTATTTATGCATGATTTTTTCCCCCACACACAGTATGTTTTGTCATGTTTTATAGGAGCTGGAGAAGATCTTGTCTGACACTCCACCAGTTTGGAGAGGAACATCCAAGCTGTTCCGGAACCTTCGTGAACGAGGTGAGTTTTGAATTTCAGCTCATTATTAGAACTAAAATACTATATTGGGGTCATATCGTGTGTGTGTGTATGTGTGTGTGTGTGTGTGTGTGTGTGTGTGTGTGTGTGTGTGTGTGTGTGTGTGTGTGTGTGTGTGTGTGTGTGTGTGTGTGTGTGTGTGTGTGTGTGTGTGTGTGTGTGTGTGTGTGTGTGTGTGTGTGTGTGTGTGTGTGTGTGTGTGTGTGTGTGTGTGTGTGCGTGTAAAAAATATGGAAATAATTAATCAATCACCATTCAGGCCCCGTCCACACGGAGACGCGTTTAGCTGTATACGTAAAACATTTTTACCGTATCAGCGTTTCATCCACACGGATCGGGCGTTTTGGGAGCATGAAACCAATATTTTTTTTTAACTGGTCCCTGAGTTGCCAACTTTTAAGATCAGGTTGGAGTGAGATTTTCTTTTCTTTTTTTGGTCGGGGGGGGGGGGGGGGGGGGGGAGACTCTAATTTGCCTCTTTGAATAAGAATTCTCTAATTTAACCTTAATTACTAAACTAATTGTAATATAAATAATACAAATATTAGAAGAAAAATATTTTAAGTGGTCATTAATGGACCATAATTATTGCACAAATAGTATTTAGTACCAGAATATCTCAAAATATTCAATAAATATTATTGAACTAAAATATAGAACATTTATTCAATTGAAAAATAGTTAAGGTGTATGATCACATTTGACCATCTATGAGTGTGACCAATTAGTAAGGAATACCTGAGGGCTAAATACAATAAAAAACATTAACATTAATGTTAACAATGTTGCATCTCCATCACTCTCCATTGTAAAACGATCCTGGATGGTTGACGTAATAATCAATGCACACTGTGCTGTACTGTTTACCAAAACTTGCTGCAAACACCTGTAAAGTGGAGCTGTTGTGTATCAAGCCATTCACACATATTGACACAGCGGTAGAAGTACTGAGAGCTCCGTGAAGCACGTGACCGCGCGCCACCGGGAGATGAGAGAGCATGTCGCAACTCCGTTTTTCAACACTCTGGCTTTAACTGTTATGCCATATTACGCTATTTATTGTTTGAATTTCGCATTAAAACTTAAAAAATGTAAAAAATGTTTGTTTAATACAAAAGCAGGTTTGGCAATTTGGCGTGAGATTAAGTTGGGCAGCGTGAGAGCGTGAGACAGAGCCTGAAAGCGTGAGTATCACGCCAAATGCGTGAGAGTTGGCAACCCTGTGGTCCCAGAGCGGATAAATCTGAAACCGACACCCTTGCGTTTTCGTGTGTACAGCCAATCCGTATATTTTGTGAAACGTGATGTCATCACACCCATCATCACGTCCCGCACGGGAAAGACTAGAAAGGGATACAGCTACGGGCACTGGGCATGCGCACATTAATATTGCGTCATTTAATTACTGTATTTGCATTATTGTAATGTAAGGGTAGGTTTAGGGTTGTTGTAGGTGTAGGCTTTAATAAAACAATCTGGTAAGTAGCAAATTTATTTGTTATTTTATTTTGAGATTTTGCCTCACTTCCTACTATAGAGTGCCGAAGTAATGACGTCACTTTGTAGGCCAACCCGGAAGTTAGCGGCGCATGGGTTCCCTCGATCAAAAAGCCATTCATTTTCCCCACTGACTTTTGGAAAATCGCAAAAAATAAGATCTGTGTTCAACAAAGAGTTATGACCCTTACACGTTTTGTCTACCAAGACAATCTTTACAAGTTAATCCAAAATGTATACATTTTGAAGCCCAAATAAAGCCGTCAGATATAAAATGCTAACGGTAGGCTATAAACGGACTACAGCACACCATGGTCGCGGATCAACGTCATCATCAAGCTTCCTCAAACTTTATTTAAAAGCACGCTCGCTCATTATGATCTGCGCTGTGTATGAACACTTATCCACTTTTTCATGAGAAATATTGCCCATTCGTTTTTTCCAAAAATGTTAGAAACTAATTTTGTTTATGCGTGCCTCTCTGAGATTTATCTTTTGTTAATGTTTTTTCAGACAATATGATTATCACTGTGATAACATTAAATGACATGAAACACAACCCAGTCTCTTTTTGTTAAATGCAAGTTTATGTATGATCAATAATACAAAACGTATAATAAGCTACACATGAAATAAAGCAAACAATTCATTCAAACATTCAAAGTCAGTGCTAGTCGGCTAACTTACAACGGTAACGTACAGTTATAGCCTAAAAATAAACAAGTAATGAAACTTCACTTTGCACTCAGCCTAAACGATTTGCCAGGGAACAAATTATAGATCCATGAGAGCAAATATGGGCCGTTAAATCTCCACAAGACTAATTATAGCTGGAGACGCCACAGAGACATCAGAGCCAGCGGCAGACGTCAGAAGGACTAGCCGAGGAAAGTCTACTCTCGCCGGCTAAACAAGCGCTGACCGCCGCTGACTCACTGGAGCTCACAACTCCGAAAACACCAGATAAAATGTTTAAATAGGCACTCTTCTTATAAATAAACCACAGATTTGAGCTTTAAACAACTACATTATCGACTGAAAAAGTCTTAAAACTACGTTGTCACACATTAACAGTAGATTTTAACACAAAAAGACGTGTAAACACAGCCCATGTCAGCCATTTCTCAACGAGACGAACATGTGAAGAGAGTAAACTCCAAATGTTCAAGCATCCAACTTTGCGCGAATAGCGCGATTTATTCACGCCACATAAGTTCTTCATAAGGCTGAAACGCGGAGACGCGGGCTAGTGAGAGATTGCCTGTTTGTCACGATGACGTCTAAAGTCCCCGCCAAAGGATGTAGTCCCTTTTAGCAACTTGTTAGCAACCGTCGTTTTTTAAGACACAATAAAGTTTAAAAAAATCACAAGCAGGTTTTAACTAATGTGTTTTATGTCATAGATCAAAACGTGAAAATATTTAGAGGCTTTGTTAACCACAGACCTTATTTCAGGCGATTTAGCAAAAACCCATTCAAAAAACCCATAGACTTTAGGGCGAGGATTTACAGAATTACAGCGCCACATGCTGGTCTGGCATGTATACTACATCGTTTTGAGTCGGTTTCAGTGCTCTCGTGTGTACACAGATATTTCTTGAAATGAGGAAAAAAAAGATTGGAAAGGGAAAGCTCTGGCTTCGTGTGGACGGGGCCTCAATCTCTCATAATATACACTGCCGTTCTAAAGTTTGGGGTCAATACGTTTTTTTTTATGTTTTGGAAAAAGTATTTGATTCTCACCAGGGCTGCATGTATTTGATCAAAGATACAGCAAAAATATTGTGAAATAGTATTACAATCTAAAATAACTGTTTTCTATTTTAATATTTTTTTTTAATTAATTTATTCCTGTTATTTTTTAGCAGCCATAATTCCATTCAGTGTCACATGATCCTTTAGAAATCATTCTAATATGCCGATTTTCTTATTATTATCAATGTTGAAAACAGTTGTGTTGCTCAATATTTTTGTGGATTTTTTTTCAGGATCTTTTGGTAATTAGTTCAAAAGAACCTAATTTATATGAAATATAAATATTTTGTTATTTTATTTTAATATTTTATTTTACCTTATTATTTATTATTTTATTATTTTCAATGTTGAAAACAGTTGATGATACAATTTTGATGATACAATTTTTGCAGGATTTATTTTGTAATTAGTAATTAGTGATTAGTTCAAATAAAAATATTTTGTAACACTCGCAGTCATTACTGTTACTTTTGATTAATTTAATGCATGAATATAAGTATTAATATCTTTAAAAATATCTTCCTGATCCCAAAACTTTGAACGGCAGTGCATAATTATATTATGTAAATCTTGAAAAAAAAGGGAAAAGAAATCGGGTTTTCATTTTGTTAGTATTTCTGTTCTTAAAATTACTATGGCAATATCTTTTTTTGCTTGTTTGTTTTTGACCATTATGATACCTTCATCTAAAGACTATAGTATATGAATACCATCAGTGTACCATGGTACCATCACAGTATTTTTTATTTTATTTTTGGTAAGGGCATGGGGAGACAGAAATAGGGCTAAAAAGACAGTTTTTGAGGCTGATGTACAGAATCATATAAAATCAAATCCAGTCTTTCAGAGTTTTACTGAGTAACGCTGAATTGTCCTCACCATTCCTGTCTCTCGTTCTCGTTCTTTCTTGCTCTCTCTCATTGGGAACCAGTCAAGCACCAGTTAAGCCTAGGCCTGAGGCTTTCACTTCCTGTGAGCACTCCTAAAAATAGCTCAGCTCCCTCTCTCTTACTGTTTCCAGTTCCTCCCTCTCATTCTCTCACTGGAACCAATGCAACATACATTCTCCAGGCAAAATACATGCTTGCTGACCAAAACAGAGAGTACAACCTAAAAACAGAGTGCTGAATGGCATTAATACATAAATAAATATTGTTGAAATAACTGCACGAGCGAGCAGTTCTTCAGCAGCACAGCCACAATTAAAGTATTTGCTTGCGGCGTACGTAACAGCACTTGCTCACACCACCAGCTAATTCCCAGTGGTGATAATTATACACACACACACACACACACAACCACTCCACCCTCTTACACTCCAGCAGGACTCTAAAAATAAACCCTCTGAATTCTGTTCTTCCTAGTAGTAATTGCAGTTTTTGAAATCATCACCTTAAATTGGCGGTGATACATTTATCTTGGTTTCACTGATGTGGAGCCATGCATCCAGAAGATGCCCAAGTGCCAGAAGCTTCAGCTTGACACGGCATCTGATCTCAAGCTGTGGTAATGATAGCATGTAGATGTTAATTGAGGAAGCTGTGCTAACGAGATCCGTGAATGTGCTCTGGTCTCCAAGGAGTAGTTTCTAAGAGAAAGCGAGCACAGCAGACGTCATAGTGAAGAACTTGAAGGAGGCATGGGAAGTTCAAAAGTTGCATGACTATCTTCAGACTTTGAGAAATCCTTATAGCAAGGAACTGTACACCAACACTATTTATTGATTTATTTTTGAGTATGATTGTTTCCTTAAAATAATGTTTTATAGCAAATATATATTTAGGTTCCAAAAATGATGTATTTGTTTAATTGTTTGTTTAATTTTGAGTTCGATTTTTCCCTTAAAATAATATTATAGCAAATATTTGTTCTTTATTTATATATTTGAGTATGATTTTTTTTTTCTTCTTTAAAATAATGTATTAGAGCAAATACATGTTTGGGTTCCAAAAGTATTTATTTATTTATTAAATGATTTTTTTCCCCCTTAAAATAATGCATTATAGCAAATATGTGTTCAGTTTTTTTTTTTTTTTTTTTTTTTTTTATAATATTTATAGCAAGTATTTGTTTGGTATTTATTTATTTGAGTATGATTTTTTTCTTTAAAATAATGTATCATAGCAAATACATGTTTGGGTTAAAAAATATTTATTTATTATGATTTTACTGTAGCAAATATGTGTTTAGTTTTTTTATTATTTTTTAGTATGATTGTTTCCTTAAAATAATGTTTTTTTCCCCCCTATAAAAATAGTATTCTGGCCTGCATGTTTAGTTAGCTTGAATTTACATTTAAATCCAAATAATAAATAAATAAATGCAAACTCTAAAAATAAATTTGGTATTTAAAATAAAATAACCGCACTGTAAAAAAATATTTAAAAAGTAAGTTACCTGGTTGCCTTAAAATTTTGAGTTCATTGAAACAAAAATTTTGAGTTAATACAATGAACATTTGAGAATCGACATCACCCTTTATTAAAATATTATTGAAGATTTTGTAAGCATATTGCTTAATTGTGTTTTTTTGTAATAATGCAAAGAAACATGCCAAATTGTGCTATTTTCATGAAAATGTATCACAATTTGTTTTTTGTTTATGCGGTTCAGATACAATCATATTTTGAGTTTCTATTTATTAAACCAATTTCCTTTGTTCTCAAATTTTTTATTTCAATGAACTCAAAATTTTTAGGCAACCAGGTTACTTACTTTTTTAAGTTAATCCAACAATATTTTTTTTTACAATGGCATGCATTATGATGGCAAACAGGGGCGGAGCTAGGGTGGCCAGGGGTGGCATTGGCTTAAGCTTGCTCACCCCTTTGGCCACTCTACTCAAAACTGCTGTTTCTTTTTCTATTTTTCTTGACAATAATTGCATTTATTTAAACGCAGAACCGTCTCTTTTCAGACGCACACTCCAACTTCGCCTTAGCACCAGGCGCAAGTCAAACGAGTGCGTAAAAGATAAAGGTGCCGAATGAGCTTCTGTAGAACAACAGTGAATGGAGAACAGTACTATAGCCTACGTCAATGTTTCTAATCTGGTGGGTTGCAAGACCGTTTTGAGTGGGTCGCATTGAAACAAACAGTGTGCAGTCAAAGAAACAAACGTAATTCTCTGTTTTTCTGAGGCCACTTTTATTTTGAAAGACGCGTGTAAAAGCTGGTGGACACTTCTGTCAGATGCTGAGTGAAACGCGTTGTCTTGATTCAGTGTCTGCTGTCAGATTAGAAGTTGTCAAGGCTATATGCCAGTAAAACTCAGAAAATCACAATATAAGGCATGAGCTGATTTTTTTAATGCACAAATAAATTTGAGCACTGAACATTTCTTCTAGAATATAGGCGCAAAATGTGTGTTAATTTGTAAAGTACATATGCATAAAATAACTATTTTACATTCTGGCATTTATGTGTTGTTGACTTCCGCCCTTATTCACATTCTTGCACACAGGGATTCAAAAGAGAACACATTATTTTCCTTTGTACTGACTTTAATTTAGATATGATAGAACTATTGCTATTCATTTATTTTGTCAACTAGAAAGTTAAACATTCAGTGTTTACTTTTTCGATTGCAAGTTTTTGAAACAGACATTACAGTCTAACTCAGAATTGTATATATAAAATTCAATGAAGGTTGAATAATCTTTGAACTACAGTATAGTTATCTGCATGTCTCATTTGAAGATGAAACAATGGAGAAGCTATTGGGGGTTTTGAGAACTAGAACCAAGCTGACTGAGCAAGTTGAACTTTAGGTGAGCCCCTTTATTAATATGCCTGGAGGTGAAGAATAATAAAAAAAATGGTCAAATTCGCTCAGTATTCCATGATATAATTCACTACTATCTCAATTACAATTAAGTAAAAAATAACTGTATTCAGTTGTGTTGTAGGCACTAAAACAGTCCAGTACATTATAATCAAACTCATTTTTATGTTGAAATAATGAAGATTTCTGTGCCACCCCTATGAAAAAAATCCTGGCTCTGCCACTGATGGCAAATAAATAGAAATATTAAATCTTCCTTTTAAGAAAGGAGAAAACACGTCCCATACCTTTTGGTTTTCACGTCAAAGGTCATTTTTCCAAATTAAACAGTATGTTTGCAAAATTCTGTCACTTGGTAGAAGCCAGCCAAATCAGACGTGCCAACATGGACAGGTCCTCATCCTCATCTTTCCGTTGAACCTGTGCTGTTAATGGGTAATATGATATTATTATTTTTTAACTAAGTTGGGTCCATGTAAAATCTGGTTGAGAACCACTAATACAGACTGTATAAATGAATGGCACATCTGTGCATGTTTTTTATAACAAAAATTCTGCAAATATTTTCCATTACTGTTGACATGCATCCAGATCAGGAACCAGACCTTTCTTGAGAACGATCGGTATGCAAGCCCTTGAAAGTATGGATCATCTCACACAAGCACATCAGATTTGGCATTTAAAGTCAATACACCTCGCTAGGAGACAATCCGTCCTAAAAATTTGGACTGTATTGAACAAGAATGAATGGAATGTAAAACAGCGCCTCTTCATTTAAGGAGCCCTGCTCAAAACAAAGATTTACTGCATATGTAAGCAGCATATAAACATTAACAAAATGTCTGGAGCTAAAAGCCTTGTTTTACTAGTTTAAAGCAGCTTCTAGACATCAATTAATTTGTTTTAGATCCCCAATGATAACCTTTGACCCAGACTTTTCAGGTCTTACAACAATTTAACTCGAGCCACAGAATTCACAGTGAATTTTAAAGAGTTCACCTAAAAATGAAAAAATTTTCATCTTTTTTGTGCCGCTATAAACCCTGTATTATTTTCTTTATTCCATAAACGTCTATTCCAGATTGCAAATGAGATTTAAGAGGCAGAGGGAACACTTATCAGGGAATAAGCTTGAGTCAGTTCCTTCTAAGGAAAATAAGTAAATATACAGAATCTTGTCTATTTTGGCTCAAGTTGTCTTGCTCAGTGGACTTTGAATGCCTCTGTATTGCTTGAGTGAGTGTGTGAGACTGCGGGTGTTGGGTTGAATTTTCCGTGTCAGGTTTTCCTCCCGAAGGCTCACAGGCAGTGTCCCGTAACACTCAGTCCACTCACCCTGAACTATCTGTATGCCTGCTACTGTCTCCATGTCCCCCTTCACACAGAAGCTGTGGAGAGGAACACTTTCAGTGGAGGTGTAGGAAAATGTATCCCTTCTCTCTGCCCTCCCCCAGTGCCTTTACTGGACTTCCATCTTTCCATCAGCTCACCTCGCTTTGTCTCTTTTTCGCTTTTCTTTTGACTCTCACTCTCTCGGTCCTCCGTACTCTACTTTGCCACTTTTCTCACGAGTCTAACAAAAGCTGGGACAGTTCCCTGTCTAAATGGGGCACATCTCCTTGTCCTGACGGATGCCTCTAGAACACTCTTATCCAAACAGAAGCCTTTGAACGCAGCCTCTGTCTCCATGGTGGTCACTCACTGTGTCAAAGTCTTCAGCTTCAGTGTGTGGGCCAAACGCGGGGCAAATGTTGCCTAAATGTAGACGGACACTTTAGCCGAGAGGCACCTTTTTAGATGTTATCATCATGAAAGGGGGGATTACTTGTCCTCTTTTTTGGAGCAGGAGAATAAGGGAAAAGGGTATGTGGCTCCATCTATCTCTGGAGGCCCCTAGCTTTGAAAATCAGTAAACATTTTAATCCAAGCTTCAGATGAGCCGCCTCCTGAGTTTTCAGTTTAGACAAAGAGTAAAAAGAAAAAGGAGAGATTATAAAAAGGGAAGACGTGGCCATTTGAAGGTTGTTAGTGTGTTACTGTACATTAGCAGAATGGATGTGACCCTTTGATATCCTTTTTCAGGCATCATCGCTTACACGGAGTATCTCTTTCTGCTCTGCATTCTGACAAGTGAGTATGACCTCTATCTCTCCATCTTTTCTCCCTCTGGCTCCCTCCCGTAACCTTTCATTTTTATCCCGTGCTTTATTTTTCTGTGCCCCTCTCTTTTGAAATCAGCACACTATGCATGTATCCTATTTTAAACATGAATCACTGATCGTTCTGGTCCATGGATGTTTTATGTCTATAGTGTGGCTCAGACACAGACAAGGCCCACCCAGACTCTCACCCTCACCCAAAAAGCCACATTTTACTCACTGCAAATTTGTCAACGTTTCAGACTTTGTGCCAGAGAACAGAGTTTGAGAGATTGAGCTATTTCTAAGCTCACAAGACTATATTCTCAGTTATATATGTATATAGCTCATTTAAATGTCATATGTTTCTATACATATATATATTTGGCTGGACCGTAGACAGCCTTTTTTTTATAATAATACAAAGTCAGTGCGAATACACATTGAAATTCTAGAGAATTTTAGAGTAGTCTTGATTTTACCCAATTTTGTCACCAGTTGTCGAATTTTATGTTCGTGATCAGGGTCCCAATTGGAAGTGTTTTTTTTCAAGTTTGAAAGTTTGGAAGAGGGAGAAATGTAATACGTACTAAATTTGTGGTGTTGAAAAAATGGGTAAAATATTAGCAAAATATTATTACAAACTTTATATATATTATATACAATTCTAGTGAAATCAAAATATTGATTAGGCTACAAGTTGATCAACCTGTTGATCACAGCATTAAAAAGTATAAATTTTCGCTTCAAGTTCCATTAACATTTGTCATCTAGATACAAATGAGACAAATGTTGCATAACAGTACATGTATAACTGTACAGATATGAATGAATGTGGATAGCATAGCCCAGATAGTTTTGTGATGGGATCATTATATGGGAAATATTTGAGCTCAAATTAATATTTCAGACTTTAGTATCTTGGCAAATCCGAACACAGTTTATTACGTTGTTGAGATAAAACATTCATGTGTGAGAATACTAGGGTCTTTTCCTCAAGATAAAAATCTGAGAAACAGGAGACTTAATTTGTTCTCCTTGTAGTGTTACTGGAGAAATAACGGAGATCTAATTTATGATTGTCCATTCGCACAGAGTTGTGTGACTAGGCTAGTGTCTTAAAGTAGCTGTAACACACAGTATAAACAGAAATGAACTGCCTAACATGTGTTCTCTCTTCTGCTGTTGCTTGGGCAACATAACAAAGTGGAGACATGTGGCTCTTGATGGGTTGAAAAACACCTTAAGAGAGTGATGAAAGGAAAAGTGGTGAAAGCAAAAGGGTATTGGAAGTTCTTGGGGTGATAACAGGTTCTTACAAATGTGGGCCTCACCTCTGATCTGATCTCTGATTTAGCCACCTAGTGGTTGAATATTTAATAATGGTTTACCAGGTTGACTGTAGCATTAAATGAGCAAATGTATTTATAGTATAGTTTTATTATATGCATGGTAGAGCATATTATAATAATTTAACATTCTGTTCACATCTGTTATTCAGAGCCTCATGCAGGTTTTAAGATTGCCTTTAACATGTTTGACGCTGACGGTAACCAGATGGTGGATAAGCGGGAATTTCTCGTGGTGAGTGGATAGAGTATAGATTCTGGCCTTAGAAGTTTGTTTTTAAACAATCCTCTTGGTTATTTAATCATTCAACTTTATTTATTTGCTTTATTCCTTTTCTATGTCTTTTAATAGTTGCAAGAAATCTTCCGAAAGAAAAATGAGAAGAAAGGAAGAAAAGGAGATGCCGAAAAATCTGCCCAACTGGTGAGTTGATATTGAGTTATAATATTTTAATCTGTTTTTGTAAACCAAATTGTACATTTAAAGTTATAATCCTATATAAAAAAATATATAGTTTTACACATTTGGACATTTAATTTGGAAACATAATGAAATCATACAAATCAAAAACTATTAGATAAAGTTCCATATACATTTGTCATCTATTTAGAAACAAATGAGACAATGTTGCATTACAATAACTTTTTTCCTCATAATTGGGAGTTTACATCTCACAATTCTGCCTTTTTTTCTCAGAATTGTGTGATATAAACTCAGTCAGACATAAACATAAAGTCAGAATTGCGAAGTAAAAAGTTGCCATTTTTTTCAGCGTCGGAAATATAAACTCGCAATTTTGATAAATAAAGGTAGAATTGTGATATATAAACTGACTTTTTTGTCAGAATTGCAAGTTTATATTGTAATTTATACTTTTTGTATCTGACAATTCTAACTTTATAACTCTCAATTCCTCAGAATTGGACTTTATTACTTACAATTGCACGTTTATATCTCACAATTCTGAGAAAAGAAGTCTGAATTGCAGGAAAAAAAGTCAGAATTGCGAGATGTAAACTCACACTTGTGAGGGGAAAAAAGTCTGAATTGTGATTATAAATAGTTGCAATTATCAATAAAATTGTATTCTTTGGTGGAAACCTACTTCCGTAATAAACAACATATTTAGATGCTAATAGTAACTGAGGTTTAGACAGTATCTCATTGGTATGGAAGCTTGTTTCCACCACAGAATAGTGAAAGAAATTGAAAAAGAAAGTCAGAAAAGTTTGTTGTGCAATTTCAAGTAATAAAGTCTGAATTGTGAGATATAAACTCGCAATTCTGAGAAAAAAAGTCGCAATAACCTTTTTTTTGTGACTTTATATTGCACAATTCAGAGGAAAACAAATAAAAAAACTGTGAGATAAAAAGTCACAATTGCCTTTTTTATTTAATTTGATTTATGAATCCATGGCGGAAAGGGATTTTTAGAGATAGAGTTATAGGGCTTTATAAAGCAAAGTTTGTTGTTGAAAATCAGTAATGGTCAGTGTTGTCTAAACGGTCTCCCTTGTTTAAAAATGATGAGTGATACATATTATTGGAGAAGATCCAAAATCAATCACTTATTCAGTTTTAGGGATTACTATCTCCCATAAGCTGTTTCTGCAGAGCCATACAAACAAGATGATTTCAATAGATAAACAGGAGTTCAAAGACTTGGAATACAGTCTCTGTCTTTCTCTATTTACCACATTGTCTTTTGCTCCTGAGGATTCCTATTTAAATTGATGCCTCTTTTGTTATTCTTCTGTATAAAGGGGAATGGGGCAGAATATTTTCTAATGTCATTTTAAATTGTCATTTATAACTCTACAAAATGGAGCCAATGATTCATTTCATATAAATCAAACCTAACAGTGGGAAATAATGTTTTTTCAGAATATTGATGTAACAGATGTTGATTTTACTGAGGATAAGAAGTTGGATTTATTTTGATTAGTGTGCGTGTCCTGATCATTTTCTACAGGCTCTTATTAGTTTCTAAGAAAAGAACATTAATATGAAAAATGTACTTGTCATATAATTGTGTTGTAATTTGTTTCAAATGTCAGTTTCAGTGTTAAAAGTATAAGCAAAAAAAGAACCACTATAAGTAGAATTGCTGTTTAACAACAACTTTGAGCTCATAAGTATTGTGCTTTATTATAATATGAAAATAAAGGGGGAAAAACTGTTGCCAGGTTGTGAAAACCTGATCAGAGATATTGCTATTGTGTAAAGGATCATATACTTTGTGTAAAAATCTTTCAACACATCATTACTAAATGATGTGTTCTGCATAAGATGTAAATGAAGGAGTGACATCCATTCACACTCCCAGAATTCAGCGCTCTTTAAAAGCACTTGGTGTGAAATACTGGTGCTGGTACTGTAACGTGTAACAAGTGGTGTTTGCATAAGTATTTGTTTTGCCCGTACTTGGGGTTAGTAATATGAGCAAATCCCTAACCCCAAGTGTTAAACTTTAACACACAAAGCATAAACATTTGATAGCTCAAATCGTGCAGGTTGTCAAAGAGAAGGTGTGTTATATCTAGGGATGCACCGATATATAAAAATTTAGTCCGATAGTGAAAAGCTAATAATAAATGCATTTTACAAGTGAAATTAGGCATCAGAACTTCAAGTTTCAAGTTTATTACATTTATAGAGCACATTTAAAACAACCTTGGTTGACCAAGAACTTTTTATATTATATTATATTAATTTTGAGCACCAAATCAGCATAGAATGATTTCTGATGGACGTTAATTAATTAATTTCACATTAATGTTTCACAATTATTACTGGTTTTACTTAGCCTGACAAGCCAGACCCACATCAAGATGTTGGGTCTGGGAACTCACCATTGGCAGGGCTCAATCCGAGGGGCGGGATAAACGGTTGTCTTTCAAATTCCCTCTGCACGCAATAGGATAGCGCTACAACCGACCAGAGCAACGAAGAAGGTGAAGCGGAGCTAGTTGATAGATTAAACTTTCGCTGTATCCGGTCGGCAAAACTCAGAACACATCTTCCTTTTTTAAGAATGACTTCAGTGCCGTTCTTTGTTCTTTTCTCAAAGAAAAGCTTAACTCCAAGTCTTCCGGAGTCAGGGCCAAAACTGATTCGAAAGACCGCTGTTCGCCAGCTTCTTTGTTTACAAGTAGTATGCGGAACCGCCGCAACTTGCTAGACTACCCTGGCTGCAAATTAGATTTGCTGCCGCTAGGGTGCGTCTATATTTAGATTTCTAGGCTAGGTTTTACTGCATTTTTGATCAAATAAATGCAGTTTGGGTCAACATAAGAAACTTCTTTCAAAAACAAACAAAAAAAGTGATACGTGTAATATTGGCCAATAACTTGATATTAGGGATGTCCCGGTCAGGTTTTTTGTGCATCTATCACTACAGAGTGATTCCAATACACACACACACATATACAAAAATGCAAATATGCTAAAAACGGAAGCTTGAACGTGTGTGTGACTGGCTAGAACAGACCTAATTGGTTCGTGTGTGTCACGCACACACATTTAGCTGCTTCTTTTCCTTTTAATGGCGGCCGTCGGTTGGCAAACCCACTTGAAAGTGCATATCGCCACCTACTGCATGAAACCGGCATTACAGCTAATGTAAAATAAAGGATCGGGCTAAGGATAGCCGATTCGATCACTTAAAAAAAATGCTTTATCTGCCCGATTCTTGGAATTGGCTCGGGACATCCCTAACTGATATGGTACTGTGCATATATCGTGCATCTCTATTTATTACTTTTGATCAGAATTAAACATTTCCGATTGAACTGCCAGATGACAAATTAGGTTAAAAATCCCATTGGTGTGCATTGAACGGGGGACCCGAGCCATATCTTGGGATCTTGACTTGGGTCAAAAAGCCACCTCTTAGCAACACACTAGCACTCAGAACTTAGCAACAATGCAGAACAACGCCCTGACAACCAGCCACAACAACCTAGCATCATAATGCCGGGTTTTGCACAGGCAAGCACTGCTTACATTTTCTTCAGAAAATGTACATTTTCTTCAGAAAATGTACAAGTCTTGTTATATATGGGATGCTCAAAATCCCATATATATCTTAAAAACATCAGAGTACAATTGGCCATCCTCCGTAAACTTCCTCTAGACTACTATATCTGTTTTACCTGTATTAGGTGCATAACCCTTTCTTATCTCATTCACATGTCCAGTTTATCAAGGCCTGTCTGAGAGGGAATGGGTCGTATCATCCCCTCTTGGAAGCTTGCGAAAGTGTGCCAACTGACCTGTAGTTAAACCACTTTCTACTCTGCATGTTTAACCTGTCTTTGTCCATCTCTTCTTATGTGGTTCTCTCCTTCCTCTCCTCTTCCGCATGCTGTGACCTCTCCTCTCGTCTCTGTGTAGAGTATGCAGCTCTATGGATATCAGGTTGCCCCCGTAAACAGCGTATGTATCACCCCCGGCCCTCTGACCTGTGAACTATAACCTCTGTGTGAATCTTGAAATCATGGAAGGAATGATGGGAGAATGAGAGAGATCTGCAGATGACTGAATGAAAATGTGGAGGAAGGTGGAGTGGACCTCAGAGGTCAGAGAGCATGTGGGTGTTTTGCCACAATCAGTATAATTTCATTCTTATTGATTTTTTTTTTTTCTTTAACCACAACGTGTCAGTTACAAACTTCATCAGTGGGCTATAAAGAACAGGTCTGGGTAAGAGTGGGTGGAGTTGTTGGTGTAAAATGTGTTTTCTATTGAGCCAGCTCTGGAGTCTTTCACATTCACTTACATTAAATCACTTGCATTACATCTCTCTCGCTCACTGACACCCCAGGAAGAAAAGAAAGATCACAAATGAGATGTTGAGATTGCTTCTCCTAGACAGCACTGAAATTAAATGGACATAAAAAGACATAAAACATTTTTCTTTTCAACTCTTTCATTGAATTAATTAATTTATCATTTATAATAATTCGTTTTTATTATTTAGCAAGGACACATTAATCTGATCAAAAGTGACAGTAAAAACATTTAAAAGATTTATATTCATAAATAATACTAAAAATATTTTTTCACAGATATTAAGCAACACAGCTGTCTTGTTTTCAACATAATAATAAGGTCACACTTTATATTTGGTGTCTTTAACTATATGTACTTACATCAAAAAATAAGTACAATGTGAGACCAATAATAATAGGAAAAAATTACTTAACCACCAATTCAAAGCTTTGCCATCACAGGAATACATTATATTTTAAAATATATATTTCACAAATGTAACTGTTTTAACTGTATTTCTTATCAAATAGATGCAGCATTGGTGAGTATAAGAGACGTGAAAGGAAGTGTAGCTCAATAGCCTACTATTACAGTATAATACAAATTCATAGAAATATCACATTTTTGCCTTTTTTATATTTATTTAATACACCGTGAACTAACATGAACAAACAATTAACAGCTTGATTTTTAACTAACATTAACAAAGATTAATGAATACTGTAACACATTTATTGCTCATTGTGAGTTCATGTTAGTTAATAAATTAACTAATGTTAACAAATTATACCTTATTGTAAAGTGTTACCAATTATTTTTAAAATAGATTTTCTAATTCAATAAATCCGTGAATGTCCCCAACTGACTTTAGTGGGTAATTTTGTCCCCATACAAACAGATACATCCACTTTCATGATCAAACACATGGTCAACTCAAGTACAAATACAAACATATATACAAGAGTTTCCATGAAAGCCTTCCTGAGCTGGTGGTCCTTTTTTCTGGTTATGTAATGTTTGGATAAAGCCAATCTGTATATCTGTGAATCACATACAGAATACAGAAAGAGAGTGACAGAGTGAAAGACCAGCATTGTCCATGAAAGTGGCTCCACAGGACTGATGAGAGAAATATATTTCCTGTTTTCCTTAACCTGATGTGTCACTTTTAGTCTCTCAGCCTCTGTATTCAATAACTTTGTACAGAATAACTGAGGAGGACACACTGCCATGTTGTGCAGTTTTCAATTATTTAACTGTTCAATTATTTTGCTTATAATATGGTTAAAATATCCAGTTTCCATCCCCCCAAAAACCTTTATTATGCCAGTGTATTGCTAGGCTGAATAACTGTTATTGTTACATTTCAAAAGTGTCTGAAAAAAAATCATGAAGTGATATGCATCTGTAAACAAACCTGAAACTATTCCATAGTTGTGCAGTTAAAATGATTGACTCCACCAATCATAATCAATGACATGATAACACTTCTGATTTTCACAGCCATTTCACAGAAGATTCTGTACCTGGTATATTCGGACACTTTATCTGATATTTAAAACCTTCCAACCTTAGTTAATCCCAGATTATTGATCACTCGCATTATATAACCTCATACAATTAGCATTTGGATAACATTAACCAACCCCCCCTCCTAATCTTCATATTTACCTTTCATACAGTACATTTGATTAGTTGATAGATTTGCAATATGTCCTTAACGGTTGAGAAAGGACTGAGAGACCACCCGACACATCCTCTATTAAACCCTGTCTATATAAGCTAACATGATAACAGCTTTCCATCTCATGCTAACCCTTCTGCAGGTGCTAAAAAAAGAGAGTCAGGAGTTTGTGCCCAGGAGCTACTGGGACATGCTGAGACGTGGCGCAAGCCAAGCCCTGTTTTCTGACCTGGCAGAGGTACAGCCATAGCCCTCTGTCCTCCTGTCTCATCCCATGTTTTTATTCGTCCCTAGCCATCCCTAACACAGTGCTCTCACCTGAAAAAGGTACATCGTAACTCTCATTCCTCCTTCTGTTTCAGCATCCCAACCCTATAGCCACCTTAATCCTATAACATTGGTCATTGCCATTTAATGACCTATGCAATTGTCCTTTTGTTTATTTTTATTAGTTCCATCCCTCTTTTTTATGCATTTTATCAACTGTTGATCTTCTAGTAAATCTGTTTCTGATGCTGCACTCCAAAACAAAACAAATCATATCAAAATCAGTATCTTTGTCCTGTTTTCCACGAAAAACATCTGAACATTCTTTAAACAAGATACATTTGTTATAAATTCACCCGATAGGCAAAATTTTGTGAGATATATTGTTTTCAGAGAATATAAGGTAATTTTTCAAAAGTTGGTTACGCATCAGAGAGAAAAATAATAATTGTGGAATAAAAGAAGTTGCAATTGTGGGATATAAAGGCACAATTTTGAGAAACAGTCACAATTAACAATTACATTTATTTGATCAAAGTACATATTTGATTTAATTCATATTTTATTATGTTTAAAAAAAAAATATATATATATATATATATATATATATGATATTTTACTGGAAAACAAGAAAAAGACAGATTTAAGAATTAAGAAAATTAAAGTATATTGCAAAAGAGTGCTGTATTTTTTTTTAATCAATTGTTCATTTTTTCCCCCCATGCAGCTTATCTTGTTCTGCTATTTTGTGTGTGCAATATTTGTGTAGAATTGACTGCGACTAATCCAAAATAATATATCAAATGCTCACAGCTGCGAGGCACATTAAGGCCTTTGTTTGGAATATGTCTGCTCATCCTGATGGTGTGTTTGTGTTCTGATGGCTAATAGAGGGCGTCTGTAGGAAGCAGTAGTTTAATGATTGTGGAGAGCTGTGTGCAGATGCCCTGTATTTACTTAGTCTGTTATTCACAATGAAAGGGTAATTTCAGCTTGGTTTCCTCAGATGACACAGCAGTTAGACAGGTCTGTTTGTCTGAGCTGACAACTGCAGGGTACCAGACATTGTGTATTTGTAGGCTAAAGGGGGCATGCTAGCATGTGTGGAAGTGTGATTGGGATTACTCATCTTAGAAGTCGACAGCAGTAATCACTGTTTTTACCGCTGTTTTTAGATCAAAGAGTAAAAGGCCTCAGGCCTGGTCTAAGTCACACTGTGGGCCTGGCTGTGGTGTTACATGTAATGATGACCTCACATTAATGGTTTCCTGTAACCACAGTGTTGTGATGTCACACTTCCAACAGATTGATGACGAAATTGTGAAATGGGGAAAACAGCTATGTTTTAGGTAAAGGAAAGATAATCGTTTATCAATTCATCAGTTTTAAGTACATTACTTTTTTATGACCATATTTATGACAGTGGGGGCAAGAAAAAAAATTGTTTTCTGGATTTCAATTAAAAAAAAGAAGAATGGATGTCCAAACATTGAACTTAAAGGATTAGTTCACTTTAAATTTTATGAAAATTACACACAAGACATCCAGGTGTGTATGACTTTCTTCTTTCTGATGAACACAATTGGGGTTATATTAATAAATATCCTGATGAATCCAAGCTTAATAATGGCAGTGAACGGGGTTCACGAGTTTGAAGCTCAAAAAAGTGCGTCCATCCATCATAAACGTACTCCACAGAGCTCCGGGGGGTAATAATGTCCTTCTGAAGCGAATCTATGGGGTTTTTAAAGAAAAATATTCATTTTTAAAACTTTATAAAGTTAAATATCTAGCTTCCACCAGACCGCCTTCTATTCAACTTACGGAAAAAGCATAGCTGACACAATGTATGATGTAGAACATGGCGTAAGCGTTTTGAACTGCGAGAGGCATTCAACTTTCTTTGTAAGTTAAATAGGAATAGATAATTTACTTTATAAAGTTTTAAATATGGATATTTTTCTTACAAAACCCCATCGAGCCGTGTGGAGTACGTTTATGATGGATGGATGCACTTTTTTGAGCTTCAAACTCGTGAATCCCGTTCACTGCCGTTTAAAAAGTGTGGAAGTATCAGGATATTTATTAATATAACTCCGATTGTGTTCATCAGAAAGAAGAAAGACAAATACACATTGCTTGTGCGTCATACCACATTTCATGTAGTTTTCATTTTAAAGTTAACTAATCCTTTAAGCTCCAGAAAGTTTATTCATAAAAATAAAAAAAATAAGTGCAACATTTCAATCCATTCCAAGTCCCAGAAAACATTTTTACAGATCTAAAGTTGCCACAGATTCCAGGAAATATAACATTTGCGCACATTTATATATTTAACATACAATCCATTTCTGTATATTGTCACTATGGATTTGCCCCATGATGGTCATAAATATATAATGCTCCTCCATCCTGAAAACACTGCAACGTTACAATATACAAATATGCACAAAAATGCAGCACATACAAATATTGGATGAAATGGTATGTTTTAATTAGGCGGACTGATTTTTTTTTTTTTCAAATATTTTCAGTATTAAATTAAATGTATGGGTATATTTGCAATCTGCAAAAAATCCCTTTCAACTTTATCATCTTAGATGAGCTCCAATGTATGTGGATGTATATGATGCTGCCTTTGAATTGAGCTAAAAAAAAAAAGGTGTTTTTAGAAGACACCATCTTTACAGCCATATTTTTTTGGAACAGCCTTTGTGAATATTATGTGTCTCTTATATGAAACCTTTAATAAATAAATAAATGTGCTTTATTTATCGCAATTAAGAATTTATATCTGTTTTGAAACAGGCTTCCATGCTGTTGGGACCAAACTGTAACATTTCCACCCTGGGTTGATACTAGGCATACCAGAACAGTTTTACAACTTTGACTTCTTTATTTGTTTGTTAGCTCTTTTTTTTTTTTTACAGTGTGTCGATTAAACACCAAGCATGTGCGATATGTGTCTGAGACAATCTGGCTAGTGAAACAGAATAATTCTTTCTCTCTTTATAACTTTCCTCTGATTGTATCTTCATGGATAGGATTTTAAGCTAGAGGTACAGCAGTGGCATGGACCTGCATTCTGGCTCGTTTCATTGCACAGACGCCCATAACCAGGGACAAAGTGCTGTTTGGAGTTTATGCCTGGTTTTATGTAGTTTCAGCATGATAGGCTCCTCTTGCAGATGAGGGTGAAGCATGGGTAGAGGGAAAAAATATAACCTAATCTGGCCTTGCACCTTTCAGCTACCTTCTTCCAGTTTTTTTGGATGCCATGCCACCTTTTTTTTTTTTAACTGGCAAATGAACACCTTTTCTTGAGCTCCACTGAAAAAGCAATCTTGACACTTGTAAGATCACTCAAATTGATCTTGAACATTGGTGTTAAGGAGTTTAAACAAACAGAAGATTCTGTCCAGAGAAGGAAAGGTGGAACCTGCTCACACGTGTGCATTTCTTTCACAGATCTCCCGCAGATACTCTGTGTGAAAGTTTGCCGCAGAAATGCATGCGATGTGGATGCTTTGTGTGTCTTTGCTTTTGTTGTCATATCTTGGTCTATGTCCTATACTGGCTCGACCCCATTTACACCTGGTATTGATTTCCGATCACTAAATGGACTCCAAAAGGTTTTGTGAATGGCTCTTTTAAACACCATTCGGTGGTAATTGAATATACCAGGTGTATACTGGGTCTCTATATGTACACAACTAGCATGCTTGTGTGCATTTCTGTGAATCATTGCTCTTTGTTTGTGTCTAATTTACAGTCTTTATGCCATTCTTACCCACTTATGGTATAAAGATTTGCACGTCTACTCAGAACATGTCCTCTGTGGGCTAGGGGAGACCATATTTAAATGGATGCACACTTTCAGGCAGTGGATGGCTGGTACTTTGAATGGCTCGGCAAGCCTATGACAGGCTGCTTTCTTATTCCGAAAACAGCTGGATTTTTGTCATAGTTTTCTTCTTTCTCGTTTTGCTCTCTTTACCGCCACTCCTCACCAATGGCAGCGTGCCGATGAGAACATGATGATTGACACCACTCTGCTCGTGCACTTCTTTGGCAAGAAGGGGAAGGCGGAGCTGACGTTTGACGACTTCTACAGGTATGACGACTTCTACAGCTCTAAAAACGTGGCACTTATTGTACTGACCCAAAATTTTTGAACAAAATGTCATAAACAGTCAGTAAACTGACACAGCATTTTGCCCTTCACTTTGGCTGAGTTTACATTGGCACAAAAACAATCCGATTTTCTTACTCGCATCTGACACAGATCGGAATTTGTTGCACAAGTATAAACAAAAAAAATCCACACAAGATCCGATTTTTTTTCGCATCTGATATGAGCCACTTCCAAATGTAGTTTTAAATCAGATACGTATCCGATATCTGGACATCTGATATACTTCTAAACAGGAATATCCTATGCCCCTTTGAATTCCACAAGGCGAGGGTGACATTTTTGCCCACAAAGATAGCTTTTTAATGTTGTATTATGAAGCAGATGTGCCTGTATTTGCTCACTCACAGCTTTTTTATTGAGGCTTTTTTATATATATCCGTTCGGTCAGATTTTGCGGTACAAAACATCCATGACAGGTGTTATCTTGTCCATGCTGGCAAATAATCATGGCCACCCGACATGAATTATATTAATAATTTTAATAGCACAGCTATTCAAAACCAGAGGGTCTACCATGTGCATAGTAATTAATGTAAACACAGATATCGGATACCAGTTGTGTCTAAAGTGAATGTAAACAGGCCCAAAAAAAATCAGATATAGTCAAAAGATCGGATCAGTGCATTAAGACTTGCAGTATTAACGCAGCCTTTGTTTCTAATTATGGGGTGTAGCACTGGGTAGCCCTGCCCACATTTCAATCTCATTGCTCCACATAAATGTATGTTAAACAACAAAATGTTCTGATTGGTTGTTATTGTGCAGCATTTTTAGATATTTTTCTTTGCAGATATTGACACAGATGAAACAAAAATCACATAGAATTACATAAAATTACAAACAAAGCCATATTTATGAACTCTAATATCATAAAAGCACACGGCAGTCATAGAAACCACCTGCAATACACCCTAGCAACAACATTCTGGAACACAGGCCCGGCTCCAGCTTTTGGCGCTTTTCCACTGCATGTTAACACTTGGTATGGCTCGGTACAGTACGGCTTGGCTTAGCTCGCTTCGCTTTTCCACTGTGTGGTACAACTCGGTTCGGTTTGGTTTTCCACTGCAGTTAGCACCGCTTTAAAGTGGGTGGGATTATAGAATGATCGTTGTAATTGTGCTGCTTCTACTTCTTGGCATGTGGATGTTTTTAACTACAAGATGAATAAGTTTGTTTCAAAGGAGGCTGATAGCAGCAAAACAAAATACTGCTAAAAACAAGAGAGTAGGGCACTCTTACAACAAAGCGCAGATGACAACATCACTTGATTTGCTCCACGGCGCACAAGGGTAAACTAATGTTGTATTTAGCAATGTGTTTAGGGTCTCAACGGCTATATCACAGTCACAAAAGCATATAATGGTAGTGAAGATTCTCTCTAAACAATCAGTGATCTGCAGTGTTTACACGTCACTTTTTAGTACTGGTACGGCATGCTTGGAACCTCAACTGAGGTGGTGCTATTTAAGCAAACTGTACCGAGCCGTACCGAACCGCACCATGCAGTGGAAAAGCACCTAAAGTGAGCCGTACCGAACTGAACCATGCAGTGGATAAGCACCATTTGAAATGCAAGGGGGGGGCAAGTGATATTCCTGGTGGGTCTGGAAGTGTTCTGTTAACAATATCAAGTTTGATTGTCTTTTCTTTTTTTTTGCAAATTTTTATACTATTTAATTTTTTCCTCATAACAGATTTTGAAACAGTTTTGAAATATTAGATTTTATATCAAAAGGGGCAGGTTTTGAAAGGGACTATTATTAACACAGCTATACTATTTGTAGAAGCACAGATTTATTGTTTTTTGCTTCTGTTTAGAACATTCTGTCACAAATTCAATGATACAATTTTGTTTAATGCTTCAAAATTAATCTCACATGTCAAATGTTGCTATTATAGATGAATGGGAAATTATGTTCTTTTAAATCAGTTTGAGGCAGGGATTAAAATGCTTCAATAAACAAAAATGAATACTTATTTATTTACTTTTTGCAGAAAACCCGGAACAAACTCAGTTAGGAATAATTTATGATGGGCCATTGAATTATTAGAAAAATAATGCATAATGTTTCTAATTTAACAACACAGAGTCAGTTATTCCACTAATAGGGCTACGGTTACCAAGCCTCAAGACATGATGTTTTATCTCAAGACACTTGTCAGGTTTTTGTCAAACACTCTTGTGTGTAGGTCTAATTTTTTACGCATCTCATCCCAAACCTACCTGTATGTTGCTAATTCCAAAACGTAATTTTAGAGGGGGCTTGAGCCATTGATATGCAAACTAATGCAGTTATTGGACTTACCCGAGTCTCTCAACAGTGTTCGGCGGCAGCGTCTACTAATAGAAAAGCTGGAGGTTTAACTGCTTTAAAAACAACGGTGTTACCTCACTACTAAGAAATGTAGTAGTTTTGCAGATGTGAAACTATTTTATTGATAAAGTCACAGGGCAGCGCTGTCAACAAGTTTCTGTGCACATTAAATTTCTGTCTGTATCTTTACTCCATGTGTGTGTATTTGTATGGGAGAGAGAGGTCATTTTGTGATTGGCTCTGTTTTTTGGCGTGGGGCCATGGTGGGCCAAGCTCCTGATTGGATGGGCCAGGTCCACCCTGGCCCCCTTGTGGAGCCAGGCCTGCTGGTACATAGCATTGAGTTTTGCTTGGGCAAACACCATTCACAATGCACCATTTTGTGTTGCTAATGGCACAGAAATGACACATTTCATTGTTCTTTCAGATTTATGGATAACCTGCAAACTGAGATGTTGGAGATTGAGTTCCTGACCTATTCCAAAGGCATGACCACCATCAGTGAGGAGGATTTTGCGCGAATCTTGCTGCGCTACACTAATGTAGAGGATATCCGCAGCTATCTGGAGAATGTGCGGCAGTGCATACCAGACGAGAAGGTAATGAGTAATGTCACCTAGCCGCTAACTTCATCTGAAAAGTTGTAGGACATCTGTGACGCCCACCTCCCCCACGCTCACACTTTCACCCCTTTAACTGACCCATGCTACCCCTCCTCCCAGCAGCTTTAGATGGACAAGAAGGTTACTGTTTCAAATCTCAATCTCAAATTCCAATCTGTGCCCACAAGGAAATTATCTGAGTTTATCATTCTAAAAATACTAATACATTTAACAAATACATTTTTGTCCACTCACGTACATTTGTTCAATGTCTATAATTCAGTTATCCAGCCCCAAAATACACACATTCCCACACTTTGAGTGGTCATTCACCCTTGAGAGTGACACTTGCATGTGAACTGCCATTTAGTCTTATAGTCCCTCTAATCTCACCTCCCCACAACTCATGCGACTAAACCCTTTTATGCTCCAGACATCCATCTTTCTTAATATTACCATGTTTATTAAAGAAGCAAGTGTCAACTCGCACTTTGAAGTAAAGTGCAACTGGACTTTCCCAGGCTCGGTTGTTTTAATATCTTAATGCAAATGTTATATTATGTGTCTTTTTATTGCATGGTGCTATTTTGCCTACTGTTTAGCTGGTGCACTACTGTGCACTATATTAGTTCTTGGAAGAAAACAAAAAAGGCTTTGTTCAAACTCCACATTAATCCAATCCGACTGTCAATTTGTAAATGATGAAATCTGATCCGTTTGTTCAGGTACTGTCATCAATGTCCAGTATATCTACTTTGATTTGGGATTACTGTAGTAATGATGCATTTGCTACAGTAATGTAAGTTATATAGTAATATAAGAACTGGGATTTAACTGTATTCCACAGATCCAAAATCAGTAGTTTCATATTTGCTATATATCAAAATGCCAGTAGTTTTATAAGAGAAAGAGTGGGTGAAAATGTGTGAATTCGAACAATGTTAAAGACAAATGATCAAATGTGACAACTGAGACGTATGCCTTGAGACATATTAATTGATTTTCCAACCATCTTTCAATGTGGTTTGAAACAGGTTGGTAAAAAAAATTATTTATTGTTGTTTGCATATAAAAAAAATGTCTAAATGTATCTGAGATGGATACACCAAAAAATGGATTTTTGCTACCTGTCTGAACAAGGCCAAAGACATTTGAAAAAGCATGCAAGACCTAATGAACATAATCAGATTTTTGAATTGCTGTATGCAATTTGAATTGTAACACTGTATTATGGCATGATTGCTGATACAATATATTAATATCTTTACTAACACTGAAATAATGATGATGGAGTCAAAGAAGGTCTTGTTTCGTGCACACTAGTTGCAGAGCGAATTCCAGCTCTATTACAGTGTACAAAAACTTCCTGTATTCTCTCTGTTATCCCTGTTTACCACGCACTGGAAGAAACCAAAGGTTTGTCCCTGCCAGAGTGATCCGTCGCCCCGCAGTCCTTGATCAGATCGTCTTTTGATTTGTTATGCCCTTCATTTTGTGTTTCAATTGTTTTCCCTCTCTTTGATCTTGTGGTACATGTTCAAGAAAGTAAATTCCCATTTACTTTCAACCAGCTAAAATGATCTTGTTCTGAGAGACCTTCCAAGTTTATATTAAGATATACAGTGGCCCCCAAAAATTATTTGGTCACTTCATCCATACAAAATGTGTGAAACTACCGTAATATGTTTCTACCTACCAATCCTACCTACCTGTCTGTCTGCCTACATACATGTCTGTCTACCCATCTACCCTACCCTACCATACCTGTCTGCCTACCTATGTCTACTTGTCTATCTACCTACCTATCCAATGTACCTGTCCTGCCTACCTGTCTACCTTCATATCCTACCTACCTGTATACCTAACAACCTACCTACGTGTCTACCTACCTACTAGTTTACCTACCTGTCCTACCTACCTACCTGTCTTCCTATGTACATGCCTACCTATACTTACCCTACCCTACCTACCTTTCTGCTTACCTACATGTCTACCTACCTATCTACCCTACCCTACCTACCTACAATCTACCTACCAACCTGTCTACCTACCAACCTACCCTACCTAACTCTCTGCCTACCTACACTCTTAAAAATATAGGTTCTTTTGCGGGGTGTATGGTTCCATGAAGAACCTTTAATATCCAAAGAACCTTTCCATTACACAAACGGTTCTTTGTAGCGCAGAAAGGTTCTTTAGACGATAAAATGGTTAGATAAAAATGGTTCTTTAAAGAACCTTTCACAAAACAGTTCTTCAGGGAACCAAAAATGGTTCTTCTATGGCATCGCAGTGAAAACCCCTTTTTGGTTCTTCCTGGCACCTTTTATTTTTAAGAGGGTACCTGTCTACATACCTACATGTCTACTTATCTACCTACCTACCTACATGTCTACTTGTCTACCTACCTGTATACCTACCTACCTACCTAACTTTCTGCCCACCTACCTGTCTACCTACCTACATGTCTACTTATTTACCTACCTGCATACCTACCAGAGCATGTGAGCGGAGTGCTAATATTCCTCTCACCTCCGCTCCCTCAACCCAGAATTCCCTTTGTGACATGCTGGTTCGAAAATATGTGAAATTAGTAGGGCTGCCCCTGACTAAAGTTTTTTTTCTACTGGACTAGTAGGCATAGTTGTTCATTTAAGCCATTAGTTGACGACTGAGTACACATTTATATTAGGCTAATTTAATTACTTAAACATATACAGGAGAGAATTCCAAACAAGCGTTTACGTAATACATTAGCCTATTCCGCACTCAAGCACACGCATAAAGCTTGCCACAAAGAACAGCAAAAGTAATAATTATGGATGTGTCCAAAATAGCAAGGAGACAATTTAATTGTTAATTAATAAACTAGGTTTTTTCTTTGTCATTACCGGCTGCAAAGATGAAGTTGGCGATGCTGAAGAGAGAAATGCAAAATGTCATACAGATACTATTTCTTTTCGTTTTGAATTGTTTTGTTTAAAAGTAGACAGTTCAAGCTTTCTATAGACATATTTCTTGAGTTTCGGTTCATTTATTAGACGCGCTCTAGTCCATGATTAGCGCCATGATATATTGTCTGCTGTATTTGCGTATTATTTATTAAATCTAGGCAATTGGTTGATGAAACATTGATCAAAATTAAGATACAATTTATACAAAACAAAATTCACTTTAAAGAAAGGCTTTCTACAAAACAAAACTTAAAGAAGTGGGCAATATTTCTGATCCGCTCCATGTCTTCCAACATATTGTGCATCTTATGATGTGTCCTATACTCATGCTGTTTACTTTTCATAATCAACTGATGAAATTATATAAACATATGAAACAAATAAATTTTTTTTAATGGCTACAAGTATAGTGCAATTCAGGGAATAAAATTTCATGTCGGAGCGGGATTTGAGCGAATGTCGTTTTACCGGTGAGTGTGAGCGGTTCATGAGTGGAGCATTCGCTTGGGCCGTGAGCGACTTGAGTGAAGCGCATTTTAATATTGAGCTGAGAGTCACACCGCTCCACTTCGCACACATGCTCTGATACCTACCTACCTACTACCCTACCCTACCCTACCTACCTACATGTCTACCTACCCTACCTACCTACCTTTCTGCCTACCTACCTGTCTACTTACTTACCTATCTACCTACCTATATATCTACATACTGGCCCTACCTACCTATCTACCTACCTGTCCGCCTATCTGTCCTCCTACCTACCTGTCTAGCAACCTACCCTTCTTACCTTCATACCTGTCTATCTACCTACCCTATCTGTCAGTCTGTAATGTATATAAAGAAATCCCATTACTTTTTTAAGTGAAGTGTCCAAATACTTTTTCGCCCACTGTATTTGTGTGGGTGTGGTGTGCGTATGTGCTTGGGGCAAAGTTTGTGTTTGAAATCAGATTGTCATGCTGCCCCTCTATAGAGGGTCACCTGATGTAGGTTTCTCTATGCCTGACTGCTTTCTTTTAGCTCTTTCCCAGCCCCATCTGAGGGATCTGTTTGTGTTGAGGGTATCAGGTTTTGGGGCCCCTTTGAGCAGTTTGTACATTTGGCTAGAATGACTTCACCCCCTCTCGAATTCCCACGGAATAGACCCTAAACTCACTTTTTATGGCATTTTATGGTTTTCCACCATGAGTACCAAGTCCTCAACACAATCAAACAAAATTCAGCTTTAAACATCACATAAATCCTGACCTCAAACCTAACCCTCAGTTAAACCTAATGTGTAACTAGAACTATGTTAAATACTCAGAGAGGTTTATGTGGATTACCATAACTGTGACAACCCTTCCCTGTGTTTGTTTGAGGCATTTTCTACCTCATTACCCTTTATCTTCTTCTACAACAAACAAAAAAAACAGGTCTGTGTTAATACATCTGACACCCTCAGGTGAAAGATTTATTAATAGATTTTGGTTTGACAGACAGGACAATATGCTGCAGCATTCTGTGCTTAATTTATTTAATTGTTTTAATGAAAATTATATGCATATTAAATGTCATACTTGTATGATTTTCTTTCTTCTGTGGAACACAGATAATATTTTGGATTTTGTCCAAGGTTCTTCAAAATGTGTTTCACAGAAGCAAGAAATGCAGGGTTGGAATGACATGAGGGAGAATAAATGATTACACAGATCCCTTTAAGTTATAAATGTACACTTTTGTTCAAAAGTTTGGGGTCAGGAAGTATACTTTTTATTAAGGACTCATTTAATTGATCAAAATTGCCTGCAGACATTTACATTTGTATTTCAAATATTAAGCTGTTTTCAACATTGATAATACATGTTTTCCTGAGCACCAAAACAGCATCCTAGAATGATTTCTGAAGGATCATGTGACACTGAAGACTAGAATAATGATGCTGAAATTTCCGCTTTGCCATCACAGGAATAAATTACATTTTAAAATATTATTTTTTTAAAAGCAACATAATATTTCACAATATTTCTATTTTTCCTGCATTTTTTATCAATAAATGTAGCCCTGGTAAGAGACTTATTTAAAAAAAAAAACATTTAAAAAATCGTACCAACCCCAAACTTTTGAGCGGTGTATTTAAGAGATTCTTGGTGTTTTGTTGTTAAATTGTAAGTTATCTCTTTGATTCCAGTCTATGATGTCATGCTGTTTGTTTTCGCCTCTCCGCATTCAGACAGGCTGACAATTTTATTGTGCTGTAAAATGACTCATGCCTTTAATCGTTGCATGTATCATTGTATGCAGTGTGGCAGAGCACAAAGAGCTGAACATGCATCAGCAAACAAGCATGAGTGGCACAGCGTCTGATTTCTTTTGCATATATCAACATATCGATTTCTGTCTGTCCATCATTGCATTTGTCTGTTCAGCACAGATTCGCTTGAGTATGAAATGACGACTCCGCCTGTGTATTCTGCGTGATGTCATGACTCTTACAGATCCTCTTTGAAATGGAATGGAATGTAACGTCAGTTGATGGCAGCTCTGTCTGTTAGATTGGATGTCTCAGATTAAAAGACTCCTGTGTCTTTTTGCTCATTTCTTCCTTTTCACGATCAGGGCATCACCTTCGAGGAGTTCAGGTCTTTCTTTCAGTTTCTCAATAACCTTGAAGACTTTGCCATCGCCATGCAGATGTACAACTTTGCTTGCCGTTCCATTGGACAAGGTGAATGCATTTGGGATTCACAAAGTTTAACACAGTGGGATCCAAATGTCATGAGATCATATGAAAAATTGGGATTCAAAATCTCATTTGTTTTAGAAAACATTCAAACAAAACAACGTTTCATTTAGATTATGCTGAATATATTTCCCAATAAAAGCATTTTTATTGAAATAGACATTTTCTCTTTTAGTGGTCTCAAGCTTTTGGTCCCCATTGTAAGCCTATATATTTTTGCAATTTATTGTTTTAAATATTGGTTTGATGTTATCAGTGACATTTACAAAGTGTGGCTTAAGGGTCAAAATACTTAACGATTAAGCAAACCAAAAATGAGCTCATGTTCAATGAGAAACAAATTTGCTAATCTTTTACCTGCACCCTGTTTGTTTTGAAGAGCAAATGTATTATATGAATGTGTTTCACTCTCTGTCTTCCAGATGAGTTTGCTCGGGCGGTGTACGTCGCAACAGGCCTTAAGCTGACCCGTCACCTGGTTAACACCATTTTCAAGATATTTGATGTGGATCATGATGATCAGCTCAGTTACAAAGAGTTCATTGGTATAATGAAGGACCGTCTGCACCGTGGAGGCAGGGTAAGAAAGAGGTGTAAGGGAAAGAGAGGTACATCATTCTTTACCTTATTGAGTTAAATACATCAGTTAGATACATTCTGATGTTTTGAGTGTTATTCAGAGAGGTATGGATGGACAGTATCACTGTAACTATAGTGCCATCTTGTGTTCATTAGCTATGTATGTACAATGAAACCTATATCTCCCTGAAGGTTTTAAATCAACATTAGGTCTTGTTCCTAAATCCGCTGTCAACATAGCATTTTATTCTGATATTGAACAATGCTAGCAGCTAATTTGTTTCTGCAGCATTATTTTATTTTTATGAATTTGTGTTTTTTTTTCTAGTTATTGTTTATAGTTAATAAAAAATATTTGTGAGCTATTGAACTAATGAATCATTCTCTCATTCTGTTTTTTTCCTACCTGCAGGGATATAAGACTTTAGAGCGTTTCACTTCATTTAGATCATGTCTGAAGAAGGAACTGGCAGGCAGATAAGTAACCAACCAAACACACACACACACACACACACACACACACAATATTGCCAAAAGTCTTGGGACGCCTGCCTTTACATGCACCTGAACTTTATTGACATCCCATTCTTAATCTGTACGGTTTAATATGGAGTTGGCCTACTCTTTGCAGCTTTAGGAGTGTGTTTATGGGAATTTTGACCATTCTTCTAGAAGCGCATTTGTGAGGTCAGGCACTGATGTTGGACGAGAAGGCCTGGCTTGCACTCTCCGCTCTAATTCATTCCAAAGGTGTTCTGTCGGGTTGAGGTCAGGCCAGTCAAGTTCCTCCACACCAAAATCGCTCATCCATGTCTTTACGGACCTTGCTTTGTGCACTGGTGCGCAGTCATGTTGGAACAAGAAGGGGCCATCACCAAACTCTTCCCACAAAGCTGGGAGCATGAAATTGTCCAAAATTTCTTGGTATGCTGAAGCATTAAGAGTTTTTTTCACTGGAACTAATGGGCCAAGCCCAACCCCTGAAAAACAACCCCACACCATAATCCCCCCTCCACCAAACCTTGCACTTGGCACAACGCAGTCAGGCAAGTACTATTCTCCTGGCAACCGCCAAAGCCAGACTCATCCAATGGATTGCCAGACAGAGAAGTGTGATTCATCACTCCAGAGAACACATCTCCACTGCTCTAGAGTCCAGTGGCGGCGTGCTTTACACCACTGCATCTGACGCTTTGCATTGCACTTAGCTTGGAAGCAGCTGCTCGGCCATGGAAACCCATTCCATGAAGCTCTCTACACACTTCTTGAGCTAATTTGAAGGCCACGCGAAGTTTGGAGGTCTGTAGCTATTGACTCTACAGAAAGTTGGTGACTTTTGCGCATTGTGTGCCTCAGCATGCGCTGACCCCGCTCTGTGATTTTACGTGGCCTACCGTTTCGTGGCTGAGTTGCTGTTGTTCCCAATTGCTTACACTTTGTTATAATACCACTAACAGTTGACCGTAAAATATGGAGTGGTGATGAAATTTCACGAATGGATAATTGCACAGGTGGCAACCTATCACGGTACCACGCTTGAATTCACTGAGCTCCTGAGAGCGACCCATTCTTGCACAAATGTTTGTAGAAGCTGTCTGCATGCCTAGGTGCTTGATTTTTATACACGTGGCACACTGAAGTGATTGGAACACTTGAATTCAAATATTTTGGAGGGGTGTCCCAATACCTTTGCCAATATAGTGTGTGTGTGTTTAAATATATATATATATATATATATATATATATATATATATATATATATATATATATATATATATATATATATATATATATATATATATATATATATATATATATATATATATATATATATATATATATATATATATATATATATATATATATATATATATATATATATATATATATATATATATATATATATTTATATTTATTTATTTATTTAAAACCAAAAATTATTCAGACACCAGATATAATTTTTTTAATAATGGGGGCAGGACACTATAGTTTATTTATGTAAGTGAGGATGGCAAAATAAAGTAAACTTTGACTTCATACAGCGGACTACCAGTAAAATTGATTAAAAAAATTGGGACCAAAATTATTCAGACACTTTGACCTGACCATGTTTTGCTTAAGTGTTTTTTCTTTAACACCACAGACTGAACAACATTAAAAATTGCTTGGTAATTGGTTGACCTAAATTGGTATTATCTAATTGTGTACTTAAATTCAACCGCAGACAACTGATTGGTTGATTGTAATCCTTTAGATACCTTTCTCTCAAAGTTATCTGACATTATCAAGAAGAAATTGTTTAACTCTGAGGTTTTGTCATATTTTATTATCAGTTTCTAAACTATAGCGAATAAACTGTGATAATGTGAGAAAATGTTGACTGCATATAGTTTTTTTTAATGTTTTTAAAAGAAGTCTCTTGTGCTCACTAAGACTGTGTTTGTTTGATCACAATACAGTAAAAACATCAATATTGTCAAACTATAACTTTTTTTTTTTAAACTTTCAATTTTTTTAATAAGTGTTCTATTTTTAAATATTTTAAAATGTAATTTATTCCTGTGATGGTAAATCTGAATTTTCAGCATCATTACTCTGATGATTTGGTGCTTAAGAAACATTTCTTATCATTGTTAAAAATGGTTGTGCCACTTAATATTAACTTGCAAAAGAATAGCATTAATTTAAAATCTTTTTCTTTTTTTTTAACAATGTAAAAGTCTTTACCATCACTTTTGGGCAATTTAATGTAACTTTGCTGAATAAAAGTATTAATTTCTTTAAAATAAATAAATAAATAAATAAAATCCTACTGACCCCAAACTTTAACGTATGTTAAACTTTAACGTGTATGTATATTTATATATATATAAAAAATCTTACTGTCTGCATTATAGCCTATATGTTTATACTGAAAAATATCAAAAGGGTTTTTTAATATTTTAAATTAGCTCCTTTCTGTTTCCCTTTGCACCAGGTGAACAAGTGACATGGCTTTTCTTTCGCAGAAGGAAACTGCTCTGGAAAGTTTGAGACAGAAGGCACATTGCTTGAGATTCCATCATGAGATCTACCTCACCCCCTTCTGATCTTGAAACCTTGGGAAACTTGGATTGGGATAGTGTCCCTGCAATCAGCGCTCTGAACTGCATGTTCTCGTATCTGCACATCTGCATGATCAAACTTTGTTCTGTAATCTGCTATTAATCTTGTTTGCATGTAACCTGGAGGATGGCCTTGTAACTGAATTTCAGCTGGTACAAGTTCAATTTTTTTATGGTTCCAGACAGGGTACAGATATTTTTTTCATGTATTTCAAATGGCAATGTTTTAAGCAGGATGAGCTACTCATTATGGCCTTTTATTAATTATATTTTTACTATATTAGATTGCATTGTACCTTGCATTTGTATTATGCCCATTAGAAACAAAACTATTAGTCACATTTATTTATCATCGTTATCTGTCAGGATTGTTGAAATGTACCGAATCATACTGTGTGAAAAGTATAATGCTTTGTTATTTGGGGTTGAAAGAGATTATGTAGTTCATGTAGCAATAATGTGCATTGCCTTAATCTAAAAACTATTATTTTTTCTCATACAATTTATTTGTTTTTGAAGAGGTATGTCTTGACAAAGGTTGTATGAGGTTATCTTGCCATCTGAGGCAATTAACGCCACAGTCTAAGCACGCATTTTAAGACTGTAATTCAAACACTTGAAAAATAGGCCTGAAATTCCATTCAAAATGTTATACAAGTAAATAAAGTGGTTTCCATATGATTCAAACACTGTTCAAGATTGTCTCCAATGATTCTGCAATCTGTAATTCTCATAAAGTCTGGACATAGGTCCTTATTAGGAAATTATTTGATACTATTATTAGCAGAGACACAAGAATTCGACACAAAAGATTTAATGTTTTCATTAAAGGTTTGAGGACTTCTGTATGTTATTTGAAACGAGCAGCTGACTGTATTTGGTTATTGAATTTAGCTTAAAGACATATGTCTTAAGAATACAGCAAGTAGTTTTCTGGATAATAACACATATAATATGTGACATATTCAAAAAAGAACCTGATACAAATCTGATCTGAGTGAACAACTTTCATTCTTGCCGGAACCTTTATACAGAGTGGGCGATTTCTCTCCGGACATTTGATAGTGATGTACCACCTCACGATATAAACGAATTACCCTAAAAAAGACTAAATAAAATATTTTATATTTATAATAACTGCTTTTTCTATGTAGGTGTATATTACAGTTTGTGTCCGAAAGTCTACAATGTTTATATAATACGTTCTATCCATTTTTTATTGTGGAATACATATGCTCTCTCTTGATTGGTTGCTTTGTCACGCGTTGTTTCTAGAGTTTGAAGTGCATTGTGGGTAACTTTATAGGCGACAATAATTTAAGTTCATTTATCTTGTTTCTACAATAAAACATAACAGCTGTTTGCTGTTATTTAAGTTATATATGCAAACGGAACAATAAGAACAATGTTTCAAATTCCACTCTAATGTGGATGTGATTGTTGTTTTTCTCATCGGTGATCATAATGGTGAGCACACGTATGTGGAAATATGTCTCATTTTAACAGATACATTCTGTGTACTACTTGTACTCCGATATTCGTCGATATTTGTATTAGTTACAATTATTTGAAGCGTTAGTGGTTATGAAAATGCCAATATTTTAGATGTTCCTTTCCTAATCGATGTGTCAAGAACTGTGTGAGTCACCAACTGATGAACACCGTCTGTGAGACACCTGGTGCCATTAGAGACTCAAGCTGGGTTTGGTGATTACAGGTTAAGACTATACTTTCAGGGATCATTTCTATAGTTTTTAACTTGGAAGTGCATTTCTAAAGTGACGAGTCTCCCTAGCCACGATGAAGAGCTTTGATACTCTTTTCTGAGCGTGAATCGGGTGTAGAGTAATGATTCATTTCATAAGCTCTGTACCATTGATGAACGTTCCCCACTGTTTTATACTGTGGGGAGGAAAGGAGTATGATCAGAGTGGTTATTTTAAAAATTGTGAAATTTAGATGTAAACGATTGAAGTTTAAAGTCTGGAAGTGATACTGTTAATAGAGAAACTGTAAATGAACTCAATTTCTGTTTGTCTTTATAAGTTTGACACAAATTGTTTATTTTAGGTATTGTTATCGATTTTCTTATCTGTACGTGAGACGTAGCGTGTGAGCCATTTCGTTTAAATTTTGTAGGTGGCGCTGTCGAGCCATTTTGCCACGGCTTATTCTGAATCCCATAACAGATGTAAATTTTCGCCACTTCTGACGCGTGTGCAAAATTTTGTGCGTTTTCCAGCGTTTTTAGGCCCCCCAAAAAAGCGATTAATTTGGGAGAATAATAATAATAAACGTAGCAATTCCAATAGGGTCCTCACACCATCGGTGCTCGGGCCCTAAATATGATTGGCCCTAGGTGTGCAGATAAACAACTGTATAGTGTCATTTTTAATGTAGTTCGTGTTCTTTTAGTGTGGTAATGTTGTGAGATTAAGTTATGACTGTACTTTCAAGGATCATTTGTATAGTTATTAAAGGGTAGTTCACCCAAAAATGAATATTACCCCATGATTTACTCACCCTCAAACAATCCTAGGTGTATTTGACATTCTTCTTTCAAACGAATAAAATTGGAATTATTAAAAAAAAAAAAAAAAATATATATATATATATATATATATATATATATATATATATATATATATATATATATATTTTTTTTTTTAATAATTCCAATTTTCGTATATATATATATATATATATATATATATATATATATATATATATATATATATATATATATATATATATATATATATATATATATTTCTGGCTAATCCAAGCATTATGAATAGCAGCCCAAAATTTGAAGGCCAAAAAGTGCATCTGTCTATTATAAAAGTAATCCACATGGCTCCAGGGGGTTAATAAAGAGGGGCCTCCAGGGGGCCTTCTGAAGTGAATCGATGGGTTTGTGTAAGAAAATTATCCATATTTAAAACTTTATAAAGTAAAATATCTAGTTACCAGTGGACCGCCTCCCGTATTCAACTCACAAAGAAAGTGTAATGCCTCTTGCTGTTCAAAACGCTTACGCTATGTCCGATGTCAGTCGCGCCAGTTACGCTGGCTGTCCACCGGAAGCTAGATATTTTACTTTATAATGTGTTAAATATGGATATTTGTCTTACACAAACCGTAAGAAGGCCTTTATTAACCCCCCGGAGCCGTGTGGATTACTTTTATAATGGATGGATACACTTTTATTTGGGCTTCAAATTTTGGGCTGCCATTCACTGTCATTATAATGCTTGGAAGAGACATTTTTAATATAACTCCGATTGTATTCGTTTGAAAGAAGACAGACATATACACCTAGGATGGCTTGAGGGTGAGTAAATCATGGAGTAATTTTCATTTTGGGTGAACTTTCCCTTTAACTAGGAAGTGTATTTCTAAAGTGGCAAGTCTCTAAACAGAACTCAACTGCACTTTGTTGCCAAGTCCATGGGTTGAAGCGACCCCAATTATGTGATATACAGACCCAGGAATGCGAATTTTAGCAGGCAGCCCTGCCAAAATAACACATATTTTACCCCCCAAATGCCTTTTTTTCCCGGAGAACCCCCCTGGAAAACTATTGGGCTTGTTTTTGGCTAGTTTTGAGGAACGTTAGCAATTGGGAGGGTTTTGTTGTAAAAACTTGGCAACCCTGTCTGCACGCACGCTGGAATAAGTAGCCTAACGTTAGAAGAACAAGATAATAATACAGTTAACTTACTGCACTGAATCATTTAACTCTATAAAGCCTACTGTGATTGGATACATCAACACTTAAATCCCTTTTTTTGCACATCTTCAACATGTTTTATGCCCTCTAATTTATAGTTCATACGCATTCTGCATATTGAGAAAACAGTTTCCTTGATAAAATAAGAACTTAATCTTCACGCTCATCATTGTCATAGATACGAAAATAAAACATAACATGCCAATGCTGCAGATCTAACCAACAGCAATAAAACTTACTTTCCGCACAGCAAGTTAAAACCATAAAAAAACTACAAAAAATTAAGCTAAATAAAACTCACAAATGAGGAAAAATCTGATCATTGTCATATACAGGTACCACAACATGTCAGTGCCTCTAATTAAAAGCTTCAATGCCTCATGAGGCTTCATCTCCACACCTCTAGTAATAACAGGAGTTTTATTGTTGGCAAACTCAGGGTTCCCGCGGGGTCTTAAAAAGTCTTAAAATGTCTAAAATTCATTTTTTTTATTTAAGGCCTTAAAATGTCTTAAAAACGGCCAGATTTTCATCCGAGGTCTTAAATTTAATTTAGTTAGGTCTAAAAAAAGGTTTTATCCTCGTTCATTTCCAGAAACGCTGGCCGCAGACCTTTCTAATGATTTTTAGTCATAGGCTGTCTGCATATTAACAGGTAACCCAGCAGGGTTTTTTTGTAAAATAAGTTTTCTGTAAAATATAAATGTTATTATTAGTAGTATTATTATTATATTGTTATATTTAATCTTAAATATTCTATTTTAATTTTTTAAATAATTCAAATGTTATTGTAATAGTTAATAATGTTTATAATTTTGTTAAATATTTGTATTTATCGAATATAATTATTATTATTAGTCTCATGAATATATAAACATTAATATATAAAATGTTATATGCATACACTTTTTATTTGTAAAAAAACCAAATGCATTTTAACCAGAATAATTGCAATTAGATATCTTCCCCAAATCATGCATCCCTAGTTTGGAGTAGCATGTTCAATCTCTATTAGACTATTAATATGCTGTTTTGTAATATATTCTATTTGAGGGCAAGGTTGTTTTAGCCTATTTTAATTTTGCACCTAAGGTTTTGGGCATTTGACACCTTGTTGGCTGTAGAGGATTTCTAATGTCATTGACTGAATGCATTGAATTTAAATGAATATTATTTTGAAAATTTTCTAATTCAAATAATGAAAGATGTCAGTATAATATATATGTAATTTACAGATCATGAATAATAACATTGTTATTTTGTTTATTTCCTGAAATATTTATTATAAATGTTTTTTTCTAAGTCAAACAGTATTGGAAATGAGCCAGATGTTTTTGTGTCTGGGGTGAGGCTGCAGGTAGTTTCGCAATATAAATACCTTGGAGTATTGATTGATTCTAAACTTACATTTAAAGCTCAGGTAAAAAAGGTCTGCAAGCAGGTTAAATGCAATTTTTATAATTTTAAGCTCACTAGAGATTGTATGTCACTAGAGGCTGCTAAGATGTTTATGCATTCTATGGTTATTACTCATATTATTTATTGTTTAACAACCTGGTCTCAGGCAAGTTCAGTGACTCTAAAACCATTAGAGGCTTTATATAAACGTACACTCAAAGTTCTAGATAGGAAGTCTGTATATTTTCATCATTGTACAATATTGAAAAAATATAATTTGCTGAGTTGGGAAAATATGATTAAATATGCCAATGTGTGCTTGATGTATAAAATTATCTATGGTTTAACTTCTCCCCTCTCAGCCAATTAGTTACCATCAGAACAACTGCTTATCGCTCCACAAGAGGTGCGTTAAGAGGAGATTGCATTATACCACTCCGGCGGAGTAATTTTAGTCAGTCTGCTTTCTCTGTTAAAGCTGCACAGCAATGGAACGCTATTCCAGCAACTATAAGAGAATTAGATACATATCAATTATTTAGAGTTCATGTGAAGAAATGGTTTATTAATAATCAGGTCTGTCAACATTGAATTTATATCTGCTTGCTGTACATTTATTGTTTCTTATTTCTTATTTTATATTGAGATGGTTTTTATGTAGTGTGTTATGTATTTTTTAGGGTGACTTGTAATATTCTGTCCAGGGACTACAGATGAAAAATAGCCTTTAGGCTAATTCTGGTGCATTTACAGAAATGTTTTATTAATGTGCATTGTCCCTGTTAACTAAACAATCAAATAAATAATAAATTAATTAATATATTCAATAACCACTCTGATCATACTCTCTTCCTCCTCACTGTATAAAACAGTGGGGAACGTTCATCAATGGTACAGAGCTTATGAAATGAATCATTACTCTACACCCGATTCACGCTCAGAAAAGAGTATCAAAGCTCTTCATCGTGGCTAGGGAGACTCGTCACTTTAGAAATGCACTTCCAAGTTAAAAATTATAGAAATGATCCCTGAAAGTATAGTCTTAACCTGTAATCACCAAACCCAGCTCGACTCTCTTCTGGCACCAGGTGTCTCACAGATGGTAGGGTCTCATAGTGATGAGAAAAGTGAAATCTGAAGCAATGGGATTTTTAGACTTAAATCTGCTAAAAAAAAATAAACATTGCAGATTAAATTATACCACGTGCAATAAAATATTTCTTAAATAAAATGAGACAAACATCAGTCTCATCGTGATCACGTGAGAACATAATTGACCAGCAGATGTCATTTACCAACCCATTACTACTATATCAAACATATTTACTAATAGAAATTATCAATACAGTAACTTCAATGCCACATTTAACATTAATGTGACATGTTCATTATTATATTAATTAATTATTAATGCAATCAATTTCTTCATTCTATCTTCACATTTTATATTATATAACCACTCTGATCATACTCTCTTCCTCCTCACTGTATAAAACAGTGAGGAACGTTCATCAATGATACAGAGCTTATGAAATGAATCATTACTCTACACCCGATTCACGCTCAGAAAAGAGTATCAAAGCTCTTCATCGTGGCTAGGGAGACTCGTCACTTTAGAAATGCACTTCCAAGTTAAAAACTATAGAAATGATCCCTGAAAGTATAGTCTTAACCTGTAATCACCAAACCCAGCTCGACTCTCTTCTGGCACCAGGTGTCTCACAGATGGTAACAGTAAGGGTTTGAAATCTTTGAAAAAGTGACATCTAAAACAACGTCGACTTCACAATCATGAATGTTTCTAATAGACTTGTAGCTAACGCACTTGTTGATTATTGCCGCGTTTGAAAAACACAATGTTGCTAATCCAGTGATTGGTTATTTCTCAAAGGCGCTCTATGTAGCATGGTAACTTGTAAGCATGTTTTCCACACTGTTTGGGGTTTGTCGTTCTTCTGCTGTTCTCCTGTGTGGTGTAGAACCAATAGAGATATACAGTTATTCTGATGTTTTATTGTGTACAAAATAATTCTCAGCAACCTGCCGTCCACGCTTTTTAGACCTGTCTCTTTAAACTCCTCCCTGCTGGGAGTGATGACGCGAGCAGCGCTAAACACCTGACGTCACGCTCACACGGGTTGTTTTCTCGCGAGCCCGTGTACTTCTTAATCTCTCATTACTGTTATTAAAACTCAACAGATCTTTTAGCGGCTTTTCAGCGTTTCCTTTAGGTTCCGCCTTCACTTATTCAAACGGGTGTTGGGTCGCTAATATTAGTAAACACTAGATAGGGTCGTAGCTAATGCTAATGGTGGCGTTGGGTATTTCTTGAATTTCTGTTTCATTTCGTCAGGCCTCTTCAAACTGACACCGCCGAGAGATTCAAGCGTTAGTTTGCGTTTTGGCAGTCGAGAATGAACTGGATTTTCCCTCTATCCAAGGGCTCTGGATCGATCCCTCCTCTGAACAGTTTACAGAAACAAAGACAGAGACAGATCGAGTCTCTCAAAGCTGCTCACTCCAAGTAAGTGTCACGAATGGCTGTGTCCCAAACCTAGAGAGCTGAATACCTAGACAGCGTTTATCTATTAAGATAGCAAGAGGGAGCTCACTAGGATTGGAGACCGCCAAAATGTACTATACATCTAATGATTTCTGTTTTGATAACACGTGCTCGCTGGTCTGGTCAGTGACATGTATCATCCGGCCGGAACCCCCGATGTATGTTGTTGTGTTTTGTGTGTGTGCGAGCGAGCGCGCGTGTTCTGGACGTGCCGTGCATGTTTCAGATTAAAGTATTAGCTCTTCATAGTTTATTCCAGATCCCTTCTTACTCAACAGGACAGGTTTTAAATTAGCGGCATAGTAACGTTACACCCTGTATTTTCCTTAACAAGACTGATAGTTCTGACGAGGCAAAATGTACTAGTTATTCAGAGCACAAGATCTAACCCATTACGAAATGGCGAGTTCATCACAATTCATCTGAGCTATCAGTTTCGTAGAATATAACTCTAATATGAGACAGTCCATCTTGTTAACAATGAAAGTGAATTAGATAACAAGCGATTCGCAAATATAATGATAGTTCCCGAAAATGTTTCCCGGACTCCTCCATTGGTTTACAAAAAAGATAGTCCCGCCCCAAAACAACGTGATTGGCTCAAAATAATATTTATTATTATTTTTGTGGGCATTTGTATGTGCAGTATTAAAGTCACTAATATGAAGTCAAAATGAACTATTCTTATTTTATGGAATAATCATATAAAAATATCTTGCCTCTTGCAATGACGTCTCTTCTGATGTCTCTGATGAGGTGTTTACCTGTCACTCACATGAGATCACCGCAATAAATTCAATAAACTCAAGTCACTGCCTACATTTTTTCTTGTTTAATAAGCCATTTCACTCGGGTATAAATATGTCACAATAGGGAAGAAAATACTATCACAACGAATGCAGACTTTATAAAAAATGACAAAACAAAAAAACACAATGGCTGCTTATTTGTCTGACTTAATTCTGATGTCTCTATAGTCTTGCAGAAATTCAAAAGGATGTAGAGTACAGACTTCCTTTTACTATCAACAATTCAACTATTACTGTCAATATGTAAGTATACAAATTAATTGTTTTATTTTTATCCATTTACACATGAGTTTTGAGTGTGGTTTAATATAAATTGTCATCCACAGCTTACTCCCACCACAGTTCCCTCAGGAGAAACCAGTGGTCAGTGTGTTTCCACCAGTAGGTCATCATTTAGTAGACGGTAATAATGGAACAATGGTTACCAGCCCACTCATAACTAATGTAAGTTATTTGTCATTTTATATGACTTTTGCGAAATCAGTCGTTATGCACTGCATGTAAATGTTCTGGTTTTCTACTTTTTTGGGGTAAACATGAAATCAATACTTATATAGCCTATATTTACTTTATTAATACACATTAATTTAATGCCACTTTTCACAATCCAATCAATACCTTTTGGATAAACTCTTCAAGTCAAATGCCATTTTGTGTTGACATTAAACTGCATAGCTATCTATGTATGTATTATGTAACAGTTGAACATTTTCCATCAGCTCACTATTTTACTCTTCTCTTTTTCTTTTCCCTTTTTAGTTTGGAATGCATTCAGATTTAGGGAAAGTTATTCAGAGTTTGCTAGATGAGTTCTGGAAAAGTCCTCCTGCCTTGATATCAGGTCCCAACTTTCCTTAGTGAGTATTTTTCACCATGTTACTAGAGGTTAAATCATGTCTAATAAGGAATTATGTCTAATTTGTGCGTTTGTTGTCATCTTTGTCTTGTGGCTCAGTATGTACAAACCATCTGGGATGCCTCCTTACCCAACTCAGAGCTTCCATTTTGTTCCTGCCTTCCAACCACAGGATGGTCAGCGGCCTATTGGCCCTGCCCCTGTGCCACATGCAGGGATGGAGCCTCAACAAGCCCCTCCGCGACCAGCAGCACCAGCTTATGGACTCATCACAGACCTTCCTCTTCCTGTACCAACTGCTGACTCACAGGTACCTAACGGGCATTCATTCCAAAATCAACCAATTGGTTTACTTACTATTACATTTACTGTATTTTTACACTATACTACATCGAGAGAGCTGACATTGTGTGTGACACTAAGTACTTGTGTTCTGAACAATGACAACTTGAGTTCCGATCTGACAGTTCAGACTGCAATTTCAAACCATCTACAATTGTGGCTTCAATTGATTTGATAGAAATCGTATTTTTTGTTCATTTCTAATGTTCAGACTACAATAATATGATTTGGGATGTCGTGAACAAAATAGAAACTAGAGGTGATACATTTGTATACGTCATTATGTTTAATGACTTTAAATTTCCACCACCATCTTTGCCACCTGCTACACATCCTGATTCAAATAAAAACAAGGACACAGTCAATTTTTACAGAAATATGTTTCACACCACCACACACAATATTGAGAGGTTATATTATGGCGTTCACACTGTTTTTAAAAGCAGCGTATTTATGCCACACATTATGGAAGCCAATTTCCACCATGACATATAGGCCCAGTTTCACAGACAAGGGCTTAGTTCAATTAGGGAATTTAAGTAGCTTTTATAAACATGCCTTATAAAAAAAAAAAAACATTACTGGTGTGCATCTTGAGACAAAACAATGCACTGACATATTTAAAAAAATTTAGGGCCTTATCATACACCCGGCGCAGTGTTTTTTGCTAGTTTCAGCCCGACGCAGTTTTCATTTTTACATCCACGTTTAAATAGCAAATGCATTTGTGCCCATCTGCCCATGGGCGTGCTGGTCTGAAAACGAGGTGTGTTCAGACGCATTGTTGGAGTTTTGCTATTTTGAGGCAACTGAAATAGACTGCGCCATTGACCAACAAAAACCTGGTTTAAGGGACACCAGCAGCACGCAAACATTTTTAAATATTAAAATTAAAAGGATGCCTCTCTGGAGATGCGTTCAGTCTTTCTGCTTGCAAATTCCGCCATGTAAATAGCGAATCTGCCATGGTGCAAGCGCAACTGGCTTTTAAACGGAATGGGAGATGCGGCTCTGATTGGTTTATTGCACGTTACGCCCAAAACACACCCATGACTCATTAAGAGACTACATACAACCCTTTTGAACCATGCGTCTGGTGCGCAGACTGTTTTTTCCGTCATTAAACTAGCAAAAGTGGATTCGGATACGTTCTAAGCTCAGATCATTAAAATAGGGCCATTAGTTGCTTTCAGTTAAAACAGCTCAAACATGCATTTTAGTCTGGGACTAAGCTTAAGCCTTGTATGTGAAACCAGGGGTTAACCAAGTTTAAATTTTGAGATACCAAGTCAGAAATATGAGATAAATTATGATTTTTATATTATGTCGTAGTGTTTAATCAAACTTTTATCTCAATTATGACGTAGCATGCCATCATTTTGACTTTAATCTCATAATTAAGTTGACAATATTTTTTTCCCATATTAAGAGGTTACAGTATTCACACCATTTGTACAAGCAGTGTAGTGCTGTGTAGCAAAATGTAGCAAAAGACTAAAAACATGATATGAAAAGTCGAAATTATGAGATCAAACGTTGAAATTATGACATTATAATGTAAAAAGTCATAATTATGAGATAAAAGTCATAAGACATGTCATAATTTTGATTTATGTCAGTGTTTATTTTTTTATCGAAATTTTGCCATACTAAGCCAAAGTAATGAGAAGTCCAAATTAAAAGAAAATTAAGACAAAATGGGCTTCCATAACTCGTAGCACACTGAAAATACACTATATCTTATCAACCAACATAGTCTTTTGCAATATAAGCTTTTATGAAGCAACATTCTATAATGGAGCACATTACTCACCACTTTCAATGTGGCGTGAAACAGGAACACACATAATTCAAACCACAATAACCAATTATCACTCTTGATGTTCTTCCCTTGTAGTCAGGACTAAATGGACACATATACAAGATGCCTGACATCCCTGATACATTTCCAGAACTATCTGAGATGAGGTACGATACTTCAGGCCATTTGTTTTGTCTTGCATTTGTTTGTTCTGAGGATGAATTAGATCTTGTTTTTAGGTAGTTTCCTTTACTAAAACATACCAATTACTTTTTCTATTCTTAAAAATACATATGAACATGAACTTGACATTACTCACATTGTCTCATCTCCTAGTGTTTCTCAACTGAAGGACATGAGTGATCAAGACGACGTGCTGTTGGAGTTCTTCATGTGTCTGCCTCAGCTCAAACAAGTAACCTCTGACAAAGAGGATCTGGTCAACAACATTGTAGAGATGGCCAGTGAGTTTCCTGAGCGCACTGTGGTTTGAGCTAGTTACTAACCTCTAGATCAAATTTAGACTAAAGTGAGATGAGTGGAATTTTTTCACAGATAACTTGAATCACCAAATAACAGAAGGAATATGTTTTACTTTCAGAGAAGAACCTACAACTTGAGCCGCAACTGGAGGGCAAGAGACAAGAGATGTTGTGTAAAGTATGTACTTTAACAAATACTTGGGCCTAAAAGTCTGCGATTTAATTTTTCAGCTCAACTTTTTTTAGTTCATTGTCAATGTTGATAATGTTATCTGTAATAAAACAAAATGTATTTAAAAGAGAATAATGCGAAGTAGAAGCATTAAAGCTGTCTCAGACTTCTGGAGCCCAATGTACATTATTATCTTGTCACAATCTTTCCTTTTTAGAATGCTAACGATAATCTGGTGTGTGTGTTTTTTTTTTCTTCTTCTGTAGTATGAACAGTTAACCCAGATGAAGTCGGTATTTGAAACCAAAATGCAAAGACAACATGAGCTCAGTGAGGTAAAACACACATGCAAAGATGGAAAAAAATCTCTTTTGCATTTATCATTTCGATACCTGATTGCGCGTTAGACAAGGAAATGGCAAATATAATATTGCAGTATTCATGTGATCTAATATTCAAAATATCAAACCTCAGGATTTGCATACCTGTGTTGTTTGTGGTTTTTCTGCCTCCATATTGTATGTTTTGCTCTCTTTTTTTTCTTAATCTTTTTAACCGTGTTACGTTTGTCTCAGGTAATTGGTAGATTGACTAGATAAAATATGATTGATCTATGATGTATCATTCATATATATACACCGATCAAGCATAACATTATGACAGGTGAAGTGAATAACACTGATTATCTCTTCATCACGGCACCTGTTAGTGGGTGGGATATATTAGACAGCAAGTGAACATTTTGTCCTCCAAGTTGATGGGTTAGAATTAGGAAAAATGGGCAAGTGTAAGGATTTGAGCGAGTTTGACAAGGGCCAAATTGTGATGGTTAGACGACTGGGTCAGAGCATCTCCAAAACTGCAGCTCTTGTGGGGTGTTCCCGGTCTGCAGTGGTCAGTATCTATCAAAATTGGCCAAGGCTCATTGATGCACGTGGGGAGCGAAGGCTGACCTGTGTGATCCAATCAAACAGGCAAGCTACTGTAGCTCAAATTGCTCAAGAAGTTAATGCTGGTTCTGATAGAAAGGTGTCAGAATACACAGTGCATCGCAGTTTGTTGTGTATGGGGCTGCATAGCTGCAGACCAGTCAGGGTGCCCATGCTGACCCCAAAAGTGGGCACGTGAACATCACATGGATGGCCGGGTGCATGTGCATCGGGGAACACATGGCACCAGGATGCACTATAGGAAAAAGGCAAGCCGGCAGAGACAGTGAGTGTGATGCTTTGGGCAATGTTCTGCTGGGAAACCTTGGGTCCTGCCATCCATGTGGATGTTACTTTGAAACGTACCACTTACCTAAGCATTGTTGCAGACCATGTACACCCTTTCATGGAAACGGTATTCCCTGGTGGCTGTGGCCTTTTTCAGCAGGATAATGCGCCCTGCCACAAAGCAAAAATGGTGTTTGAGATGTTGACTTGGCCTCCAAATTCCCCAGATCTCAATCCAATCGAGCATCTGTGGGATGTGCTGAACAAACAAGTCCGATCCATGGAGGCCCCACTTCACAACTTACAGGACTTAAAGGATCTGTTGCTTAAATCTTGGTGCCAGATACCACAGCACACCTTCAGGGGTCTAGTGGAGTCCATGCCTCGAAGGGTCAGGGCTGTTTTGGCAGCAAAACCTGGACCAACAATATTAGGTTATGCCTGATCGGTGTGTGTGAATCGTTTTTGAAAGAAGTGTCTTTTTCTCATTTGTTTGCTCATTTACTTGATCATAAATACAGTAAAAACAACGTTTTTTGAAATATTATTACAATTTAAAATACCTCTTTTTCTATTTTAATATACTTTAAAATAAATGTAAGTTATTCCTGTAATGCCAAAGTTGGTTTGGTGCTTAGTTATTATGGTTTTTAATAATGGTTCTTCTTCTTCTTAATTTTATTTGTATCAATCTTAAACACGTAACTTTTTTGCTGCTTTTTGATGATTATTATTATTTTTATTATTATATATATATTTTTAACTGATACATTTTTGTCAGGATTCTTTAATGAATAGAAAGTCAAAAAGAACAGCATTTATTTGATATTAAAAAAAAATTCAATTCAATTATAAAATGTCTTTAATGTAACTTTTGATCAGTGTAATGTGTCCTTTTTCTTTTTTAATCTTACTTACCCCAAACCTTTGAACAGTAGTCTATCACAGTTTCCACAAACATATTAAACACCACAACTGTATTCAACACTGATGATAATAATAATAATAATAATAGTTTCTTGAGCAGCAAAGCAAATCAGCATATTAGAATGATTTCTGAAGGATCATGTGACACTGAAGACTGGAGTAATGATGCTGAAAATTCAGCAATTTTTTTAATTGAAATGTTCATTTTCATATTCCTCTGCCAGAGCTGCAGTCTGAGTGCGCTGCAGGCCAGATTAAAGGTAGCGGCCCATCAGGCTGAAGAGGAGTCAGAGGAGACAGCGGAAAACTTTCTGGAAGGAAAGACAGAGATTGACGACTTCTTAGGCAACTTCATGGAAAAGAGAACGGTATTAAAGCAATATTCAGAATGAAACGACAAACAAATGTTATATGCACTTCCAGTAGAAATCTATAGGGGAACTGCACAGCACCACACTGAATATTAAAGACATGTGAAAGTTACAAAAGTATAACTTTATACTTTTCACAAGACTGGTGTGATGTTCATGAGACTTTTTTTTCTGCTCCAACTTGTTACAATAGGACGTCAGCACAGGATCACTTGTCAAGCCATTTCATTGTGTCTTATCATAAGGTTCGATATAAAAACTTCCTAAAAGTTAACATGATGATCTAACCTTCTGTTTCAGCTTTGCCATTCCAGAAGAGCCAAAGAGGAAAAGCTCCAGCAATGCATGAACACACATGGACAGTTCCCCACCACACATTAGATTGAACATCCCAGTGCTCTTTCCTTGGAGGAAGGTACGTTTACGGTTTGATTCACTTGTGGTAAGAAAGTGTTTTCAGCTCTTATGTTGATTAAAAACATTAAATGATATTCTTTATCGCAGGTTCGGGATCAATCTACCAGCAGACCGGTGGTCTTGAGACAAGCAGCACATCTTGTGGTCTACAGCCTTGATTTGGCAAACCTAGATATATATGACGAAAGAGATTTCTGCATCATTCTTTAATGAAATCAAAATGATTTTTGCACACGATTCCAAAAGTGTTACTCTCACACTGGTTGAGTAGACCAGATGCGAGTACGTCTGGCTGTGCCCAGTCTGGCTGTGACCCAAAGGCTGAGGAGAGGAGAGCAATCTGTCTTTAATAGTGTTCAGAAACAGCCTGAGTTCTAAGCTTATTAGTTCAGTTGATGATGTGACAAATGGGGTTGGGCCTTGTACGCACTTGAAAATGATTTTTGAACTGTGTTAATGCTGCCGTAAACGTACGACAAAAACATACTGTATTTAATGATGTTGATAAAAAGCCTTTATTATAATTAGATATTGTATTATATGTTTATTTAATTTGATAGGTTAATAAAACATTTAGAATAATCTCTGTTATGTCTTAAGTGTGGGTTTGCATCTTCAGTAACATGAATGAAATCATACGCTGGAGGTATATGCACAATATATCAGTTGTGAGAGATGTATTAAATTCATAGGTATTTGGTTGATATTGTAAATTTACTTGTGCTTATTTTCCCTACGTTTAAATTGAGATTGTCACTAGAAAATGTTACATTGTTGAATGTAATAATCAAAAACTCATACTCTACATTGTCGTAATAATTTATTTGTAGCATTTTAAAGTAATGATTTGAGCATTCAATGTTTTATTTTTAATATACAGACAAAATATTACTGGCTTTCAATTTAGCATTTATTATTCATCTGCCATAAGATGAAAATAAATATTAGTTTATCGGTATCAGCCAGAATTGTATTATCGGTGCATCCCTGAAAGCCAAGTTCCAGCATAAAGGTGAAATGTGCCACTTTTCAAGTAAGCCATTATGTTTTCTATGAAGAGCAAACACTTTGTGGCTCTTTCAAAGAACTGCAGAGCTGCGTTTGACTTGTTTGTCCAACAAGAGAAGATGAAGGCTGAGCCCCCCTAAAATGAAAACCCTAGAAACGCCCCTGGTAATCGTTGAAAAAAATTGCTATTTTAGCAGAGAATTTGGCGATTTTGGTCACAATGTTGCTCTTTTATGAAACTTACATTGAAGTGTTGATAAAGAATGCATGAAGCTAGAATAAAATGTTTTTGTTTGTTTTTTTTTTAAAGCAGAGGCTGTTATTTCTTTTGATATATGTTCAGATATTCATACAACCCATTTTTCTGGGGCAATGAAATTTTTGTGAAAATGATCAAAAAAGCTGGCGGTGACTGGCAATTTATTTTTGGTCCCCATGCTGGTGGGGAAAGAGTTAATGCCGCTAATTACTCATTTCACTATAACGTTCATCAAAGAATGACTATAACTTGAGCTCAAGTACCCAGATTCATGTAACACACCATTTAGCACTAGCATTCTCAGTAAAAATTGGCTCCAGATATGCTGTTTGGCAAACACTTTATTGAGTGCATTTGCCCTATATTCATATGTTCCAGACAAAACCTACTGGTACAGCTGAAAAGTTAATCACATGGATGTGTGAGGGATTGATTGTCTATTTGTCATACTCTACATTGTCGTAATAATTTATTTGTAGCATTTTAAAGTAATGATTTGAGCATTCAATGTTGTTTATTTTTAATATATAGACAAAATATTACTGGCTTTCAATTTAGCATTTATTGTTCATCTGCCATAAGATGAAAATAAATATTAGTTTATCAGTATCAGCCAGAATTGTATTATCGGTGCATCCCTGAAAGCCAAGTTCCAGTAATAAAGGTGAAATGTGCCACTTTTCAAGTAGGCCTAAGCCATTATGTTTTCTATGAAGAGCAAACACTTTGTGGCTCTTTAAAAGAACTGCAGAGCTGCGTTTGACTTGTTTGTCCAACAAGAGATGTGTAGAAGTGTTTATTGTGGTGAAAATCAAGCTTTTAATGCTGTTTATATGTCTACGTGATGTTTTAAGACAAACCATGTGCAAATTCATGTCAACACCATTGCGGAGTATTTTCTCCTTTAAACTGCAGTGAACCAAAGACTCTTCAAAAACCAAGCGACACCCTCCCGCAGTTTCTCTTGACTTAAACTGCAATTCATCGACTGGCCACTAGGGACAGGCTCCAGAAGGGAGCAGAATCTCATTGAGCCCCATGTTAAAATGCCCAACTTTACAGCAGAAAAAAAACATGTTTACAGCCTGGTACAAATTGTGGTATTGGTCTATCCGGCAAATTTTACCCTTTGGGACAACTGTGGGGGGGGTGGATTTTTTTATAACTCATTCGTTTACAATATATAAAGCCTTAAAGTTCTGTATAATTAAGGGTGTGGCCACTTTGAGTGACAGGTGGATAGCCATTAATCTGCTATCTGTTAGTCATCGCGTCACCTCGGCTCCACCCACGTCCCGCCTCTTTGCCCATTTTCTGTTATCCGCGAGTGACCCGCGATGACGCTCTGACAAGATGGCAACGGCCAGCTCGTCCCTTCTTTACGCTTCAAAACTGCTCATCAGAATCCTATGCGGTGACGTCACGGACACTACGTCCATATTTTTTTACAGTCTGTCAAAAACACGATTTGAAATCTCCAACCAATCACAACAACGTGTGATCGTCAACCAGTGGGTCTCTTTTTACAGTCTATGTTCTCTGCGCTGGTGCGAGTGGGTGGAGGCGGGGATTATTTGCATATTCATATAACCACGCAAGGGTGTAAAGTTACATTCAAGCTATTTTAAGACATGTTTTTTTCCTAAGGAATTTTTTTTTTTTTAATGTAATTTTGGTGTGCAAAGATGAATTATAAGGGATAAAATTATTGACTACAGGGGGACTTTAAAAACTTGTTTGGAACTATTCATTTAACTCTTTCACCCCCATTAATGGAATTTTCTGGCTGTCCGTGTTGTACGGTAAAGGGGCTATTACGCATTTTTTTAAAGAGTAGTTAATCTCAGGATCAAAACAGAGACAAAAAGGAGCAGAAACAAGCGGTAAAAGCATTGCTTATGCACGTTGCAATCGTCATGGGCGTCACTAGGTACTTTTTAGGGGGGGCTTTAGCCTGTCCAGCCCCCCTAAAAAAATGTGTGATTAACCATTCAAACATATGAAACTGGCGAGAGGCTTCGGCTTCGTCCCGTCTTTTAATCAGCGTGTTCTTCAATCCACTGTGGCAGCAGAGGTGTGTGCGTTGATCTGAGCCTCATTGGTCTGTCACCGCTCGTCAATGTCAAAATATTTGAGAAAACCAATCAAATCAGAGTAGGCGGCCTTTATGTAAGCACAGAAGCTGCAGTGGCTGAGCGCAAATTTTAGCAGCAGGACTCGACGTCAAGTGCAAGATATGTAGCTAAACTAAACGTTTCGTATTTGACAGCTGCTTCTTTAAGTCAGAAATGTTAAACAAATGACAAAAATATTCAGGCAAATTAATAAACTTTTGTCTAATTTTGCCATTTTGATTTGAAATAGGCCTATGTAATGTCATTTATAATTTAATTAACAAACAAGAAATATCAACAAAGTAATATTAGTAATCAATGTGTGCATATTGTAAATTTAATAATTCCATGTGGAGCTCTCAGTAAATAAAAAAGCCCAACTTTTTTCAGCCTGTATTGGGCATAAGATTAGTAATGAATGTGGGCATATTGTAAATTTAATAATTCCATGTGGAGCTCTCAGTAAATAAAAAAGCCCAACTTTTTTCAGCCTGTATTGGGCATAAGATTAGTAATGAATGTGGGCATATTGTAAATTTAATAATTCCATGTGGAGCTCTCAGTAAATAAAAAAGCCCAACTTTTTTCAGCCTGTATTGGGCATAAGATTAGTAATGAATGTGGGCATATTGTGAATTAATTTAATATATTTAGTTACCTAGCTTTCCTGTTAGCCTTCAGTAAATTAACATGTCTACAAAATTATTCATAAAACATATAAATATCAGTTAAACATATGTTTACTTTCTTCACTGACAAAAATGGAAAAACTTTATCAGTCATATCTGCCCACTGACATGGTTTTCAAGCTATTGTTATCTAATTTTTTGGCGTTCAGAACATTTTAAAATGGACACGTAGATCATAAAAATCAACATTTTCTCGAGGGGCCATGCCCCCTAAACCTCACATTTGGGATCTCAGTGATCATAAACCTGCCTACTTTGTTTGATTAAGGGATGTAAAATATGGTCATGCAGAATGAGGCTTTAATATTTGCTTTATAGGTATAAGTAATAATAAATGGCCAATATCCTAATATGCATACTAATAAGCTACTAGTTAAAAGTGAGAATTTGACCCTATACTAAAGTCTTACCAAATTTTTTTCATTTTCGCAGAGAATTTGGCGATTTATGTCACAATGTTGCTCTTTTATGAAACTTACATTGAAGTGTTGATAAAATGCATGAAGCTAGAATAAAATGTTTTTTTTTTTTTTTTTTTTTAAAGCAGAGGCTGTTATTTCTTTTGCTATACAGGGAGTGCAGAATTATTAGGCACGTTGATTTTCTGATCATATTTTTTTTCCAGGCACATTTGACCAATTCCAAACCACAGTAATCCTAATAACTACTATTGATTTAGTATTTAATAATGTATAAGTGATATATAATTGTTCATGAAGGCTGGAAATGAAAATCACCTTATATTCAGGTGTGCAGAATTATTAGGCATGTTTTCTTTTACAGATAAATTGAGCCAAAAAAGAGATTTAACTCAGACTGAAAAGTCAAAAAGTATTAAATGCCCATGAGAAGGATGCAATACTAATGCAATACTAGACATTGCAGTTAAGGCATGACCATTGGACAGTGAAATGCTCGTTGGGTCAGCAGGATCTGACAAAAACAGGTGGTGAAGAAAAGACACCTGTTAACTGCAAAATAATTAAGGTGAAGAATTAAGGGTGAAACCATCAGGAACCCTTTAGTCTCCAGCGCCACCATTTTCCAAAGCTGCAACCTACCTAGAGTCTCCAGAAGTGCAAGGTGTCAGGATCTCAGAGACTTCAGTTAGGTAAAGAATCCTAAAAAATGACCCCCACTAGATAAGAATCACAAGCTGAAGTGTTGTAAAATACATGAAGAAGGTTTTTTGATAGGCTTTATGGACAGATAGGTTGAGAGTGACTCTTGAAGGACCAGCACCACATCCTCTAGTACCACTGTTTGAAGAATTCATCTTCCAGAATCTGGCAGTACGTTTTGGGAGTTCATTTTAGTCCATCCTGAAGTCCGTTTTGCAGAGATGGACTAAAAATGAACTCCCAAAACGTACTGCCAGATTCTGGAAGATGAATTCTTCAAACAGTGGTACTAGAGGATGTGGTGCTGGTCCTTCAAGAGTCACTCTCAACCTATCTGTCCATAAAGCCTATAAAAAAAAACCTTCTTCATGTATTTTACAACACTTCAGCTTGTGATTCTTATCTAGTGGGGGGTCATTTTTTAGGATTCTTTACCTAACTGAAGTCTCTGAGATCCTGACACCTTGCACTTCTGGAGACTCCAGGTAGGTTGCAGCTTTGGAAAATGGTGGCGCTGGAGACTAAAGGGTTCCTGATGGTTTCACCCTTAATTCTTCACCTTAATTCTTAATTCTTTTGCAGTTAACAGGTGTCTTTTCTCCGCCACATGTTTTTGTCTGACCCAGCTGACCCAACAAGCATTTCACTGTCCAATGGTCATGCCTTAACTGCAATGTCTAGTATTGCATTAGTATTGCACCCTTCTCATGGGCATTTAATACTTTTTGACTTTTCAGTCTGAGTTAAATCTCTTTTTTGGCTCAATTTATCTGTAAAAGAAAACATGCCTAATAATTCTGCACACCTGAATATAAGGTGATTTTCATTTCCAGCCTTCATGAACAATTATATATCACTTATACATTATTAAATACTAAATCAATAGTAGTTATTAGGATTACTGTGGTTTGGAAATGGTCAAATGTGCCTGGAAAAAAAATATGATCAGAAAATCAACGTGCCTAATAATTCTGCACTCCCTGTATGTTCAGATATTCATACAACCCGTTTTTCTGGGGCAATGACATTTTTGTGAAAATGATCAAAAAAGCTGGCGGTGACTGGCAATTTATTTTTGGTCCCCATGCTGGTGGGGAAAGAGTTAATGCCGCTAATTACTCATTTCACTATAACGTTCATCAAAGAATGACTATAACTTGAGCTCAAGTACCCAGATTCATGTAACACACCATTTAGCACTAGCATTCTCAGTAAAAATTGGCTCCAGATATGCTGTTTGGCAAACACTTTATTGAGTGCATTTGCCCTATATTCATATGTTCCAGACAAAACCTACTGGTACAGCTGAAAAGTTAATCACATGGATGTGTGAGGGATTGATTGTCTATTTGTCAGAGAATGACTACAGTTACTGAAATGGGAAGTAAATGTAATGTGGGTGACAGTTCTTGTTTTCACATATACAGCAAATTCTCACTATTTCTATTTAAGAGTTCCTAGTATGAATACAAATGAAATGCGCAGGTGGGAATCTGATGGTCTTGATAGCTACAGTCCAATTTCCATGAAGATATGAGCTATGTTTGGAATGCAAAACTAGCGTACTCTATACCGCCTGCTGTATGTAGTAAGTAGAAAGCATTATAAAATGCAGTACATTTCAAACAACAGTATGCTACTCTACGGTCATCTAGCATATGGTGAAATGAAACAGTTGCGACATTTCTCAAACAAATAATAAAAAAATATTGGTAATCAAGAACGATCGGGAAAAAAATTGTTTATGCAATGCTTTGTGGGACACGGTGTTTTAAGCAGTGTGTATTTTGGCAAATGCACTGTAGTATGTATTCTGGGTATCTGATATATGTTCTGTGTATTAGTATGAGTAGTATGGTAATATGCTGTTTCGAACATAGTTAAAATGTCTGGAAAATGTCAAGACAAAAAAAATGACTTGAAGAATCAGACAGCGAAATATACACAGTCAAACCAAAGCTTAAAATACTAAACGGGAAATAACTTTACTATAATGGAATATGGTCTTATTGCCAGACTCTTGGATATTGTGCACATACTTAAATATAAATTCACACAGATTAAAAAAAATAAAAATTTAAAACAAATAAAATAACATTAAAAATACAACATAGTTCCCAGATTGATACCGGTTACTGTGCTTGTATCCCCCATTGTCACCAGTTCTGTTTTAGTTCAGGCGTTTGTTTTGAGCACCTCGTCCTAATCGGGGTCCTTAGCGTCATCTCCAGCACTGGAGGAGTGGCTACTGAGGTCAGCCACGCCCGATTCAAAATCACTGCAGGTTGAAAGGTCATCAGGGTCACCGCTCTTAGGTTGGGCTGCTAGCTCTAGTGGCAGTGTGAAGGAAGGAGTGTGTTTCTCGCTTCTCGGGGTGGTGAAATAGTCCAGTGGGCTGCCGAGTTCACACTCGCTTGGAATTGGCCGGCGGGCCCGTTCAGACAACTTCTTGGTCTTCTTCCTGTCCCCTGAAGTCGTCTTCTCCTTCAGCTCGGCAAGTCTCTGTTTAAGTGAGGGAGTTTGAAGATGCCAATTTTACATCAGTGCAGCAGATAAAAGGAACACATTCAATTCTAATGGACTGTTTGAAATGGAACACTAGCATACTGTAATGTGTAATATCAGAATGAATCCCATCCCAGAGAGGGCGATGGCTACTTGGTGATGCGTTTTCAAATGCTTATGATACATATGTGATATTTATGCATGCATGTGTATGCCTTGTCCAGCGTCCGTCTCCCGTGGTACCTCCTGGTGGGTGCTAAGCTCCTCCTCCAATTGCTGTGACTCCTCCCTTACTGCGTTCAGGCAATCGGCTGGAGACTGTAAAGCCACACTTTTCTCTGCACGGCCGTACATCCCCTTCCAAAACCTAGATCATAATTTTTAATTGATTAATAAAAAAATAAAAATAAAAAAAACATTTTATTCACTTAGCAAGAACATAATGCCTTTGTCTTGGTCACACAGAGTCCCGCGTTTTAAAATGTTAATGCCATTGTTGCACATGCATTTTTATTTAAAGGTGCACTGTGTAAATTTTAGCGGCATCTAGTGGTGAAGTTGCGAATCGCAACCGCCCACCGATCACCCTCCCTTTCGAAACACAGAGAAGCTACGGTGGCCGACACAGGACAAAGATCGTCGTCGTCTGAGACAGCAGGGAGTAGCTAGCGCTCTGTAGAGCAGTTTGTCCGTTTAGGGCTACTGTAGAAACATGGCGACGCAAAAAGGCAATTTTACTGTAAGGGGACCGGTGTATATGTACATATACATTCTATATGTAAATAGAAATGGCTCATTCTAAGGTAATAAAAACAGAACGGCACATTATGTAAGGTACTTTATACACCACTGCTGAAAACAGTTATATATATTATATTGCATTTCTGTCAATAGATCCTCATAAATATTACACACTGCACCTTTAAATTTGTAAGCATATTCATTGATTCTTCAGCCACGTAAAATTGTGACGTAAAATTGTAGGCCAAAAAGCGGAAACAAGATAGCATTTTAGCATTTCCGGTTCCATCGTCCCTAAGTCTATGTTTTTTTTTAAAATTGGATTTTGGTTAAATGGCTGAAATAAGGTCTGTGGAGAACCCAAGCTCAAGACACTTTCACATTTTATTCTACGACATAAAATACACCAGTATTACCCCACTCATGATTTTTTGAAGCTGTTACGCGTCTTGAAATGTGGCTAAATGGGACTACAGAGGCTATCCGGGACATTAAATGTGGTCACGCCGAACAGGTAAGCTCAGTCCAGTTTAACAGCCTCATTATGCTTATACTAGTTTATAAGAGCACAATTATAACTCAGACTTTTTGAGAACATGTTTTTAGATAAAAACTGAACTGTTGTAAGATGCTTAGTGATGGTGATGTTGAAGTCATGGGACAGTGGTGTAATTTTGCTTATAGCCTACCTTTAGCTTTTTTCTTCTGGCGACTGCATTTAGGCTTCAAAATTAATAAAAGTTGTGTTCATCTGTGAAAATTATCTTGATCACAGAGCTTGTTTATTTGCGATAATCCAAATGCATATGGGACAATCCTATTGGTTTTTTGTCAAGGGAACCAGTGTGATGCCAACTGCCGATTGGCCTACAAAGTGACATCATACTTGCAGACTATGGGGCCCCATCAACTGCTTGGTTACCCATATTCTTCAAAATATAATTTTAAATATACATGCGTGTGTGTGTGTTTTGTGTATATATTTAGTAATATTTAGCTTTAATTTATTTAGTTTTAGTTGCCAATGAAATATTTTAAAAAAATTACGTTTAAGTTTATCATATAATATTTTTATGTTCTCTACGCTTTATTTCAATTAATGAAAATTATTTTGAATTTGGAAATGTATTTATGTTTTGGTGAGGAAAAAAGCAGCATGGGAAAATTAGAGACACTAAATTGTCTGTAGATGTGGATGAATGTAGATGTATGGATGAATATCTATTAAGCTATTTAGTTTTGTACCTAATATTTAAATAACATTTTAATTTTATGTGATTCATTTATTTGAAGTAAATAATTAGGAAATTAGATGTTTTATTCAAATCTGTTAAGTAGAAGTTAGTCTAAAGTCAAATTCACCAATAAGAATAATACAATGGTTGGCATAAGCTTTGTCCTCTGCTGTTTTTACTAAGTAAAACTGGTTTATATCTACTGTCACACTGTGCCTCCAGGTAACATACCTAAAAAGCCCGTCATTTATTTTTTCTGAAACTCCCCTTTTCTCTCTTCCTCAAACACTACTGAAAGTCCCTTGAGGAGGCTTTTTGATCAAGAACATGGATGTTATTTGTTAAACTCTCATTCTATAAGCACCTTAGGATTGGATTAGCCTAAATTAAAACACCCTAGTAAATTACATCAAAAAGTAGCACTTACCCAAAATACACTAAAGTGCCTTGGTGTAAAAAATTAACAAGTTTATTTTCCCCCTTTAATTCTTATTTAAAGAAATCCAACACCCTTTTCTATTGCTACATTGGCTGAAAAAATGTGTCACTGCAAGCTATTTTGTGTCCAGTATAGTTTCATTTCTCATTCTTACAGTATGGAGCTGTCATCTCTCAGCCAAATTAGAAGAAAGCACGACTATTGTATAACTTAAGGGGACATTAAAAAAGTTTATATGATTGTTTAAAGGCATCAGGGCCATTCAAATCATGTTGACTTACTTGAAGCAGTAGGCAGTGGTGAGAGGTTTCAGAACACCCTGTGTTTGGCTGTGGTCTGTCCTGAACAGAGGGTTTGTGTATTCGGCCCGGTTCTCCCACAGGTGTGGCCACAAGGAGTGTGTTCGCTCTTGTAACCTGTATAGTGTACAAAGAAGGAGATTGACTGAGTAAACTAGCACATGAAGGTAATGAAACCAAGCTGATCCAACAGTTAGAATACCTTTTGTTTGAAAATCGATTCTATATCAAGGGCTTACCACAACCATGAAAAAAAAAAAAAAAATCTCAACCTCAGTTTTTTGATTGCTGAAGTTGTAAACTCTATTGTCATCAGTAAAGCGTTTTGAATATGGAACTCCTTTTTTGAAGAAGTACTGGCATGTTTGTTTAGTCAGCTTTGCAGTTTATTCTGGCCCTTTAGACAGGAAGAAAATCTAAACAATAGGGCTGTGCGATATTGAAGAAAAATGTGATATCCTTGTTAAATAATGCGATATTCAATATGTGATACGATATTGCTTTAAGTGTATAAAATCTATTTCATTCCCCAACTGAAATCTTTCACTTAAAGCATAACCGACTGGGTTTACATGAATACTCATCAAGACATAACTGTGTGTGTATTTGACTGTTCGAGAGTGTAACAAGACATGAAAAAAAAGAATGGCTTGTTTCGGTGTGTGTGTCAGACAGCAGACAGCACGAGACTGCAAGGAGTTGTTTTTCGCAAGTTATTGCATTTAATAACTCTTTTTAACATCAAGCATAAGTAACAGTCATGTGCTCAGTCTATTCTCTGCTATCTGCATCAACCTAAAACATACTTTTCACAATGATGAAGTTGCCTATTAAAATCATTCAGATATTGCGTGCCCTAGCGATATTCATATTGCGATATGTACATTTGTGATATTTCGATAATTTCGATATATTGCGCAGCCCTACTAAACAACATATAAAGGGATGAACCATAATTCTTGTTTTGCTCATTTCACAGAGAGCTTCTCAGTCTGGCCTCCACACCACGCAGACATCTGGCCTAGTTTTTGGTGTGTTCCACACCGTTGGCACTAGCCAGACCCCCATTGGTAGCTTTTCGGCAGATTGAGCATGTTGTATTGGCGGCGCCCATCTGCGATCACTCTTAATAGCTTTTCAGCTTAGTGAACCCGTGGTCTCAGCTTTGTAACATTTATTCAGCTACACCAGCTCAGTTTTGGTTAACCCTAACCCTTGAGAACCTTATGGCTATGCTAGTTCACCAGTAGACCAGCACTATACCAGATCCAACCAGCCTGGACCAACATATTCTGGTTTAAGATGGATTTTTTAGCAGGGTACTACTTCCAGGTTCTAAAGTGTGCATCTGATGAACACTGTACCATCCCATGAGATCACAGGAGAAGAGTTGTGAATAGCAAACAGGGGTCACATAGCAGTGACAACATAACGGATGTAGTATATTCAAATTTAATTCATACCACCCATTTTCACACTATTACAGAACATCCATTTTAACAGTCGCAAAAGTACATATTAGGCAATACACGATTTTGGGCGCAGCATTTGTTTACAGTTTGTGTATAGCCACAGTCCTAGATCTTCCAGTATCCCATTTTGATTGACAAATACAGACCACTGCCACCTGCTGGTATGGAGAGTTGTTTCCTCTCACGCAGATGCAATATGTACATAGTCGTTGGCCATTGGCTGCAGTCTTTGCAATGTTCAAACACAAGGGCTGCGTCCAAAATCGCATACTCTCTTGAATAGGGACTTATTTTGAATAAGTAATTCCTACACGACCACTAAAAAAAGTATGTTCTATATAGTATGAATGTGTGTGTTACGATTGTAATCTGAACATAATACATTTGCCAAGTTGTCTTTATGATGTAACCTACTAGCATTAGTTACGTTGCTTCCCTGCCATTCATAAATCCTCTCCCGTGGCCTCATGGGATACTAGTAAAGTGTCTATCGTATGCACACTTCAGAATCTCGCCGGAAGAAGGTCGTCATCTGGGTACTTTTTGCCAACTCTTTTATACTGTGAATTCATTCGGACATACTTCTTTCTCACATACTGTTTTTCGCCTACTACTGTATATAATGGGAAAGTATGCGATTTTGGATGCAGCCAAGTTTTTGGTCCAGACGCAAGCGACATGAGTTCAAACCACAGTCACTACTAGTTCTTTGATCCACAGTCGCTACTAGTTCTTTGATCTTGGTTTGTTGTGTCTGGGCCTTTAGGAGCCGTCATAATATCAATCCGGCACCCGTTCATAAAAACCTGTGCACCTGGACTCACAAACGCTACGTAGCAATGGCATCTGTTTGGATCCTGCCATTTTTGGGCAATTTGCCAGTAAACAGACTGTGGGCATCTATACTAGTACATCTATAACTATCACAGTTCTAAAAGTAATACATTTCTGTCAAAGCTGTGACCTAGCTGTTAGCCTACAGGCTCTGACACGTTGAGCCGCAAGTGCTCCTGCAGCTGGTGCGAGTACAAGTCTGACAAATTTTGCTGGTCCTGTTCGCCCCTCTTCTCTTGTCCTACTAAACATCCTTAAAAGTGGCAAAATGTGGTTGGTGTTCTTACTTCAAGTAACTCCTTTCTTTCTGGCAATTGCCGATGAAGTTCCCGTACTGGCAGGAGTAGATGTGAGTGTGTAGCTGTATGAGGAATCGCTCATTGAACTCAAACGCACAGGGGAACTGCTGCATCAGCTGCCACACACACTCCAGAAACTGGTCCATAACTGGGGAAACCTCCTTAGGGTCACCGTCAAGATGAGCGTACCTGATTGTAGAAGATTTTATGGTAACACTTTATAACGACAGTCCACTTTTGACATTCTACTAACTATAAGTAATTTTGCAACTACCAGTCATTAGAGTATTTGTAGACTGTCACTATTTTAATGGTCCCAACAGACATTCTACTGAATACAAGTAACTTTGCAAGTACATGTCAACTTATTCGGACAAACTTTATATAAGGTGGCCTTAACTACTATGTACTAACATTTTTATTAATCGTTTGATACAATGCACTTATTGTGTACATACATGTTTTTACAATGTACTTACATTTTAAAAAATACCTGCATGTAATAACATCTGTAATTAAATTTCTGTAGTTACATTTGTAATTACACAGTTGACACTTCCCTTATACTTAACCCTACCCTTAAACTTACCCATAGCACCACACCTCTCCCTAACCCTACCCGTATCCCACCTCAAGATCAGAAAAAGTTTTTTGCAATACAATTTGAACACAAATTGTACATTGTACTTATTTTTTGATGAAAGTACATAGTACTTAATGCCACCTAATATAAAGTGGGGCCACTTATTCTACTAACCTGAACCCTAACCTAACAGTCTACTAATACACTAATGCGAGTTAGTTGACATGTAGTTGCAAAGTTACTTATGGTTAGTAGAATATCTGAAGTGTAACCTATTATATTAATAAATAAAGATGAAATGTAATTAAATAGTAGAAGTAAGGCCGCTTGTCCACCAAAGCATTTTTAGCCATGTGAAAACGCTAGGCGCTCTGCTGAAAACGTTCGTTTTTTTCTTCTTCCAGTTGACACTCTTTGCTTGTTATGATACAGAATATCCGCAGAAGTGTTAGTTGACAAAATTAAATTTCACAGATAGTTTCTGTATTGATTCTATATAAAAATGCAGATACAAATGTAAAGTATTTGCTCTGGCTCTTGTTTTAAATGATTTTGTTCCATTATTATGCTGCTTGTTGTCATCTAGCGACGTTGTACAAGCCGAATGTGGCGGTTTGTCGTGCTGACTAACTCATTGTCCCGCCCCTCCTCCACTGTGATTGGACGGCTGGGTGAAAAGGGACAGTGATGAGCGCTGCGTTTTACTCAAAGTTGAATATTCTTCAACTCTCAGCAAGCAGTAAAACACTCAGAGCACTCAATGCTTGAGCACGAAATAGATGCTCAGCGCCTCGTTACATTGTGGCATTTTAAAAATGCGTGAAAAAATGCTTTGGTGGACACACGGCCTAATGATATACTTCCTCTTTCAAAAATGATGTCATCATTTATCCTTATTTAATTCCAAACTTTCCTTTTCTCAGATTTCATACGCACTTTTACATATTTCACATCGGTGCGTCATACTACAAAACAAGAAAGGACCAGTGGTGTTGCCAAATTTAAATATGTGCATATACAAACTACATTTCATCTGTAAATATCAACGTAAACATTAAAAAAATCGTATGACTTCAGAAGACTATGTCATTTGTTGAAGAGTTGTATAAACCACATTATTTATGCCTATACATTTTTTGCCTATGGGCATGTAAGCTTTTGCTATAAAATGGGAACATTCTTTAAAAATACATATATTTTGTGTCATAAGAAAATTTTTATTTTTTGGTAAACAGACCATGTAGCATTTCATGCTTAGATCGTAGAGGCTCAGCTAAAGCTTAGAGACACAAAGTCTTAACAGATACTGTGACTAAACCATGAGTCATGCAGTATACAGTTGTGGATTGAGTAATGAGGCCTTTCTGGTTTCACATGTTATCCATGCACAACAAAAACAGTAGAGGAGATTCACAGAAAGCTGTTCTTCAATTCAATCATGCCATTCAATGAATACAAAAAAAACAACATATGTGACCCGTGCCGGCAAAATGAGTCGGAATGGGCAAATTTTCAAAAATGACTTTTTATTTTCACATTCACTAAAAAAACCTTCAAAATGGTGTATGATTTTTTTGAATCGGACAAAAAAGGTCTGTTTAAAGTCGTTAGAGTCAGCATTGTCAATTTTATGAAAGGATCCAAAACAAAAAATGACCTATTAACCATACCTTAAAATCCCTAGTAATAACACCAAATTTGACACACACCAAGTCAACACCAAATATCTATAAGAAAACAATTTATGTATACTGTGTGTGTGTATAATATATATAACTTTTTCCATGATACACTCTGGTGCTATATGGCACTAAAAGTGGTTCTTGGCTCATAATCATAGGGGAACCACTTTTGGTGCTATATATCACCATATCTTAAAGGGTTAGTTCACCCAAAAATGAAAATTCTGTCATTAATTACTTACCCTCATGTCGTTCGACACCCGTCAGACCTCTGTTCATCTTCGGAACAGAAATTAAGATATTTTAGTTGAAATCTGATGCCTCTGAAAGTCCTCCATTGGCTCAATGGTACTCTACACTCTCAAGACCCTTAAAAGGTACTAAAGACGTCGTTACAAAGTCCATCTCACTACAGTGGTTCTAAAATAACTTTATGAATCGGCGACAATAGTTTTTGTGCGCAAAAAACCCCTAAATAACGACTTACATAGTGATGACGATTTCAAAACAAAGCATCATGAAGCTTCGAAGCGTTATGAATCACTGAGCCGAATGATGATTCGGATCGCGTGTCAAACCGCCAAACTGCTGAAATTTGGCGATTCAAACCGCTGAATCGACTCAGTGATTCATAACGCTTCGAAGCTTCATGATGCTTTGTTTTGAAATCGTCATCACTATGTAAGTCGTCATTTAGGGGGTTTTTTTGCACACAAAAACTATTGTCGCCGATTCATAAAGTTATTTTAGAACCACTGTAGTGAGATGGACTTTGTAACGACGTCTTTAGTACCTTTTAAGGGTCTTGAGAGTGTAGAGTACCATTGAGCCAATGGAGGACTTTCAGAGGCATCAGATTTCAACTAAAATATCTTAATTTCTGTTCCGAAGATGAACGGAGGTCTGACGGGTGTCGAACGACATGAGGGTAAGTAATTAATGACAGAATTTTCATTTTTGGGTGAACTAACCCTTTAACATGTTCAGTATATGGTAGCGGTGCTATATAGCACCTCAGTCAGCGGTGCTATATAGCACCTCAGCCAAAGAACCGGTGAAGAACCACTGAAGCACCAAGATTTGGTGCTATACAGCACTTAAAGTGGTTCTCCTATGATTACGAGCCAAAGAACCACTTTTAGTGTCATATAGCACAATTTTTTTAGTGTACCACAATTGTTTGATTAACATTAATGAAACACACAGCCTGTATATTAAGACCTACTGTATACAGTATATTGTTTATAATAATGTAACATCAGATGTTTTTCCCAAACAGTTAACCAAACGTTCACTTAAGACATAACAGATAATGATTGCGTGAATACTAGCCAAGACAGATATTTTGAAGTACTGTAGTTCTGTGTATATGGGGATTGTGCTCAGTCTGAGGGGTCTTTGTGCGCACGTGTTGGATCTGTCAGTCAGCACGAGTAAGATCGTTTTCACAGACAAAGAAAAGGTACTCTTCTCTGAAAACGTACAAATAAAGATACTTTTAGATGTTTAATTGCTATTTGGAGACAAGGGCTTAATTAACTCATTTTCTGTGAAAACCTCAAAATCGATCAAAACCTACATTTTTCACTTGTTTTGCCAGTAGTTTCAAATTATCCTGTGCGCATTCCGACTCCTTTTGCCAGCACTCGTCACACATGTCCAATGTCAGTCCAGAAACATGTAAATTCAAATGAGAAAAACAAACCTGTGGGAAAACTTGTGTCCAAATGACACCCAGTCCTTTTCAATCAGAACCTATAAAAGAAGAAAACTTGTGTTTAAATACTGGCAAAATTTTTTTTTTTTTTACAAATTTAGTCTTTATAGATGATGTAAGACTAGCACTGTTTTGAAAATTAAGTTGTTATTATTACCATCAGTCCCTTGATAGTCCTGTAGTATGAATCTAGTAGTACACTAGCCACCGAACAGGCCTGAGCTGTTCTGTCCCATCCGTCTGAACAGTGCACTAGAACACTCACTCCATCCTCCGCCACTGCCTGTGGACACACATGAACAGAATAATACATGTGATTAATAATCATATGCTCTTCGTACTTAGGTTTTCTAATTAGGTATTACCATTCCATTTTTGTTGTAAATGTTACCACATTTTTCTTTAACCAGAATTAAACCAGACATAAATTATCTTTATAAACTTTGTAAAAAAATATATTGCCTTTGCAATGAAGACTCCAGCATCTAGTATAGCTTTGATGTGTTTTAGCCACCCAGAGTTCTCCAGACCCCACAGGAAATCACTCATGGTGGGAGCCACGAGATCACCAACTGCAACAAAGAGACAGAAAAAGTGATTTTTCATATAGATAGCAAGTGATCACCAGACAGGTATGTGCTGGTATAAGAATAATAATGATTAATCTGTCTACCATCTATAAGCTTCTGTTGGCTGTTCCTCATGACATGGATGTTTTCTATGCCAATGAACTGCAGTTTTATGTTAGTGTAGTGGTCTTCATTCTCGTAGCCCTTCCCTGCAGCACGATTAGCCATGGCATTCAGCTGAAAGTAGTTAAAAACAGTTTTTCAAAAACACAATACTGCTAGTATTTATGATTATTTACACTATGGTACATTATGGAATTCTACTGGTATAGTTATGGTATGGTACATTATGATATAGTACATTACACTAATTTGGGGAGTGGGTGGAGCTTAAATGTCGCTATGCAAAAAACAAAAAAAACACAATTTCTTTAAGTTATATATACAAAGCCAAATATATTTCTGGATACAAATATCAATATACACGCATTCCCCGTCAGTGTAAAAAAAAAAAAAGTTGCCAGTCAACACCAACATTTTCATGGCCCCCAGAATATTTTATTCTATGAATATCTGAACATGCAATATATCAAAATAAAGAAAAGAGCCTGTGTTTTATTTTATTCTGGCTTAATGATTTTTTTTATCAACACTTGAATGTGGGTAAGTTTCATAAAAAACAATCTCTTATGCAAAAGCTGAGAAAATCAGGCTGTGGTCAAAGACTATGTATGGATCAAATTCAGAACGATGATCATCAACATCCCCAAAGCTTCACAGTCCTATAGCTTGTCCTGGGTTGACATTTCATTCATTAAAATTAGGCGGTTTTGATTTATATGCTGTTTAATGTTGATGAACGCACTATTTTGCATTTGCATATGCTTACATCTGTGATTGCTTGTTTCTGCTTCTTTTTCTCCTGTGTTTTGATTGGGAGATTCATTACTTTTTCAGAAGATGCATAATAGCGCCCTCTACTGTATAACAGTGAAAATACAGAAAGCCGGTTGGAAAATTCAGTCAATGGTGGGGAAAGAGTTAAACATAAAAAAAAAGGGGGGGGGGGGGGGGGGGGTTAATACTTTTATCTGGCAAAAATGCATTAAATTGGTCAATAGTAACCAGTAAAAACTTTTAAATTGTTACAAGGACAATTCCTTTTCTTTCTTTTTTAAATCCTGTCTTTTAAACTTTCTATTCATCAAATAATAAATGCATCACAGTTTCCACAAAAACATTAAGCAGCACAACCATTTTCAATTGTGATATACTAAGAAATGTAACTTGATCACCCAATCAGCATATAAAAATGATTTCTGAAGGATCATGTGACACTGAAAACTGGAGTAGTGATGCTGAAAATTGAGATTTTCTATCACAGAAATAAATTACATTTTTAAATATATTCTAATACAAAACATTTTTTTTTTAAATTGTAATATGTCAAAATTAAATGTTACTGTTTTAACTGATAAAAATAAATGCAGCATTTGAAAACATAAGACTTTTTTTTTTAAACATAAAAGAAAAGAAATCTTAGCCACCCAAACTTTTGAGTGGTAGAGTATTAAACAGACAGACAAACAGACATAGATAAAAAAAAACTTTCAAACTACCCCATCTAAATCTCAACAGCTTGTCCGTTTGTTTTTGTGTTTGTGTGTGTATGTGTGTGTTCTCACCTTTGGCCTTGTGTCCACCACATACATGTACTCGCTGACAGGGTTTGACTTCATAATGGCCTGCAGCATCTGCTCATCATCTGAGGAGCGTGCACTGAAACCAGAAAGAGGCTGACTGCTCCGACAGATTGACGCCTAGAAAAGCAATGGTGTGAGAATTTTAAAAGTGGGGAGGTGAAGACAACATAACATATTGGGTTTAGTGTAAAAAGTCAAAGCTTTTATCATCATTATTTTTGCACTTACACTGGTGTCTCTGTGGTAGTAGGAGAGAACAGGAAGTCGTCCTCGACTCCGGAACTTGGCACTGCCCACAATGACAGCAGGAGAGGCTGACTTTGGCACATACAGCTCCGACGGGTAAGAGTCACACAACTGCCAATCAAAATATTCAGATTACAACTGTTGTTTTACATTCCTAAGGTCAACAGTGGCCCTGTTTAAGAAACATTCCTGTGCTTATGCAAGGTCCTGTGCTTTGATTTTTTTATCAAAATATTATAATTTGCTCTGCCTCTGAGACCGTCAGCTCTGAACTTGCCAAGCAGTGATACATGCTTTTGTAGAAGCAGCATTTCAATTTTATTTTTTACATATCGTGTTTACTAGCCAAACCCCCAATGAAGAACTACCCATAATCCTAGTGAAAAATCCACCAATCAGAGGTGTCACTGTTAACATCATTAGCTTGATTAATACGAGATTCGGGATAGCTTTTATTTTCCACAGAAGAAAGCAAGCCATGGGTTTGAAACTACAAACAAAAATTACATTTTGGGCTAACTATACCTCATCAAGAGTACATAGTCTTCTACCCTTGTTCAGTTTTCATATACATCACAACCAGAAAAAAATCCACACATCATGTTTAATATTGGTTTTAGTAGTGTAATTTAAGGTACTGATAAAACCTTAAAATATATACCCATAAAACTCAAACACTGATCTCTGACATTTTGTGGAAAAGAAAATCATGTTTAATGACCCTGATGGTTAACAGGCATCTGAGCTCATACTGACTCTGTGCTCGTGATTGGCTGCTGTGACATGCCAGAGGTTACTGGGTATTCCCATTCGAATGAATTCAGCCTTCAGGTCGATGAAGGCCCAGGCCTTTTCCCTTAACTCTTTATCCAAGTTAGGGTTAAAAGAGAGGCAAAACAGCTCTCCATAGCGCTCTGCAAAAGAGAAAGAAAGACGCAAGTAAAAGTTAATGTGTGTGTGGGTCCCATGGTTGAAACTCACAAAGCTGTATAGAACTGTGCTCTGACATTGTCCACATTTCACAGACGGTGTATTTCATAATGCACTGTGAAGCAACAGATAAGATCTAGAATTGTCTAAGCAAAAAAGCCACAGTGTTCACTTTTCACAGAAGAAAATGCAAATGTACGGATCATTAACCATGCTTCGCCAAATCATATGTGAGTAAATTTGTTATATAACTTCCAAGGGAGGCACACAGCTGACAAGAAACTAGTTTAAACTATTTCTAATAAAATGTTTGTAATAGAAAAATACTGTAAAAATGCTACACTAAAAACCTGATTATTGGTTAACTGTAAATCACCTTACCATATACGGGGAAACACTGTAAATGGCTTAACATCACATTATATGTAACTTTAAATGTAAATAAACTGACATACTTGTGCTTTTTTGAAGTAGAAATAATTTACATTGAAAAACATTAAAAGGACATTTCCAGAAGTCTCAGTGACACATCACATATGATTATGTTTTATTTAACTATTTTTGTTTCTTCTTTTTGTCATCAGTAATGCAGATCAAGGAGTTTTGTGTTACATTTTCTATTACTTATTTGGAGTGTCTATTTACAACAAGTGCAAATAGCGCACCTTGTTTGCAAGTGCCATTTGCACTAGCTCCGCCCAACAATGCCTGGTTGAGCCACACAAGATTAAAAAAGACATGTTTCAACATCTTCAGTGGCGTAGTCAGTAGAGCATAAGGCTCATGGAGCTTGGTTTTGACGCGATTGACCCGGGTTCGAGTCCGCATCCATTTAATAATTTTAATAAATATAATAATTTACACTATGTTATTATTGTATCCTGTTAATGTACAACAATACTGAGGTGCAAATAGTTTGCATCTTCTAAATGAAAGTATAAATAGCATCTAATTTCTATTTACACATAAGAACTGCTACTTTTAAATGGCGTAAATTGAATATATCACCATTTCCACTTAGTCTAAATAGCATCTAATGTACTTAGTGCAAATAGCCGCTGCCTTATTTATTTATTTTAGTGTATTTACCTGATGGTGTTTTGTCTGTGTCTATGGCATCTGAGCACTGGCCATATGTCATGTGACTTTCTATTTTACCACCTATATTATTATGGTGATTATCAAAGCAGATTTTGTTCTTCAAGGAAATTAGTATATTTTATCATAACGTAATAAAATATACGGTTATAAGTTTTAAAATATACAAATCACCAATTTCCCAACCCATAACACCTGAAACATTGTCACCATATTCTTTACAGTGAATTTCTGGCAACCAAAGCTGCCAGTTTTTCTATACATATATTTTACTTGATCCACAAAACATACTTTCAAATCTTTAAAAAAAAAAACCTAGAAACTCCCTAATTTTAATACCAAACTAAACCCTAAAAGATGAATGAAAGCCAATATACATTCTGCGTAACCTATTCGGGGATGTTTTAAAAGAATATGAATATTTGAATTTTTTGCACCATGTTTAGCATTGCATTTTGTGAGGTACTTATAATAATTTATAGTACTTATAGTACTTAATATAATTTTTACGTCACCTGGGCGTGAAAGACGGGTGAGGGAAGCCAGCACATCAACACAGTCCTTCTCCAGTGGGATCAGCAGTCTGTAAACATGGAAGTTCTTACAGCGGATAATGAGAGGACTTCCTGATGGATTTGTCGGGAGTCTCTCCACATTACTCATCAAACTGTGCAGAACCTAGCGGAACAAAAGAGGTCTTTAGTGCCCGCACAACTCTGGAATCATATGTATATTTTTAGGACCTTTTTTTGTCTAGAAATTAACATATATAGCAGATAAAAAGCAGAATAAGGCGACAACAAATGCAGTTGATTATAGCAATTTATAGAAGACCAGTTAACATAGTGGATGATTTGTTTCATTGTGGTTTAAACAATTGGGGTCATTTTCAGGAGGAAGCTTGATGTCTGCATGGAAGGGTTTCGATTCCTACCCAGGTCTCTTTGCGGGCCTCCGAGTTCTCTACGAATATAGTGTGAGTAGAGGAGAGGTATAATGTTCCCACCATAGACTTCCTAGGGGTCAGTTTATCAAACATACGCACATTTTCCACCTGGAAAGCAACATATAATCATTTAAATGCTACAAACATTGTGATATACATTATATACTGTCAATTGAAAAAGAACATCCTACCCTAACCCTACCAAAAAATAGAATGGCTCAGAAGGTCATGCTAATTATTTTTTGCAATAATTACAATATTAATCATTTCTCCCACTTGACATATTCTAAAACCTTCATTTGATGAGGAAATGAGGCATAGCTAGGGCCAGATCATCTATGTACTTGTCCTAACCTGGATTAATTTGCCCTTGATTACATTAAAATAGTAAAATACCTTACTAAAGAGCATGCATTTAAAACTAAATGGCATCTGCGGACTCTCATGGTGCACCAGTGGTGCTCAGGCAGAACCATTATTCAGATCTTGTTACAATGCACTCGAATTGATGAAGGAAAATGGGGGATGCATTGTGGCCTATCATTGGGCTTGTTCTGTCAAACCATACATTTTACAAATTGATTTGGAAAACAATATTACGTTTTTTTTCCCAAAGCATATGCTATTCAAAATGAAAGAAATCGAGAGGATGAATGCTGCATTGTGAGATATAATTAAACACCGGGTCCGGGACATAAAGGACATCAGCAGTACCTTTGGTGTTCTGATGTGCTCCATTCTAGAGACGCCCGTCCAAATGATGCGCAGAAAATTAATCCCAACCGACCGGGGTAGCGGCTCTTTATCACGTCAGAAGAACAGAGCAAGGCGTCGCATGCTGGTTAAAACAATACCATTAGACAATGGGGTGGCCCGCTGGTAGTGTAATTCAAGCCATGGTTCTGGTCAAAGTGAGGAGATCCGCCGTGCGCTCAGACTGGTACACGGTGGACAACACAGAGCGCACACAGGCAATAGTACGAATCCTACTATGGCGACGGCTTGGTGATGGTGTATGAATATTACCTACTTTGTGTGACGTTAGTCCAATAATCCTCGCTGATTGGTTGAAATGCAGATAGGTGGGTGGGCTCTAGTCAGAGGGCGAATAAACGATTCTCGCTTTGAGGAGAGTGTGGTTTGTTATTATTTGCTACGTTACTGGCAGGGGCGGGTCTAGACAATTTTTCGTGGGGGGGCCAGGCTGGGGCACAGACTCAGAGAGGGGTGGCACATTTAAATACATGTAAACAGTGAACCAGTATAAATAGCCCTACACTGGAGGTAACAATACTGTATATTATTGATAACAAAACGTATTATAATGAGTGAAAAGGAATTAAAAATGAGCAACTTCAAATGTGATATGAAATAACAAATAACTCAACAGTAGTAGAAGAACATGGGTTGTAGTAAATGCAATGCAAGCATGATTTTTTCCATCATATTTAGTTGTAAACAAGATGGACCAACATTAGACAACAGTAGAAAGGCTTTTGAGCTCAACAAGAAGCTGTAGCAGTGTTTATTCATATTCATATTACATTATAAATATATTATTTTTGTTTCCCACAGGATTTTTTTAAGACTGTGCTGGGTAGACATTGGTCCCTCTAGGCTAGGGGTTGCTCCCCAAAAGAAAATTTTGTTCATTTTAAATTTAAATGCATAAATCTGGTGCATTTTGAGAGAAAAATTAAGTGACTAGATCCATAAAGAAATTTGTTTTTTGTAAACAATTTTGTACTTTAGTAGTAATTTATTTATTGGTTGCATAGATATGAATGGTGATGGTATAGGGCACATAAATGATAGTTCATAAATGGTAAAACATGGAGAGTATGCATTCAAACCATCAAAAAAATACAGTAAAAGAGGTTACCTTCGTTGAATTAACTTATTTCTAGAATAATTAGTGGGGGCCTGTAATACATATTTTTTATGTGAATATTTAGGCTATAGGGTCTAACTGTTCAAATTACTCATGGTTCAGTCTGTATGTGCTGTATTCAGGGAAAAAAGAACTACTGTCAAATAAAAATAAAGAAAATAAAAACAAATAATCTAACTATGCAAAAGCACAAATAAATACAATCAGAGCAAAGATACTCATAAAATAAACAGTGCTTTTCAGGTTTTTCTGGTAGGTCTAACATTAGTTCTCAGAAATGGAATATCAGTAATCAAATGTAAAATTACATTGCATATTTGACTGTATAAATTAAAGACTGTTATTAAAGTTATAAAAGCTAAAGCAGTGAGTGATTTACTTGTCTTTTGTAGTTTGATTAACATTAAAAACACAGACAGCAGGAATATTAGTTTGCTAGAATACTCAAGACGATCATGTTGACAATGTTTGTGTGAATTTGTCCGTTTAAGCGCAAGACTTTAAAGATAACTCAATATTTGCTCGAGACGCGAGTTTGCGCGCTTCGGATGAGCACAAACACACACACACACACACACACACACACACACACACACACACACACACACACACACACACACACACACACTTCTCACAGCGTGCACAACTTCTCATTCGCGTTTTCTAACTCCTGAATTGGCTTAGTTTTAGTTTATGTTTGTGCTCAAATGTTTTTTTATAAGCTTTAAAGTAGAGAAACCAACCACCGCACTTCGCCGTCCGTTTGCGCCCACTATTTACTCCGATAACAGCACGTCATGGTAGAGTGGTTCCTCCCCAGTGCGGAGGCGCTCCACAACAACAACAGGGCGAGGAGTACAGTGGCCACTTGCATGCATACAATAAAATATAAATAAACCAATGCTCTGTAAAATATTCGTTTTAGTTAAGAAAACCGCTGGAACTACTTGTAAAGAATTCAAACTGACAAGTCCAACAACATATTACCCTCCGACTCTGATGGGTGGGGGGGCACTTGGGGTGGCCAATTACATTTTGGGGGTGGCCCGTGCCACCCCTGGCCCCCCTCTGGCCCCGCCCCTGGTTACTGGACGCTTTAAGAAGGTAACCAAGCAATGTCATACAGAACTAGGCTATTTAATATTTCATGATCTAAATCCCTCGCTATAGTAGGATTCGTATTTCGCATTACCATGGATTATTTCACAAAAGCGCATGAGCAAACATCTCGTACGGTCTGTATCCCTTAAACGAAGACTATCGCCCGTGGAAATAATAAAGACTAGGGTCAAGAATATAGGTTATAGATGTATTTTAAGCGGCACTTTATGTAAGGTTCCGAATAAAGATCTGTATCTTTTTAATAGTTGTATTGATGGATGTTTATAATAGCTTTTCTATGATTTCAATGATTTACAGTGATTCGATCATTTAATTAAGATTTAGTTGATTTCCAGTCACAGGGTTACAATAGCTGAGACTGAGTCACACACGTCTTTTGTCTTTTATCATGTGATTTCAAGCACAGTATTTTGTGCTGTTTCATTTGTACATTTTGTAATAATGTCATATGCACCATGATATGTTGCACAATTTAACTGAAGTAATTTTACAGCGGCCTTTTATCATATGATGCATTTCCAACATTAATAGCTGCTTTAATTATATGATCACTCTTTTCATAGAAAAAAATACGATAAATACGTGATTACGATAAATGCAGACTGTAAAAATAAAAATAAAATAAAAAAATGTGATAAATGTTGTTGTTTCTGCGGATGCAAAATTTGTCCAGAAGGTGGCGATAAATTACAGCCGTGATCCTTACTTTTGAAAGCTCGATGGCAACGTTTTCCCTATTTCCACTTGCAAACTATTATTAAAAATACAATAATAGTTTTATTAATAGTAATAAAAGTACAGAATTTTGAGAATATATCATATCATCAACAGGAGGTGCTGGTCGTTTATAAGCAAAAGCTGTAACCTATTATTTTGGTTGAGTTTAAAACTTCACTGTTTTTATGATTCTGCACTCCAGTTTATCTGCCAGTCATATATCTTGGAAACCAGTTCTATTCCTCCTCCTGGTACAGCTTCGCAAACTGGGACGTATACACCAGGTTTATATAACTGACCTTCAGAATCTGGTATATCCATCTGTGTTGCTTATTTGTTGATTATTATTGATTCTGGGCGAGATTAAGTTGGGCTGTCATACTGTAATTATTTACGATTCAATAAACAGAGTAAAAAGAATAATTTCACCTTTTTCTATTTTTGACGTGTGGCACCTGATTTGACCAGGATGGGGATGGTTGGGATAAATATGTGTTCTGTCCGTCCTGACATGCTAATTTTATCATTATAACTAAGGTTGATATACAGGTATTTGTAAAAAAAAAAAAAAAAAAAAAAAAAACCTTTTTTTTTTATTCTCTATAGTAGCCTATATTATGAATTTTATATTTACTGTCACTCTATTAAAATATGCAGCTATCTGCAAAATAACCTAAATATTTTATTTAAAAAAATTGCAGAACAGGCTAGAAGAATGACCCAATTTATTAATCAAATGAAGTTGCATGTTATTTTAACTTTTGGATGTTTATATACATTTTTATTGTGCTCTATAGAGCAGGGTTTTTCAAACTTTATGATGCCAAGGACCCCCGAATATGATGAACCTTTTATGAGGGACCCCCTTCCTAAAATCCATCTTTATATTTTTATATATGAAAAAACATTTACAAATAGTAAGTGTGACATTATAAATACAACATATTGTTTCCAAATTTCCAAAACCTGAAGAAGAACATTTTTAGATAAAAAATTATTTGTATAAGCAACTTTCACAATAAATGTAAGCAGCTTGTGTATTGCGTCAAGAATACTGCCTTACAACCCCAGAGAGCAATATAAAGGGGACTATAGTGATATATACTCACTAAAGATACAAAGCAAACACAATTCTGGAAACTGTGTATACGGCAAGAGAGGGAGAGAAACATTAAGAAATGAAACAGTTTTGTAGAATTTATCCATTATCTTTTTATTACCTGAAATTTTCTGGGGACCCCTTAGAACCTTCTGGAGGACCCCTGGCCAGTTTGAAAACCCCTGCTCAGGATGTCTTAAAGTGACCCTGCATACCTATATACTCCTTCAGAGTCTGGCATATCCATCTGTGTTGCTTATTTGTTGATTGATTCCGATAAATGCTTAGTTGTGTATTTTCAACACCAACTTTTGGTCTTTTGGGGTTTTTTTTTTTTAAACAATTCTACGAATTGAGATACAACGAGATAATGATAACTGTGTACATTTTCTTTTTTTCACTGTATATAATTATATACTGATTTTGGTTTGTTTGTTTCTTTTATGAATATAAATTAATAAAGATGTTTACAGTAAATTTATTTGACATGTACAATAGTTTACAACAAATGTTTTACTGTGTGTTTTGTGGTATTACCAGTTTTAATTTTCACAGCAGACAGAGTGGGCGGGACTAACACGCTAGCGGTCATGTCATTTGCAGCAAATCGAAGAGCTCAACGGAGACAACGCGATTAATATTCATGAGCCCAACAGCCTGTCAGACAGACAGTACTGTATGTGAAGACTGTGAGGAGGTAAGACGATAGCAAAAATAAAGTACGAATAATGAAAATAAGTCGTCTTTGACTATCGTTAGGTTAATGTTGTTAAATAGATTTATAGTTTATATATGCTGCTCATAATCTATGACACCACAAAGTTTTGTTTAATTGGAGAAATATGCATTTTCACACCCGCCTCAAACTCTCGGTTGCTGTGGCGGGCTGGTCGATATAGGCAGTGGTCTATAATACTTTTCAGGAGAATTAACCTGCGTATGGTGGTTTACTTGGTTGTCTCTGTAAATTAAGTTTAGAAAGGCTTAGTTTACAGTCTATGATCTGTAGCAAAGACTTTGTAGACAGTATTAAGAAAAATACTCCAGTTGATGTTCAGAACTGCTGTATGCCATGATGGACAACTTGCTGTGGCAGTATCTTCTTTTCCCTGTTACTCTGCTTTAACAAGAGCTGTCAAGAAACAGAACATAGTTGTTTATTCCTGGTCTTCGTTTGGTCCTTTTTTCTCAGTGATGTAGAAAAGTAGTTTTTGTACAAAAAATAAAATAAAATAAAAGTTTTTGCAGCATATTTACATATCTTCACAGTTGAAAACAGTTGAGCTTCTTAATGTTTTTTTAGAATCCGTGAACTATATTTTTTTCAGGATTTTTTTTATGAATAGAATGTTCAAAAGAACAGCATTTATTTGAAATAGAAATCCTTTGAAACTTTGCGAATGTCTTTACTGTCACTTTGATCAATTGCATGTGTCTTTGCTGCAGTACTGTGCAAAAGGCACATTAGTATTTTCACAAAAGAAAATGTTTTTAAGCCAGTTATTTCTATCTTTTGCTGTAGTGTGTCAGTGGGAACATATCACTTTACATTTTCAAACATTCCTTTTGCCATTAATTGTAATAATCCAGTGAGATTTTTGTATGCACAAGAAGTTTGACAACAGCTGGTATGATCTGATCTTCTCAACATCATCAAGTCCAAGTAGTACTACTACTACTACTACTACTACTACTACTACTCAGTTTTTATTTGTTTATTAGGATGTTTGGCCTTCAAATATTTTCACAGAATGAGAATTTGTATGTAGGGTGAATTGGGCCAGATGAAGTTGGGGTGTCATACTGTAATTATTTAAGATTCAATAAAAAGAGTAAATATAACAAGTGGTCCAAATATGTGGTATTTGTAATACATAAATAAAAAAACATTAATCTCTATAGTATATCATGAATTTTATATTTACTGTCTCTATTAAAATAAACAGCAATCTGCAAAATAACCTAAAATGTTTTATTAAACAAAATTGCAGAACAGGCTAGAAGAATGACCCAATTTATGAACCATACAAAGTTTACATGTTATTTTAACTTTTGGAAATTAAACATGTTTATATACATTTTAATTGTGCTTAAAGGGACCCAACATACCTGAATTCACCCTATATACTGCTTCACTAAATAAGTGAACGGGCCAACAACTTTATTAATGGCTTGTTTCTTGTTAAGTAAATATTATTAGTAACTCTATCCGCTAAAGTCTGGTCAGGTTGAATGCCCACGTCCACAGGCCTCTGAGAGCACTAGGTTCTTAGTTTAATACAAGTAGCCTGGGAAACATATGATGTGCAGACTGCTGGAACATGTGCATGGGTGGTCAGGACAGTGTCAGTGTTTCCTTTCTGTTTAAGTGAAGATGGATGCTGCTATTTCTTTACTGAATGCAGTAACCAAATAACTTTAAAGAATGTTACAGATTGGACCTAAAGGAGTATTGTCCATATATGTTTTAGGGGTGCATGTAAACTGATAAAAATGATTCTGTGGTGAAGTAAATACTACAGAAAAAACAAATGTAATATCTACATGAAAAAATTTTGTTCAGGCAAGAATACAAAAAACAAACAAAGGACTCAATTCAAGCTTGTGGATATTAAAGCGTAAATATCAACGTTATAAAATTAGGCAAAACGACTCAACTATTCTGATACTAGTGTTCCCATCATGCACTGGGGTTTGAATAATTAATACGGTTGATTTTTAATAAGGCTGAAGTTTTCCTGCTCTATTTACACTGTGTATCATTGCTTTTGTTGTTAGTTTTAGTGACATGTCATTTTGTGACATTTGGAGTTCATTTTCAACTCAAAATGACACATTCATACTCAAAAACGAGCCATCGAATGTTACCGTCATTGTGTACCAACAAGTATTGAGGTCTCTGTGTTCAGAGTGGCGTTCTTCTACTTTTATCATACAAGTGTTTTTCTTAGTTTCAGCCCGACGCAGTTATCATGTTCACGTCCTGCGCCACGTTGTTTAAATGGCAACTGCATTTGCGCCCATGGGCGTGCTGGCCTGAAAACGAGGTGTGTTCAAGCGCATTGTTGGCGCTTTGCTATTTTTAGGCAACTGAAATAGACTGCGCCATTGACCAACTGAAACCTGCAATCAATAGTGCAGTATTTTTTGTGTTATTTAAAGCAGTGGTTCTGAACCCTTCCCTGGGGACCCAACACTACTGCACATCTTGTTTGTCTCCCTCATCAGACACCCACTTCAGGTATTTTATTTCAAAATGTTTGTGTAATGGAAGCCGTAACATTAATGAGCAGGTGCTGAAGAGGACAAGAACGAAGAGAAAGAGAGCAAAATTGGTTATTTTGGCCTTTTGCAGGTTAAACGGCTGACAGCTGGGTTTATCGCCCATAACACGGCTAATCTCGTTATACAATGGGCAGGTGATGCGACCACGACCGCTTCGGTTGTTAGAATCATTTGCTTCTTTAAATTAACCTTTAAGACTCTTTACCTTCCTTTGGCACTGAAGCAACGTTCTTCTGTGTCCCCGTTCTTCCATTTCGTGTGCTATTTTTTTCAAAAACGGAGCGATTACGGTAGGATCCTTCTAGTTTAGCTTGAATTGAAGTATCTCCCCATATACTAATTAGGTCTAACACCTCACTCTCCCTCCATTGACTCGCTCCATCGCTGTTCTCCATATCTAGTCAAGTTTTTAATGTTACTGTCTGTGTCTGTTGTGTCTAGGGCTAACTCGCCGGCGCATAATTGTGACAAATGTCGACGTAGATTGACTTAAAAGTCGCATCAAATCCGCCTTGGTTGTTCACACTGCGGCCGCATTGAAAAAAATCAGATCTGGGTCTGATTCAGGACCACATATGTATGTGGTCTAAATCTGATTTGAAAAAATCAGATCTGGGCAAGATTTGAGTGTTCACACTACCTCTGAAGAAGTCTGACCTGGTCACTTGACCCCAAAAAAATCAGATTTGGGCCACTTTTGCCAGTGTGAACGGGGCCTTTAAGTGTACTTACGTGGTGCGCTTTAGGCCTAGTCCACACGTACACAGGTATCCTTATAAAAAGTTTCCCCCTTCTCTGTTTAAAAAAACAAACAAACCCGCATCCACATGAAAACGCAAAACACGCTATGAAGCGCTGTCGAGAGCATGCCAAATCAACAGGTGGCAATATGACCCTAACCATAAAGCCCTGTTGGCCAATCAGAAGCCTGGAAAAAGGTTATTGTCGGTTCCGGTTCTGACGCAACAAGCCAAAATCTCCGGTTTCACCGTCCTCACGACACCACTGCAACCGGAGTTTCTAAAAATGTTCACCCTAGCAGAAGTTTTCAAAAAAGTTTGGTTTCAGTATCTGGATACTGCGTTTATGTGTGGACGAACGGCCAAACCGCATAGAAAAAGATGTTCGCGTGGACAGGGCCTTAGACCATGCTCTTAGATCGTTAAAAAAGGGCCCATGGTGTCTACACAATATCTATTGTATTATTTACTTAGATATTTCTAAGTAAAGCATACACTTTAAAAGCGTGGTTTAATTCAGTGTTAAGTCGTTTCAGTAAAAAGTATTTCAAAGGAAACTTCAACTAAGTAGAAATTACTCAACCATTTACTGGCCAAGTTAAAATGACTTATTTTCTTTGTTAATTTGACTTAACTTAGGTAAGTAGAGTTGACTTAATTCCATATGTGAAATTTACTTTAAAAATATGCGTACAAAAACTTGACAAAGAAAAAATTAAGTCAATTTTACTTTGAAATCCCAAGGATGATAATAGACTTTAAAGGTCCTGTTCTTCGTGATCTCATTTTTCAAACTTTAGCTAGTGTGTAATGTTGCTGTTAGAGCATAAATAATACCTGTAAAATTATAAAGCTCAAAGTTCAATGCCAAGCGAGATATTTTATTTAACAGAAGTTCCCTTTCAAAGCCTACAGCGAACGGCCGGTTTGGACTACATCCTGGTACATCCTGCTTTAATTACGTCAGTAGAACAGTTTGTTGACTAACCTCTGCCCACAAGAATATGCGAAAAAGGGGGCGTGGTCTTGTTGCTCCCTCGTGGAGAAGAGGAAGTGTTGCGTTCGGTTCGGTTCGGTTGCGTTTGTCGCCATGTCGTTCAGACGCTGTTATTTTCATCCCGGAGTCAAATCACCTTTGTTGTTTGGCCTTCAGGTGTTGTAGTTTGAGCGCGTTCATCTCCCCGTTATGGTAAGAGGCGTGACCTTCCCGGGCAACGTACCCTAAGCTGCTGTCGAATCACAACACGGGAACCGCTGGCACAATCAGAACTCGTTACGTATTTCTGAAGGAGGGACTTCCTAGAACAGGGAAATCTTTCAGGCCGTTTTGAGGACAGTGAAAACAGCAGTATACAGATAAGTAAATTGTGTGAAAAATACTGTGTTTTTTTACACATGAAACATGAACACATGTTAAATTGCACACTGTAAACACAATCAAAGCTTCAAAAAAACACGAAAAACGGGAACTTTAATTAACACAAAGCGCATTAAAACTACACAAAGACCATAAACGTTAACACAGAACACTCGGGATGTCACAAGTACCGGTACTTCGGTACCAAGTCGTTACTGAAATTATAAAAATGTGACGATACCAGCATTTCTGTAGTACCGCTAGTGCCGACTCCCGAGTATATTCGGTACCCGCAGCTGCGTTCAGTCGCTTCCTCGTTTATCTAAGCGCAGGGCTCCAGACTGTAGCCGAATATATACTAGTGTCTGTGAATATTAAACTGTAAAATACTATTTAAATATTACTCCTGTATACGTCTCTGTGTGAATGACGGGCGGTCGGGTGCACACACACACACACACGCATGACACTCGCTCGCTGTCTTTGTAGTCTCTGCCGTGTGTCACTATATGAGGACACGAACGCATAAACCGTCACTTCATGAGAATTTCATAAACACTCAAAGGTCTTCACGGCAACCCGTCAAAATAAAAGTTTGGTTTAAAAAAAATTAAATTGGCAATATATTAGGCTACTGTTGTAGCCTACAGTAGATTTAGCTACGTCTCTATGTAATAATAATACGGCTCTTCTAATAATAATAATAATGCCTAGATGGTTGATTATTTTTCACTTGATCTTTTTTTATAAACAGCATACAGCCTTTTAATGTTTATGTATTATTTACTTATAATGATTATCATCATAAATAATAAACTTAATACATGGCTAGCGCCATGCTCTACTGTTTGAGCTATAGGAAAGCTATATTATGCACTATTATGCACTATTAACATTATTATGCACCTAGCTAGGCTAGGTTATTTATCTGTCTCTTTAAAGAAGAACTAGCTATTGAGTGTGCGTAAGTGTGTTGGAGGGTGTTAAAATGCCTTGGACAGATAAAGAGTGAAATTAAAGCCCTGTTATCTAGACTGTTGGCTACATCCATGCACTATGACACACACACTATTCAGTGAATCCAGGCTTGAAGTGCTATAGCTGACTGTAAAAACAGATTCCTCAACATTCATTCTGTTTGGTTGCAAAAAAAACACTTAAATATAATTTCCATTTAGTTTTATCTGTGCTGACATTTGAAATATTTGGTTAAGAATTATGAATTTACACTTATTTTCAAAAACAAAGAATAAATCAACACATTTACAGCACTTGTATGTGTGCTTGGTTGATTAACAGTGATTGGCCGATTCAGTTCTGACAGCTTGATAGTACAATTTCCGTTTTCATTTTAATAGTGAAATTTGAGTTTACATAAAAAAGTTATCTTTTAATTTCAGCAACTTTATGTGCACTTTATTTTCTATTATTGTATTATTTTTCTTGTGTTAAAATGTATATGCAAATGTAGTGTGGTAAGTGTTGAATGAGCGTACAACGCACTCAGACAGGGCTAGATTAAGCCAGGATTTGGCCTTAGTTCAAGGAAAAAAAAACATTACTGGTGTGCATCTTGAGACAAAACAATGGCACTGATATATTTTAAGATTTGTCAGTTCAAGCTGCTTTCAGTTAAAACAGCTTAAACATGCATTTTAGCCTTGTCTGTGAAAACGGGGGTCAGAGACACACTAACTGTTAACTGTCATCTCTCAAAACGGTACAGGAGAAATTGGAGGCAAACAGAAAGATGTCATTCTAACCATCTATTTAAGAGCAGTTAAACACAGTTACACAGCACTTTGATAACATGTACTGAATGTCAGTGGTTACAGCTGCGGTTATGGTCACTGGCTGGGGTTTGTGTGCATGTTTCGTTGTAGTTATCTGTTTTTCTACACATAATGTTTTTTTTATTTTCTTGCTGAATCTCGTTGGTTCATTGTGAGCAGGACTATGTTTACGAGTTGAATATTAACTAGTTGGCTGTGTTGTGAAGTGGACAGAACATTATCACTTCTTTATCACACTTTTTTGGTTTGTTTGTGTGTATGTTTTGTCTCAGTGCATGTCAGCAGTGTTTTCCTGGCGTCTAATATGATAAGCTTGGCATGAATTCACGGAGTTTATCTGGAAAACCAGCAGTGAGACTGAAGATACCGTAGTCTATTATTGACCACTTGACCACAGTTCAGTGATAAGTCAGCTGTCTCACACCACTATTAAGCCAGAATATCATACTTGTTGGTGTGCTATTTTAACTTGGGCCAATAAGCAACCACCCAGAATACCCCAGCGACCATATAGCATTGTGAACAGTTAAACACATCACATAAGCAAAAGTTTAGTTTCTTATACTCTCCTCAATGTTTAATATCTCTTTGACTATAAAGGCCCATTCACACCAAGGACGATAACTATAAAGATAACAATAAAGATATAGTTCTAAAAAAATCGTTCTCAATATTAAAGAATAGCAGAGTTCACACCACAGCGTTAACGATAAAGGCACAATGAAACAATATCGTTGGAATCACTTTCAGAACGATTTTATCCAGCTGAGGAACGATACAAATATTCACAGCCAATCAGAATCCATCCTGCTGTAATGAGCTCAAGCATTTAAAGTGACAGACAAGCGTGCGCTTAGAATAAACAGAATGATATCGTCTGCTGGTGTGGATGCTAATATAGTTATAGTTACCGTTCTTGGTGTATTTCTGCGTGATTTAAAGTGCGTCCTAATTTTCCTACTTATGCACTACTTATGCACACTATTTTGTTAACCTAGAAATCTAGATGCACCCTAGCGGCAGCTAATTTAATTTGCAGCCAGGGTCGTCTAGCAACTCTCCGTTGGCTTGCGAGCTGGAAAAACCCAACTCTAGTCAGGCCAATCACATCGTGTATAGAGTCGGTGGGCGGGCTTAACATAATGATGGCAGATTTGCAGCGGTTCAACGTACTACTTTTAAACAAAGAAGCAGCGAACAGCGATCTTTCGAATCGGTTTTGGCCGCAACTCTGGAAGACTTGGAGTTAAGCTTTTCTTTGAGAAAAGAACGGCACTGAAGTCATTCTTAAAAAAAAAAGATGTGTTCGGAGTTTTGCCAACCAGATACGGCGAAAGTTTAATCTATCAACTAGCTACGCTTCACCTTCTTCGTTGCTCTGGTTGGTTGTAGCGCTGTCCTATTGCGTGCAGAGGGAATTTGAAAGACAACCATTTATCCCGCCCCTCGGGCCCTGCCAATTAGTGCCAGGCTCTGCGGGGACACAAACAGACACATGGAAAGTGGGGTGAATACGGTACTGTGGAGGAAGTTGGAGCTTGAAGGTGACGGGGTTGATCTGCTGGATGATGGTGAAGGGGCCAATGAATCTGGGACTCAACTTCTTGCACGGCAGACGCAGTCTGATGTCCCGGGTCGACAGCCAGATCTTCTGCCCAACCATGCTGGAGTTCTGGAGCGGGCGAAGGTCGGCTGTCATCCTGCGTCTGCGGAGGGCCCGTTGAAGTTGGTGATGTGCAAAGTCCCAGACCCTCTCGCTCTCCCAGAACCAGTAGTCGACCACGGGTACGTCCGATGGATCCCCCGACAACGGGAACAGAGGAGGTTGATAGCAGAATACGCACTGGAATGGAGTGGAAGGTTGCCATAGGGAATTCTGTCCGCCATCCAAGGAACTGGTTCCAGGAGTCCTGGTGGCCGTGACAGAAGGTACGGAGGAAGCGGCCAATCTCCTGGATCTTATGTTCCATCTGCCCGTTCGACTGAGGATGGTATCCCGATGAGAGTCTGACGGTCACACCTAGGAGGGTAAAAAAGGCCTTCCATACCCTTGATATGAACGGGGGCCCCCTGTCTGATACGATGTCTTCAGGGATGCCATAATACCGGAAGATATGATTAAACATTAATTCAGCAGTCGCCATGGCGGTGGGTAAACCTCGTAAGAGAAGTAGGCAGCAGGACTTGGAGAATCTGTCTACCACCATTAGGATGCAGGTACAGTTGTCTGAGACAGGGAGGTTGGTGATGAAATCCACTCCTAGGTGTGACCAGGGGCGGTTAGGAACGGGCAGAGGATGGAGTTTACCAGCAGGTAGATAACGAGGGCTTTTAGACATGGCACATTCCTTGCATCCCTGCACGTACCTTCTGACGTCGGATCTCATGCGTGGCCACCAGAAGCGCTGTTTTAGCAGCCAGAGGGTTTCATTGACCCGGGGTGGCCAGTGCCCAGTGACGTGTGGGAGTGACCAGATTCTTGTGATCGGTGAGAACTAGGAACTGATGTTGAGTGCCCTCTAACCAGTGCCACCAGCTTGATGGCAAGGAGTTCCCGGTTGCCGATGTCGTAGTTGACTTCCGCCGGGTTGAGCTTGCGGGAGAAGAAGGCACATGGGTGGAGACAACTGGGGTTCCCCCGCTGCTGTGACAGGACTGCTCCCACTCCAGTTGTAGAGGCATCTACCTCCGCGACGAAGGGGAGATTCTGGGTCAGCCGCCGACAGTCGATAATTCTTCAGTTGCATGGGCTCGTGGGCTGGTTCTGGAGGGCTGACAAACTCTGGTCGGCGGAGGTTCAGAGAAAACAACAGCTGGCCCTGGTGTTCTTCGATTGGTGAAACTGGTGGGAGATTGGGTTAGTGGGTTATTTTGAGACCAGAGAATTTCTGCCCAGCAAAGCGCTTTACCAGATAACAGAGAAGATGAACGCTACTTTAGCGTGATCATGTGGGTACAGGTGCGGCTGCATCTCCAGGACCAGCGAACATTGTAGGAGAAATCCGTTGCAATCCTCCGCCAAACAAGAGAAGGGCGCCGGTTTAGCCAAGGGACTGGCGTACTCCGGCGGCGAAGAAGCGGTGGTGTTGTTCCCGGAAGTGCTAGCTGGTGAAGGTGCAGGTGGGCTGGTGGTGAGAGCTCACCGAAGAGTGAGAAGAGAAACTGGCACATTTTACAATGTCTTTTGTTTGTCATCACCATCTTTCTTTCTCATCCACCAGGTCTAAAACTGCACAGACAGACTCTTGGCTGCTTAGCAACCATGCATTCTGATACACACAGGAGGGCCCCTTATTTCTACAGAAGTTGTAGCCAGGAGGAGGTAATCTGCCCACCCATACACTCCCTAACACACACACACACAGACGTTCTTAGTCAGCAGTGAACTTCAAGCTTTATGACTCGTTGTTTGCCGCGAAAACCCCAGCACCCTTCAACAGTGTTTAGTGAAAATCTTGGAGTTTTAGTCGTGATTTTATATGTGATGTTCATGTGTATGTCACAGAGCTGGAGGGATTGTCCCTGCTGCTGCGTATGCTGGCATGGAGGGTTCTGGGTAAGGCTAGAAAAATGCATTCCTGCCTCGGAAAAGTCACTGGCTCTCTGACACATACGCACACAGAGACAAATCTGGTTGGTTACTGCGGCACGATTTGGCTGCAGCTAAAGACAGAGGGGAGGGGTCTCTCTCTCTGAGTCTCCGTTCAGACTGAAACTGCTCTCTTGCAGTGCTTTTGCTGGCAGGATCACATGAAACAGGACATTCTGTCCGGGACGGGTTTACCTGTGGGAAATGTGCATTTTGATAAGATGAAATACACTCTAGGATTGATTCAAAACACTTGAAAAGCAGGTATGTTTTCTGTGTCGTATGTAAATCATTCATTGCGTAGTTGCATGAGAGAGCCTCTAACTTTTCTTCAGAGGTATGTCAGCTGGAGCTTTTTCAATAACAATCATCACAGTCTAATAACTTATATTAGGATTGGAATGTTGATGTTTATACATTCTTGGAGCATTGAGTTTGTTCATATTGCGATCTGTTCGCCAATCTATCTGTTTGTATGATGCTACACTAGTTACATGTACAGTTATGCAATGTAATGTTGATTTGTTTGTGCATGTGATGCTGGTATTGATAAGTGTGTTCGTGGAATCCGAATCAGTGTGGTACATATGAATGATGTAGTTATTAGAGCACACCCTCTTTTTGGATGCTTTCCAGGGCTCTTTGATATAACCAGGGTGATCTATTGATCTGTTTACGCATGTTTCCTTGCTACAACGTTACATGTACCAGCACCAAAGTCAAAATGCACCAGACACCATCACTGCTTTAGAGGGACGTGACACTGTGTGTGCGTGTGTTATAAGATTATTCGCTTTAGTAAGTACCTGTATATACCTTACTCTACCTAGCCTAATGAAATTCAGAACAACTAATCATGTTTTAACTTAATTGACCCAATGTTGACAGCTCTTTTACTGGAGCACTGTAAAAATAATGTTTGGAGGCAGTAAAAAAGAGTTATCTGTTGAGGCTTGTGGGTATTTTGGTATCGGCACAGCAAAAGTAGACAGAGCTTATCTCTATGGCAACTGTTTGGTTCTGACAGAAGTGTTTGGGAACAGAGAGAGATCCTTTACCTGTTTGAGAATATTCAGTGTGAAATTTCCTGAATGTTTTGCATCGGTGTGTTAATATAAATGGGTTAAAATAGTGTTTTACTGTGAAATGGTGTTCTTAACAAGATTGAAGTTATAATAAGGCTCAAAATGTGTTCAGACACAATAACCTCGTAAGCGCAAGTGTATTGCAATTCAGTTTAATTTAAAAAATGAATTCTGCATTATCACATTTTGATTCTCATTTGCTCTCTGTGCTAAAATGCATTGAAGTATATTCAAGAACCTAAAAATGATTAGGCATGGTTGAAATAACTTCATTAGTATAAAATCACATTTTGATTTTTGCAAGTATAGTTCTCGTTTCCCATTTGTTCTCTGTGACAAAATGCTTTGAAGTATATTGAACATGATAAGAATCTAATTGTAAAACATTAGATTGATCTGAGTTTAGTCAAAAGATAATAATTTGTAACCTTGAACACACAAAATAAAATAAAAATGATTAGGCATGGTAAGAATTACTACATCAGTATAATTAAACTGACATAATTTAAAAACAAATGTACAGTGTCTGTTTTGTTCAACTAATAACATATAGGCCTTTCTAAATCAATTTTGTGCAACCATTTAGATAAAAAAGCTTTTTTTCCATGGCCGTTCTCATTTATTGAAAGTGCTTCATCTAACTCATTAATATGTCATCATCATAGCCATGAGCATTATATGTGGTTACATGTTTTTTTTAAGCAGCATAATTACAGCTCACAAACTTCCGCACACAGCATATCTGATCATGCAAATAAACAAGTACATACTTGTTTCAGAATATATTGCATTAGTTTTAGTATTTTATGTTGTGGGATAATATATATATATATATACAGATTCATTGTAGAAATTTGAAAATAAATAAATGATTAATATGTTGAAAACAATATAACACATTAAAGAATGGTTTTGGGCATAACATTATTATGCATGCCAGAAAAACTGACTGATTACTAAATCAATATCAACTGACCCAGTGCCCTCTGACTTTTAGTTCAACAATGATTGCCTAAGAATTCAAGCACCAGTAGTTATTTGTGTTTAGCATTTCTTCTAGTCAATTTATGTCCTGTGTAGAGTTGTGCAAATCTGGACTTGACACTCAGGCAATTAGAATGAGCCTATGAGATCAGTTTTGGCACCAAGAGCTACTATTGGGAATAAACATCTTTTCAACCGCTGTAGCACCAGCCAAGCAAACAGCCTGCTTAGGCTCAACTATGGAGTATAATTACACAGTATGGAGAGAGATAGACACACAAAAGAAGTGACAAAAGACTCGTTCTATATCTATATTTTATTCTAGTTTACAGAGGAATCTGTCATTTTTAGTTTCGCTGTACAAAATCACTCTTAATATACCTTTATTAGGATTGCTCTGCTTGTGCAACGCAACCAGACTGTTATCAGAATGCATACGTAAAGTTATCGCATTGTGCAAAGTCCTTCTGTTTCTGAGTTTGTGCTGTTTTCAATGGAACAGTTTTTAATAGAACAGCTTTAGTCCTTAGGCTACGTCTACATTTACCTGACCAGGGCACATAGACAGGTGTCTGCATGTTTGAGAGAGAGAGACCTCTTTTCCGTCCTTTGTGCCTGAGCCTATTTTTAGGACTTAAATGGAAGGCAGGAAGGCGAATAAAACATTTAGGAATTACCAGTATAGTTTGATTAAGTTTACAAATGAACTCATTTCTGAATTAAATATCTAAATATCTATTTTTAGGGTTTTGCGCTATGCAAGAGTGATTGTCCATAGGGAAAAGTAGAGGAGAATGATATTAGAATGAGAAAGAGAGAGAGACTAGCATGAAAACTGAGACACTGTTGCATAATCTCACCCAGCATCTAGGAAAGAATGATATTTATATGGAGGTGTAACTGGCCACCTTAATAATTTATGTTGTTTAAGTCATCATCTATAAAGCTGTGGGCTGTCTGCACAGGCAAGTCATATAAGGACACTTGTAGTAACAGAGGTTGCAAACACATGGAAATGCATTTTGTATCCTTTTGTTTGTCTCCTTTTTTTAAGCAGCCTACATTTTGGACAATGCTAAAAGTGGCCAAAAATAGCTTTGTCAATTCATGCGTTGGTGGTTTAAGAGGGCATAGCAGCTTTTTGTCCTCACATGCTGAAATATTTTCGTTCTAGGTCATCAGCATAATTCCTTGTTAGGGAATACTCACCTAATTAAACACCTAACTAAAAACCGTGTTTCAGAATGGCGTTGTTTCCCAAAATATAAATATTAACCTGGGGAATTATGCCGGTGCTAAATGTGACATGATGCTCAAGATACTGTGCAGAAACATGATCAGATATTCTGTAAGGTTATAGTCGTGGAGTATGTTGTCATTTTAGTTCTGGGAAAAACAAATGTATTGTGTATCCAATTGACAAAGAAATACCGTGACTCTATGGAAGGTCATACTGAAACTTAAATACTGGGTTTCTGATACCGAAACGGCTCAGTATTGATTATATAAGATCATAGGCCATTTTCTGTTGTTGTTGGGGCCCTAGGCACTGAGAAGTGTTCTAGAAATCCACTCAGTTCAGTCCTAGAACATCACATTCATTCTCTGGATCATTCTGTCAGGGATGGAAGCATTAGCCTCCCTTCGCTTCACTGTTCTTTTTGCCCAGAGGGCCAGTGAATAGACTAGTAAAAAAAACTGGGTTGATGTCAGTCATTCACTGGTGTGACGATGCCATATAAGCACCATTCCCATTTAAAAGCACACGCCAATTCAGATTTTTGAGCCTGGTGTATTTAAAAAAACTAGTTATTTGTATGTTTGTTAGCTAAGTTTATGCACACTTATTGTAGGGAGAAAGGTGTTTTTTGGCACTTTGGCAAAAATCACTTTTACATGTCTAAATATGCTCAGTCCAATTGAATTGCTTCTTTCACAGATTGTTTTAAATTGTCATCATCTGTGTAACACAAAAGGAGAATGTTAAAGGTGTTTTCCATATATATATATATATATATATATATATATATATATATATATATATATTTATATATTTATATATTTATATATAAAGAAAATCTAAATCAATACAATTAAATAAAAATATCTGTTGAAACTTAACCCTCACATATTATCTCACAGATATATATGACGATTTTGTCAAAGGATAACTTTCATAAGTGCTTGAAAAGAGGAAGTAGGCCTTCAGCTTGAGGATGATTATTGGGACAGAGTGTTAGATATACGCACCACCACATTGCAGAGCTCATCTTTCTAAGACTAAACCTAAAATATATCCCAACATTCTTGATATATGTGAAAAATGCTAACTTTTACCATGTAACCTCAGCCATATGTTTGCACTCTGTCCCAAATTGCAGAATATGTGGAGATTTTTCTTCAAAACGGTCTCCAATGTCCTAAGAATCAACTTTAAAATATGTAGTAAAATAAATATCAAGTAACATGAGAGGCAGAGTGGAATCTTTTTTTTAAAGAGCGACAATTTATTACCTACTTTAATTATGTATGCATGAAGGTATACTTAATAATGTTTCACAATATTGCAAATTTTTTATTTAAAAGGATTTACATTTGCTAATTTAGTTAGCAGAGACTAAAAATTGTATTACAATTGTCTTTTATTTATAGTAATAATATAACAGTTCTTTAAGCATTTTAGCTGTGTATCTCTAGCCTTGAGATTTGTGATCTTTCTATCCCAGTGTGATGTCCGCTTTGAGTTATTTCAGTTGACAGGCATGCAGTGCAGCACAACAGGGCTCGCTTTTCTCGTTAGCCAATGCATTGTGTGAAGGTGCACTTAAATGTATAGAAAACTATGCAAATCTGTCGGGTGTGTGGAGACCATGACAGAGAGTGTTGTTGAGAAATGTGACATGTCTTGTAACTTCACCTTTGTTAACCCAATCCAATCGATGTCCCTCTCTTATACTCATCACGCCCCGGGGGTAAGAGGACTGACCCTAACACAGCGAGAATCGTTGCTGCAGTATGTCTCTCTCTCACACTTTCTCTCTCCAGCAATCTGTCTCATCGCGATAATCTGGGTACACAGAGATGTTTAAGCAAGAGTAATTATCAATCTCAGAAGATTATAGTGGCCTTGGACAAACCCATGTTACAGACACTCGCTATGCAGGCCAGGGTCATGTACGTCATGTTCAGTATCCCACTGTTATTTCAGCTGAGCACATTAGGAAGCAAGATTGTTACATAATATCATAATCACTGAATGTACAGTGATATACAGGGCTGTTGTTGGTAGTAAGTAGTACTTTTAAAATTTATAAAAAATTAGTAAATGTGTTTTTTTATTTTATTCAACTGCTAATTCATTAGGAGGATTTTGTTCTGTTTCTGCTGGGATTCTTAGTTCTATCAATATTACTGGGCAAGACTTCATAGTTCAGCACGGAAGGTTTTAATAGGTGTCATCTATATGCAAGCTCTATAAGGCTAAATAAAGAAGACACACTTTCCATTTTGCCACTTACTAACAATAGCAAGTAGCAAATCATGCTATTTTAAAGGGATAGTTCATCCAAAAATGATTTACTCACCCTCAAGCCATCCTAGGTGTATATGGCATTCTTCTTTCAGACAAATTCAATCGGAGTTGTATTAAAAAATGTCCTGGCTCTTCCCAGCTTTAATAATGGCAGTGAATGGCAGCCCAAAATTTAAAGACCAAAAAAGTGCATACATACATTATTAAAGTAATCCACTTAGCTCCGGGGGGTTAATAAAAGGCCTTCTGAAGCGAAGGGATGGGTTTTTGTAAGAAAAAAATTTATATTTAACATATTATAAAGCAAAAATGGATGGAAAAATTGATATTTTTCTTACAAAAACCCATCAATTTTCCTTAGAAGGCCTTTATTAACCTTATTAAATTACTTTTATAATGGATGGATGCACTTTTTTGGTCTTCAAATTTTGGACTGCCATTATAAAGTTTGGAAGAGCCAGGACATTTTTTTTTTATATATATCTCTGATTGTATTTGCCTGAAAAAATAATGTCATATACACCTAGGATGGCTTGAGGGTGAGTACATTATGGGATAATTTTCATTTTTGGGTGAACTATCCCTTTAAGTCCCTTGATTAGAAATAAGTCAACACAGGAAAGAAAAGTACTTTCACAAGGTATTTAGGCCCTGTAGCAATCTCCATACCAGTTTTACAATCACTGATTCATTGTCACAGCCATAACTCCCTGTAGTTGCCCACTGGTTGCCCACTGAAGCTAAGCAGGTTTGAGCCTGGTCAGTACCTCCTGAGACAAACTAGATTGCTGCTGGGAGAGGTGCTAGTGAGGCCAGCAGGGGGTGCTCACCCTGTAGTCTGTGTGGGTCCTAATGCCCTAGTATAGTGATGGGACTATACTGTACCAAGCACCGTCCTTCGGATGGAACGTCTGTAGTCATTACCAGTCCTTGTTAGTATAGTGGACAGTATCTCCACCTGTCACAGGTTTCGATTTCCCAACGGGGAGGCTCTTTCTTCGGGGACAGTCGTGGCCTAATGGTTAGAGAGTCAAGACTGGTAACCTGGAGGTTGTGGGTTCTTTTCTCAAAACCAGCAGGAAATTACTCCCCGTGCGCCACAATAAAAAGTGGCTGTGTGTCCACAGTTTGCAGTGTGTGTGTGTTCACTACTCGTAATGTGTGTCCACTATAGGGCTGGGTGATAAAACGATAACGATATGTATCGCGATAGACACGTAATCGATATCAATAAAAAATGCGTTCGATAAAACGTTCAACTTTTTTTTTTTTTCGTTTGGAAGAAACCAGAGGTTGCGAAGCAAGTTTGGTTGCATGAACAACGGCACTCACTCTCTGGTAACCAAGCCAATGTAGGGAGTGAGAGCCAATCATGTAAATGTATCAGTTTGGTTGCGCCATATCGTTGTCTCGCGTTGGATTCATTCTTCAGTAAACAGAACCGGCGTGGAGTGATAAGTGGAAAATGAGTGATGCAGCGAGTGAGGAAATTTTTGATAAAACAGGAAAACAAGTCAGCTCGCCAGTATGGCAGTTTTTTTGGATTGTATAAGTCTGACCGTAGTCAGACCAATAGGCCTTTATCACACTTCCTATTTCCGGTAAGTGAAGCAGTGCACCTCTACTTCCGGTCCCATCGCGACTCAATCAAAACGCGGGTGTAACTGCAGCGATCCCGTGCTCTAATACTAAATAATGACATCCTTACCTCAGATTTGACCATTTCCTGACACTAAAAGAATATACGAGAGCATGGGTGAGACTGATATGGTGGGATGAAGTTGTATGTTTGTGTGTTGTAGGCCTATGCATTTCCAAACTGCGGATGTTTACGTCTCATATCGTCAGCCTGCTGAAATGTTCCCATCCAAATGTGCATTCTGAATAATAAATACATTTCTAACCTGCCGCAGTCCAGTGATTGTCTTCTCATTAACAGTGTTTCTCTTACTAATCATATTTCATACCTGTTGTTACATTTTTTAATTAATTTGACTGATAAACACCCTTACGAAAGTTAACCATGGTTTTATTATAGTAAGAATGTAGTAACCATGTTTTTTTTTCGTGGATTGACTACCATTTGTATTAGTTTTACTAAAAAATACCATGATAAACTACAATAACCATGTTTTATTTTATTTGTAATAAAAACCATGGTTCATTTTCTTGTAATAAATAGATGAATGAATGCGCGGTAACTGCCTTAAAGAAAGTAAACAATGTTAAGCATTTAATTAATCTTAAACAGTAATACGTTAACAGCGTGACTGAATTTTGGCATAAATGTGTGAATTACATATACTGTAGGCTACAGTGAAATGATTGTCACTGAAAAGTGACAGAACAATGACTAAAATATTAATACAAATCAATATGTTCATTCAGATCTTATTCGTCAGGTCTCACACTCACTTAATCGCGGACACTATTTAGACGTGCACTGACACCGTGTGGTGAAATAATCACGTATGTTTACGACCCTCGGCTTATGTCGGATTAAAAAACGACAAGTTCAACAGAGTTTGGAAAATCCTGTACACAGTAATGATCAGTTTATCTCTTCTCCTGTCTCGGAAAATGTCCGGATTTTTAAATCATCCTCCAGATGCTTATTTTAATGGTCGTTTGTTCAGCTGTTCACAGCACATTGAAAACATGCATAACCGGAAGAATCAGCACACTGCTTCGACGCGCACTTCCGGTATTCAATTCCTCTGTGATAAAGGCCTATGTCGTCTGCAAGACTGTCGTCCCCACCAAGACTGGTAATACCACAAACTTGTTTTACCACCTCAAGCCTTGTTTATACTTTCATCTGGCTCCGCTGACAGCGCGCGCGCCTCGTCTGTTTGGGGACGTGCTTTGGCTGAATCCGAAATCGCCCCCAATCACTATTCCCTACTTTAGTCCACTGATACAGTTCACTTGAAGGAATGAATGAAAACAAGTGAGCGAATTCATGTCATCATGTCATTCATGACATCGGGTGTACACTCGTTTTTGCAGTGCAAAGTGGGATAACGTCCACTATCGTTTTGGACACCACTACAAATGGCTGTCCCCTCAAATAGCGCACTATTTAAGGGTATAGGGGGCAGTTACAAAAAAATAACGGAGGCATTGCACCTTAATGTTAAGAGATAATTGTTAAGTGTTCATTGTGATTTTAGACTTGTGTTTATATTTTAATTATCTGAGTGTTTTCCATGGTTGTATTGACATTTCTGCCTTTATAACTGAGGGGATTATAATCAGAGGAAGGTTAAATTTAAAATAAAAATGTTTAAATGTAAAATATTTTTCTCCTGGTCTTTATTTTAAATAGGTCATGAAACATATCAATAATTATCGATATGGACCGATATGAAACACTTATATCGTGATACTGTTTTCAGCCATATCGCCCAGCCCTAGTCCACTAACTTGGATGGGTTAAATGCAGAGGACAAATTCTGAGTATGGGTTACTATACTTGACCTATGGCACTTCTTGTTAAAGAAGGTTGTAAATTGGCCAAATTGCCAGATTTCCTCCATTGGCCCATATCAATCATTGTCTCCTAATAATCCACTTAATTGGCTGTCTCCTCTCCACCTATAGCTGGTGTGTGTGAGGTGTACGGTGGCTGCCGTCGCATCATCCAAGTGAGTGAATGCTGCACACTGATGGTGGTTGAGGAGAGACCCCTGGTATGATTGTAAAGCGCTTTACAGTAGTACATAGTAAAGAGCTATTCATTCATTGTGTAGAGGTATGTTGAGAGCTCTAGTTCAAATAAACAAAGTAATATGTTATATAATAACAATGCTTTTTGAAACATCGTATTAGTTTTAAAGGAGAAGATGATCCGATTTTGTCTCTGTTCTGCATTATTAAGTTTGCTCATATCGTTCTCCGGAGTGAAATGAACTTGTGTTGTCAGCAGCTCTCTCTCATCAACAATAGCCAGATCTGCCACATAAGCATATCTCAGGAAGGTCAACAGAGGAATATTTTGTTTACAACTTGTTTATTGCCATGTCAATTAGACAGTGCTATTAATTATCATTTGTGACATTTTCAGAAACTGTACCCATACCATTGGGAGGATGAGTGGGTGCCCTTTCTAAGAGCTGGTGCATATCCTCATGAGAGTCATGACACTGCAAAAAATCAAGCATTATTTGGGAAGTATTGAATGGGACTGCAGGTATCTATCATATACATTACCTGTATACGATTGATACCCGCAGTATCAAACCTGTATACGATTGATAACCGCAGTCCCATTCAATACTGCAATGCTTGATTTTTTGCAGTGTCATGACTCTCATGAGGACATGCACCAGCTCTTAGAAAGGGCATTGATGCATTTTGCCACCCACTCATCCTCCCAACCCGGGTCAATATCAGCCTGTTCTTTGTGTTAAAAGATGACTTTTGGTGTATTCAGTGAAAGGTTTTTGTGAGCTGAACAATCAGACTCTTGGTCAGGACCATTCAGCATTTGTCTGGAAACACAAGGACACCATTGTAGAAGTAACTGTCACCATTGCCTTGTGTGTGTGAGAGAGAATGCCCTGAATATCAAAATAAAAGCCTTCTCCTTTTATTAGCTTCTATCTGACCTACATTATCACCCACATTTAATTGAAAAGTGTGACTCTGACATAACGCAGACTTGATTGTGCAGGTGCACTATCATGTGTGTGCCTAAACTATGCAAAGAGTGGCTAATTTAAAGATACATTTCCATGCAGGCAGTGCTGAACAAGCTTTTATAGCCATTACACAAGCAGATTGACAGCTTTCATGAGTCAACTTGGAGAGACATAAAGATTTTTATATTATATTATATTAGTTAGATATAAAAGCTAAATGTATGCATCAACATATGTAGGCAGCTTAATATATTATTTAATTTGAACATAAATGCAGAAGAGATATTAAAGAGTTTGTATTGGTTTGTGCTACATTCTCTCCCTTGACTTTTCCTATATAGAAGAGTAGTTACCAGTAGGGGGCAGTGCAAGTGAAATCGCCAGTAGGGAGCAGCAGTGCTCTATTTTACATTCCCCACAAGACAGCATTTTCTTTATATTATAAAATATTACATCTCATCTAGATTTTTTTTTCTTTCAAATTAAAATTCAACATTAGCATTGACCCTGATTTCCCTGTGTTTATCTCAGGTTTTATAATCTTTAAACATCTAACAGTACAGATCAGGACTAGATGAAACAATTAACATGTTTTTGTCTTTTCTTGTTTTTTTTAGAGTCAATAAAAGAGTATCTGCAAAACCATGGGTGCCATCTTCTGAATGATCAAAGGAATATACTTTCTATGAGGAGAAACACCTTAATCCCATCTTCTACAAAGTTGAGTATTTCCTGTCCATCAGTGCTGAATTGTATCTAACTATGGGGGAGTTGACTGTATGATAGTGTCTCAACCCAAGTGTCTCATGGAACCACCAACCAACACGTCTGAACTTCCGCCTCCTGCGCTCCCCAAGAGAACTTCTCAGGGATTTCAGCATGGGATGTGTCTCCCATTACACAGTAGTGACCAGAGTAATTATTTCACTTCTGAGTCCTCACTGTCATCATCAAAAACCTCGCTCCTGTATGATAGAGGTGAGACATCACCGGACTCCATGCGTAGCTTGAGCAGCCTGAGTAGTGCCAGAACAGATAGTCCTCTGGATGTGGACATGCCAGACGTGGAGATGGGAAAAGCAACGGCCAGCAGTGATGATTCAGGCATACAGAGCCCAGACTGCAGACCAGACTACACTGAGGACAACGACAACTCTGTGTCTGTCTATCTGGATGCTAATGAAGACTGCTGGAGTGACAATGACAACCATAATGTTACTTTGGTGGTAGCACTGAAGGTTGGGCAAACTTATGGTGATGATGCATCCTTGTGTTCTTCAGAAAATAGTGGTGATGATGATGATGATGACACTAAAGAAGAAGAAGAGGAAGATGACTCTTTTATTTCTTTAGCCTCTGTAGAATTAATGATGAAAAGCCAAGTTGTTGTCTCTGCTCTGGAAGTCTCCACCAGCTCTGAAGTGGTAACGCCAAACAGCGTTTTACCAGACATTTCTAAAGGCCAACCAGCAGAAGTGCCTAACATGGCTGCGGTGGATGAACCACAGAGGGAAGTTGTCCACGAAAATGGGGAAGTCTCTGTTGAGTTGTCATCAGCCATTCAAAAAAATGACATAATGAACGAGACGATGGTGTCTCCTGAAAACAAAGTCTCCATTCCCATAACAAGTAGCAGAAACACAACTTTTTCTCGCTTATCCATCTCAAAAGAGGACAACAAGCCAAAGTCCACAGCAAAAAAGACCAACGATCTGGCAGGACATTTTCTTGCCAAGCCTCGTACAAGGGCTGCTCTGGCCAAAGCCACAAAATCTGAGGTGAAGAGGTTCCCCAGGCCAGACCTGAGGAATGTGAAGGCCAAGATCATCTCCAGGGCTGCCTCTGTGCCAAGATCAGCCAATCCTGCAAAAACAAACATGAATGTTAAGCAGTCAGCTTCAGGAAGTGTGAAGGTTCCTGCTAGCAGGAAGGTGGAAGATAATGCTGTTGGAAAAAGAAGTAGATCCTCATCGACCCATACAAGAGGGAAAGAAACAAAGACTTGCCCAAGTGCAGAGGTTGCCTTCAATGGTGGTCATGAGAAAGATGTAAACTCTTTACCCTTGCCAACACAAGGAGAAGAAACAGCAATGAAGTCAGAATGTCCTCCTTTAACTGATTTTAAAGATGAAGGAGAACCTCAACTTGAGAAAGAAGAGGGGGAAGAAACCTCTAAGAGTAACAGCAAGGTTAGTATTCAGTTGTACTCTCTTTCAACTTATCTCCTGCAGTTTAATTATTGATTGTTATTATTTACTTTTTTATCATCCCATTTGTAAGAAGGACATATTTCTCTGGAGAAATTTGCATTATATTTAGTACATTTAGTTTTTTCTTTTACATTTAAAAAAGTTTTTACATTTTGATCACTTTTAACAAAGAAACAGTTTACATTGTAACATTGTAATTACTTTATAACGTGTATTATTATTACAGTAACTTTTTAGGTTTATTTATTTAAATTTTACTATACTGTTATTTAACCCTGTATCAAAATAAAACTATAAAAATATTATAATTTAATGAAAACTTTTTTTTAAAACTACTTTTTATTTGTTTATTTAAACCTCATTAAAGCCTTCATTCGTTTTTTTATTTAGTATTTCGTTTTTACAATTAGAATGTTTTTCTTCATTATAGTAAAACATAAGGTTTGTTTAAATTTGACTATTATTACAACTTCATTAGTATTTTATGTAGTACATTTAGTTTTTACATTTAGAAAGTTAGTAAGGTTTATTTAATCTGTACTATTGCTATTATTAAAAGTTTTATTAGTGTTTTTTATCATTTATCAAACACTTAATTAAAACGTTTATTATAGTTTATTATATTATTATTATTATTTATTTAAATTTTATTCATATTAAATAATTTATTATTTTTACATATTAAATATGTTTAGTATTATTATGAAAAGTTTTATTATTTACAGATTAGTGATCTAAAGTTTAATATGATTAAAACATTTATTAATATTTTATTTAGTGCATTTCATTTTCACATTAAAATGTTTCAACTGGCTAAGGCCTCATTCTGACTCTTTCTGTATATTTTGAAATATATTCAAATATGAAACAGTTACTTTAAATGAAAATATTTCACAGTACTGTTTTACTGTATTGGTGAGCAAAAGAGACCTCTTTCAAAAACAGAAAAAATCCTGCCAACCTCAAGTTTTTAAACTATAGTGTACATTCTTTATTATTTTATTGTATTATTTAGTCAAATAACCGATTTTCGCATTCCATCTTCAATTACTAACCAAAATATTTGACCAAAATATTACAATAAATAAAATAAAATATATAAATAATTACCTTACATGTCTAATGAAGCTTTGTTTGATTAGTCAAATAAACTGTACTGAGATGCATAGAAAGAATCAAGAGACCTCAGCCAGTTTAAACATGTTTATTTGAATCACCAATAGAAGAAAATATTAATGTTTAGGAAGTATTCTTGTTTCACAACTTATGTTAAATGTGATCAGACAGACCTTTCAAGTTGTTTGTGTCATTTATAGACATGCATCCAAATCTTGGTCTACTTAAACTGAAATATTTAAACCAACATATCAATAGCAGCTGTCTGTCTCCATGTCAATCTTCTCCTTATGAGGAGAACTGCTTCAACAAGTCCGGCTCTATACGTGTCATCACATGATTGTGCTATGTAGTTATTCAGGCTTAAATGTGTTATTAGCTTGGGTCGAACCAAATGCCAAGAGTAAATATAGACTTAAAAAAGTTTTTACAAATGTAAATACTGTGATTAGAGTTTGTCTATATCTGTTCACTGTCCAAGAGGTAAATGCTTTACATGTTTCTGTTTTATTATCACTGTTAAGAAACACCCAAGAGCCAGTTCCCTCTCTCTCTCTCTCTCTCTCTCTCTCTCTCTCTCTCTCTCTCTCTCTCTCTCTCTCTCTCTCTTTCCTGCCTTTTTCAACTTGGTTAGAGAACATGAGTGAGATGTTTTTACCAGTAAAACAACTGTCTTGGAGGGAAAAGAACAGAACGTGGAGGGAAACATTCTTTAGAGGACTCGAGAACACTGATTCAGACAACAGAATCTTTCCACAAACTCACTCCATGTGTGTGTTGAGTGTTTAAAAAACGAGGGGGGGAAGGAAAAGATCTGGGCTGGTCCTGGCATCAGAAGCCCTGAGGGAATAACACAATAGAAACGTTTTTCCCTTTGCTTTTTTCTTTTTTTTCTTCTTCTGCTTTTTGGTGCTGGCGAGTCTTATTTCTCCTCCCTCCTTTCCGCTCCTCCTCCCTCTCCTTCACCGCGCTCGCTTCTCTCTCTCTCTCTGTACCGCTGCACATTTTCTGTCTGTTCTGTTGAATGGCCAACACTATGGTTACCCTGCGGCGCCCAGAGTTGGGATCTCTCGCTTGGGATGCTGTCACTAACCAACGACTTTTTCTCCAGACTGTGTCTTCCAAGCTGGGACCATCTCTAGGGACTAACAGTACATCCACCTCTGGACCCCCAGAAGCCAGACCGAAGCCCTCTAGCAGAGAAACCCGACCCACAGGTAGTCTGGGTCCACCGGGAGGCCGAGCGGTTCAGCCGGCTGGTGAGTTTTGCTTGTTTAGCGCACCACATGCACAGAACAAAATCTCAAAGGCATTGTTTTAGGAAGTAGAGTGCTAACGCTACAGTTGAAGAGCCTCTAGATTTGTTTTGTTCAGTGTAATGTTTCCTGTAAGCTTATACTGATATTATAAGTGTTGAGCATCACTGTCACAGTCCAGGTAACTGTGCTAGAGTGAAAAAACTAGTAAAGTTTACTGCCTTTCTGCCGCACATTTGCAATTTAATTTGACACGCCAGGGTTGTGATTTTTCAATGTGCATATTATTTTTTTATATAAAGCAAATTACTTAATTATAAGCTAATTAAGCTAACTAAGCTAATAATTGTTATTATTTATGTTTTTTAATTGTACTTTTTTGGGGATAAGTAAGATTCTTTTAAAGAAATTAATATTTTAATCAAGCAAGAACGCAATAATGATCAAAAGTGATGGTTAAAACAATTGCAAAAAATTAAATAAATACTGTTCTTTCTATTCATCCAAGAATCCTAAAAAAAAAAACATTAGTATCCACAAAATCATTAAGCAGCAATTAAGCAGTTTTATTATTGAAATTATTTCTGAAGGGTCATGTGACATTGAATATTGGAGTAATGATGCTGAAAAATCCATCACAGCAACACATTTTAAAATATATTAACATATGAAACAGCTACTTAAATGAAAATAATGTTTCACAATACTGTACGCAATATAAAACAGAAAACAATCTTGCCAACTTCAAATTTTTGAACTGTAGTTTATTATTTTCTTGTATTTTTTTATAATTTATTTTGTCAAATAATCGACTTCTCCATCCTTCTTCAATTACTACCAGTTTGACAAAATAAATGATAATACACGGGAATAATTAAATATATAAATAATTACCTAACCCAAAAGTAAACTTGTAGCATTAAATGACATTATTTTTGATTCAGTTTTAAGGCTGTCCTCAGATGCCCTCAAATGGGAGGTTTTGTAAGATTTAACTCTGGGGACAAACAGAACTTTTATAGTTGTCCTCATTATATCGAAGGATCATAAATATTGATCCTTCATAAATAAAGGATAATTTTTTACTTTAAATCGGCTGATATCAACAGGTTTGTGCGAGAATTAGGGTTGACGTTTAGCAAATAGAATCACCTCCATTTAAAAACCATTAGGCCTATAAAATGTCCTACTAGTGAATCTAACATGTGTCTGGGTTATCGAGTAAGCGGGAAGCTGCAGCTGGTGTTAATAAGCCTGCAGAATTCAACACTTCAGTGTCCAAACTCTGCGTAGTGTTACGTAACTCTCCTCTCTTTCTGTGGCCATATGTTCAGCATTTAAAGCCATAACACATACTTGAGTTTAACACTGCACTTAACTTCTGTTTCCTATCTCATATTGCCCATTCATCTCTCTTGCTCTTTGTCATTCTCTCTCTTTCCCTCCTCCCATCCCATCGTTTGTATGTCTGTCCATTTGTGTGTGTGTGTAGCCTAAGGCAGTTTTCCTGTTCTGGTCAGAAAAAGGCGTCTCATTGTGCTCGGTGTGTGTACGTGTGTGCATGTCTACACTTTTGAAAAGTTTGGGGCTGTCCCGTAACTTAACCTTCCTCTGCGACATATCCTTTTCTTTCTCTGTCTCTTTTGCGTGTGTTTCTTCTTTCTTTCATTGCATGTGGATGCAGGGATATGTTTGGGTGCAAGTGGTTTCAGGGGCCATATTCTATATGTCTGTGTGTGTGTGTCATGTTTCAGTGTCAATGAAAAGTAGAATTGACTCAAGAAGAGAAGGTCACATTCCTCCTAGACAATCGTCTTCTTGTTTCTTCACAGAGACCACTGGCCCACACGGTGACTTTTGCTCCACAATTTAGTAGCTGACAATCAGGGGAAAGTTTTGTGTTGAAGGATATGTTACTGTGGGGTCAGTCTCAGGAAACAGTGCCATTTTTTAAAAACTCTTTTTAGTTCATAATGCAGAAGATGTTTGAAAATAAATAATTAATTCCATGGAATATACAGTCAAACCTAAATTTATTCAGACACCTTCAACATATTCTCACATTATCACAGTTTATTCGCTATAACGTATAGGTAGGGATGAAACGATTACCGGTTTCACGATAAACCACGATAAAATTTAGTGACGGTTAGTAATATTGTATAAAATTTTATTATCATTAAAACCGCGTGTGATTATCACGGTTGTGAAAACTCGCGGTAAATCTTGTCCAGTCAGCGTCAGTCTGGCGCAGCGCACCGCTGTTTTTTGAATGAGAAGAAATGGCAGATGGCAGTGACAGCACTCGGGGGATTGTCCAGACTTCTAAAAGGACCAAATCTGAGGTGTGGTCATATTTTGTCTTTTACAAAAGTCCTGAGGGAAACTTAATCTAAGATGGTCACCTTGTCTGCAGAACATGCCAGAAGAAAGTCACTGTAATAGGGGGAACACTTCAAAACTACGAACGCAAGGCAAGTGGACTTTTACCTCAATACCAAAACTACGTCTGGCAAATTATAACGTGAAGCGAACAAACAAATTCAGACAAGAATAGGGTGACATTTAAGGGATAATAATCAGGGCTTGACATTAGCAACCATTTGCGGGTGTAACGTTATTTCGGCTGCACACTAGTCACTCTGGCTGTTGAACTTATTATAGTCTTCTCAAAAGCCATCTGTTATAATCGCGTTGCGCATTATAACCACTCACACGTGTTTCTATTGAGTTTATGAATGCTATGTCTCATAATCAGAGGCGTTCAGATTAGCGGAGTTATGTTCAGAGCGCGCGCCGCGCTCACTCGCTGAAATCTGCACTCAAAGCAGAGATAAACATGTGCTGTACGCAGAAGATTCACTCATCATACAGTGGTTGACTGTTTCTGTTCTATTTCAGCAGCAAAAATGGTTTAAAAAAACACAGCAGAACCACAGCGCCTCTGATATGACTGGCATAACGCTGGCGAATTTAGGGGCCGTCTCTAAAGTTACATACAACATTGGTAACGTTATACACGTTTCAAACTTCAATAGCATTTGAAGAGAATGACAGTCATAAAACTGACTGTAAAGTGATCATTTAGGTGTCAGGTATGATGCACACATTTTGATATTTAATTAAATAAACTGTCAAATCATATGGAAATATGATATGCATTATTTCACTAGGATACTGTTTGGGCTCTTACACAAAATATGCTAGATTTAAATGCATCATTGCTGAACACTGATGAGAATATTACTTGAGAATATATTTACAGAGATAATATTAGAGATTATATTTACGACAAATTATTATTATTTATGCGTTATGCGTTGCTATTGACGACGGCCATTAAGGAAGGAAATCCCACAGAATCTAGCTTAAAAAAGTGCTTAGAGCTGCTTTAGTTATTTGTTGTTTGTTGATTTTCAAATATAAAACTTGAAATGTTGAAATGTTTTAAGTGAGTGCATCTGTTCTTTTTGAACACTTTTCATCTCTATTGAACAAAACCGTGATAATATTGATAACCGTGATAATTTTGGTCACTATAATCGTGATGTTAAATTTCCATACCGTTTCATCCCTACGTATAGGTAATAAAATATGACAGGAACTCAGAGTTAAACTGTGTCAGAACAAATTCATCTTGATTAATGTCAGATAACTTTGAAAGAAAGGTATCTAATGGATTACATTAGCTGTTAAATTTAAGTATAGAATTAGGCCCCGTCACACAGGGATGCGTTTAGCTGTATATGTAAACATTTTGTATCGTATCAGCGACAGCGTTTCATCCAGACGGATCCGCCCTTTTGAGGAGCCTGAAACCGACACCCTTGCGTTTTCGCGTGTCCAACCAATCCATATATTTTGTGAAACTGTGATGTCATCACACCACGTCCCGCACGGTAAAAGGGATACAGCTACGGCCACTGGGCATGCGCACATCAATATTGCATCATTTAATTACTGTATTTGCATTATTGTAAGGGTAGGTTTAGGGTTGGGGTAGGTGTAGGTGTAGGCGTTAATAAAACACAATCTGGTAAGTAGCAAATTTATTTATTGTTATTTTATTGTGAGATTTTGCCTCACTTCCGACCGTTCTACCCCTTCTAGCCACAACTCTTCTTCTCCATTGTTGGTGTATTTCTGTGGCAGAATTACAGCACCACATACTGGCCTGGCATGGATTATACATCGTTTTGAGTCGGTTTCAGTGGTTTCGTGTGTACGCAGATATTTCTTGAGACGAAGGGGAAAAAAAGATCAGAAAGGGAAAGCTGTGGCTTGGTGTGTGGATGTGGCCTTAGATAATACCAATTTAGGTCAACCAATTACCAAGCAATGCTTCTTTTTGTTCAGTCTTTGGTGTAAAAGGTCACATTAGCAATTAAAGAAAAAACTCTTAAGCAAAACATGGTGAGGTCAAAGTGTCTGAATAATTTTGGTCCCAAATTTTTATACATTTTACTGGTAGTTCACTGTATGAAGAATTTGGGGGTATAATATGTCACCGTTTATTTTATTTTGCTATCCTCACTTACATAAATGAACAATAGTATCCTGTACACAATAGTAAAAAATTATATCTGGTGTCTGAATAATTTTTGGTTTGACTGTATATATATATACTTATTGGCCCTCATCAAGCTGAATAGTTAAACTCTGATATGAGGATAAAATCAGTTATTTTTATAACTATTATTTGTATAAAGCACAAGATTATTGATTGTAAATAAGTGGTTCGCTGATAAGTGGAGTGTGTATTCTTTCATTCAGAATTAAATTGATCAGAAGGTAAAGTGAAGACATTTATTACAGAAGATTTCCATTTCACATAAATACTGTTCTTTTGAACTTTCCGTTTATCAAAGAATACTGAAAAGAAAGTGTATTACAGTTTCCACACAAATATTAAGCTGCGCAACTGTTTTCAACATTGATAATAATAAGAAATGTTTCTTGAGCGTCAACATCTGCATATTAGAATTATTTCTGAAGGATCATGTGACACTGAAGACTGGTGTAATGATCCTGAAAGCAACAAAAATGTAGCTGCACCACTTGTCAAAGATCTCTTTCTATGTGTTTGTTTGCTTTCCTTATCTTGTTTTAATAGTTGATAAAATACCCACTTTCAGATTAAAAACCCAAAATCAGACTTTGTCTGGAGGTGAACAAGCAAAATGTAGTACCATGTGTTCTCCCACAGGTGGCATTTATCCCATTTATTGGTCTCACTGTTGTTGAATTCAGCGTCTTTTGGTTCAGAGTGGTTTCTGGATCAGAACTTGAAGAATCTTGCTGTACCAGACCAACAGATTCAAACCTGCATGTAAATACACCAGCTGACATAAGTATTTGTGTTGGTTGGTCTCCATAGCAGTGCCCCCAGAAGACCTTACATTATGTACAGTACAGGATGTGCTTGTGTGAGGTGTTGTCTCTCTCTCACTCTTTAATTCACAAAAACACAAACAGCTTCTACCCATTAGAGTCAAACAAGTGTTCTCACAAGGAACTGATCTGTAGTGTAGTGTAGAAAACAGGATACAGGAAACACAAAAAGATTTCCCAGCACACTACTGCACATTTCACAAAGAAAAAGACACAAACACAACTTCCCAGTGGTGGAACTATAAAAATCATCTGCGTATACATTCAGCAATCAATTAACAGAGTAACATGACATTTAATGGAAAATGTATTACTTTTCACTGGGGAAATCATCATATGCACATTTGAACAGTTTCTTCTTTGACCTTTGTCTGTATATTAAAAAATGTTCATAACACATTCATAACACTAATAACATGGAATGTGTTTTATACATATTCTTTGATAATATTATTTACACTACCGTCGAAAGGTTAGGTGTCGGTACGATTTATTTTAAATAAATGAATATGTTTATATAATATGTAATATGTCAGGAATGATGCATTAAACTGTTCAAAAGTGACAGTAAAGACATTCAGGGACAAATTAGCGTGAAAGCGCAATTCCAGAAAAGTGCAGATGGGAGTGGAAAGTTCTGCACGTGATCTACTGACGACACGCAATTTAAAGAACACATATGTAGCGTGATAATTTCCATAATGTCCAACGCAATCTACCAGTTAGCGTCTGGTTTAAGATGTGCTTTTAAGAAAGATTTTGCGTCTGAAAGGGAAACTCCTACAAATGCATATGCAATAAGTTCAGCCGAAAAAATAACTGTGCCCACGCCTTTTCAGCGCTAATTTATTACCGCATGTCTTTCGTACATCCTGACAGTAGTAGTTTTTTAACACCAAAAGAGGGTTTGCACTGGCGCAAGCTGTTAGTAAATCTGTCCCTTATAATGATAGAAAAGATTTCTCTTTCAAATATATTATGTTCATCAAAGAATACTAAACCACACAGTTACCACAAAAATATTAAGCGGCACAACTCTTTTCAACTGTGATAAATTCAGCTTTGCCATCACAGGAATAAATTACATTTTATGTATAGAATTTTATAAAATTAAACATTTTAATATTTTTTTATAAACCATTTAATGCATCCTTGCTGAGCATAAGATACTTCTTTTAAAAATATTTAAAAAACGTACCGATCCCAAACATTTGAATGGCTGTGCATATAATAAAGTACTTGTGTTGTTAATACAGCTTTAGCCATTGCACTAAAGTAGGAAAACAAAATGAGTAAAAGCCATTTTTAGGCACCTGGCAAAATCTTTTTTTGTTTGTTTTTTTGGGGGGGGGGTTATGTGCGAAACATAGAGTTAAACCATCATATTTTATAATAACATGTTAGATTACTGCACACCGCCTTGTATGCTGAGCTTCTTGATCCTTAAATATTTTACAACCTAGAGAGGAAAGGTGATGAGTACTGAAAAATAAAAGTGTTTACACAAAAGTCAGTCAGGGTCATCTATACTCATGTCAGTTTGTAAGCATGAACATGAACATTTCCTAAGCCAGCTATTTTTAAAGCAGAATCATTATGTGTATGGAGGTGCTCAAGATCAGCATGGCTGAATTCACATTGATATTCCATTTATAAATAATTAAACACTCTGTGAGTGCAACTGGCCGAATAGAACCACTTCGAAAACATATAGAGTCTAGCTGGAATAAGCTTTGGTATGATAGCAAGTAGAATTTAATTATAACCCTTTTGTTCTTTTGTGTTTAGGTATTCCAAGGATGCGCACCACAGACAAGTCCGCAGTACCCTGCAGCCCAACGTCTGTTTCCAGCTCTTTTTGTAAGAGTCCTCAGAGAACTGCCTCTTCCAAACTGCCTGTCAAAGGCCTACCCACAAGCCCCAGCTCGTCATCACTGGGAAGTACAATCAGCGAAAGCAACAGTATTGCTGTAAACAAAGGTGCGTGTATAGAGTCTGAAGTCACCATCTGCATCTTGACAGTTTTCAACTACATACTTGAAAACCTCTTAGTGCTAAAATACATGATTTCCTCTTTCTCACGCTGGATATAGTCATTTCCTTAATCATTATGTTGTCTTGTTTTCCAGTATAAAAGAAACAAGATCAATTGACTTGATATGTAAATTAAACATGTACTGTATATGGTATTCAGTCATTACCATAAGTGAAAGTTAAATTGACGTGATGTGAAGGCCAAGTATGGTAACCCATAGAGGAATTTGTCCTCTGCATTTAACTCATCCAAGTTAGTGCACACACACACACTGCAAACCGTGGACACACACACCCGGAGCAGTGGGCAGCCATTTGGCTGCTGCGCCTGTGGAGCGATTGGGGGTTAGGCACCTTGCTCAAAGGCACCTCAGTCGTGGGACATTTTGGAAGAGAGCACTGTTCTATATTACCATGGTATTAACATACTATGGCTTTAAAGTACCATGGTATTACATGTGAGATACATGGCACTTTCTCTCTGTGCTTTAATGAAATCAGACTCAGACTGCCCTCATTCCTTTCCTCAGGTCAAAGGTCACATCTGCTTAGAGTTTGTGAGTTCTGCTCAAAGCTCAGTGACTGTGAGCAACAGTCATATATACAATACAATCTCTGCCATTCCAAAGCTGTGCGCTGTAGACATTAATCACAACATCCTCCTCACAACACCCTCTCAGAATCATGATTAGTTTATTCCCACACTCTCCTGCTGTCCCACACTCTGAGCTTAAATTCAAGAATAATCAAGATTGCCGCTGGGTTGTCATGGTAAATTGGAGTAATGAGCTGTAGTTTCAATAGGAATGGGTATGAATGTGTTTGGCTAATGACTAAAGAGGATTTTCAAGGTAAATACAAAATTGCTCATTAAAATTGACATTTAAAAAGCCACAAAAAGCCTTTTATTTGAATGATTAACTGATAAAGTAATCATGTTGTTGTGCTGTGACGAATTGCTTAGCTTTGTTTCTAATTGATCTGGTATTTATTAATTGCATTTTTTGAACATATTAATCATCAGTATTTTTTATTTATGTTTTATGAGATTTGTTTACTAGAGAAACTGCTTAAGATATTAATACATGTTGTCAGAGATATATAGACATTTAAACATAAATTTAAAAACAAATATCACAAAATTTAAAGGCACAATATGTAAGATTTTTGGATTAAAATATCCAAAAACTACTAGAACATTTTTATATATATTGTTCGTATACTTATATGCCATCCGAACTTAGCCCCGCCCACAAAATTTGAGGTTGGGAAGTTCAGTCTGGACTTGATCCGTTGTGGAGCAACTATGAACTCGAACCAGAGCTGTTCAGACCAATCAAATTGTCAGGTCGTACTTTATACGATGATGGACGTAGTAACAGTAACGTAATCATCCACGTCACAAATGAGCGCTTAGGTTGAATTTGTTCTAATCTTAAACAGAGAACTTGTTCGCATATGAATTCACCTTTACTATTTCTCTCAAAAATGATGATCATGTTTAGACTAGGTAAACCCAGTCTGATCTGCCGGCGATTTGATTTCGCCCTGCAACTCAGTCTGGAAACCTGTACATTCATTCCTACTGCTTCTGTTACACTTTTGCAGGAACCAATCACAGACTGGCTTATCCACCTGGCGCGCTATTGGCGGGCTTAACACGATGACGGATAGATGGGTCGTTGCCCGTTGATCACGCCTCTTGTGCTCTGATTGGTTGAAGGACTATCCAATTGCATACAGAGTAGGGCTGTAACGATTTGACCAAAAATAAAAACCTTGATTAATTGAACGATTATTTTGCTTCTTTTTTTTTTTTGCCCTCATATAAGGTTTTTGAGTAAGTTCACTGATAAGGTTTGTACTGTAAATATTTTCTACTATTAAAAGGTGGAATTTTTTTTCTAATGAAAAAGTGAATTTCTTTGTGATTTTAAAGTACTTGAAGGAAACGGTTCACTTTCAGCAGTTACTAGCCGCGTTTCCATTACAGATTTGCGCAAAACTTTTGTGATATTTTCTAAAAGTCGACAAAAAAATATTGCGAAATGACAGCGTTTCCATTAACTGATGGAACTGACTAAAACATTTTTTTTCCTCTCGTGATAAATCATTCCAAAAATCATGCTACGTATGTTGTTAGGTTTATGTATATCCCAGCCACCGCACGCCATTATTTTTAATGGAAAGAGACGTGCGTGTTATAGCACTGATGGCAAGGAAAGCACCTTATACCTGAGCGGCACATATGAGGTGTTATGATAAATTGTGGCATTTTATATTCTATTGTTTTTTTATGAGTTTAATAAAGAACTCGTCTTCTGTCCAAACATAGGCCTACCATCATCTGTAAAGAATGATCGACTTTTACATACGCCAGGCGCATTGCCACATACAGAGACGAATTTGCATGGTGGTAACTCAACGTTTTTTTTACCACTTCGTTATTTTGGCTCGGAATTTCGTTTTTTGGAAATATAAACTGAATTTAGAAATGCTTTTGAAATGAAAAACTTTGCGTTTAATAAACAAAATATATTTTTGAAATGAAGACAGCGTTTGGAGTGGAGTGCAAAATAATCTGTTCCCTGACTCCACAGCCTTTGCTGTTATCGTGAGTGTACACAAATAAAAGTAGACAGTTTATAGTTTATAATTATGTCTTGCACTTATCTCTGTATGGCTAAAAATGACGGAGTATTTTAAGTTTCCGCTGGAATAAGGAAAAAGTTCATCAAAAGGCGACAACGACTTCGTCGGAAAGAGGGTTAAAGAAAACGTAGCCTATTTAGTTTCATATAGTTAGGCTATGTCTAAATATTATAATCTTTTAATTTCATATGTTGATTATGAAAAGTGAGCAGCATGAGTAAGGCTACATAATCAGATGCGCATATGTCTGGAGACATGGATTTTGAGCACAATTGAATTGTGTTTTCTAGAAAGTCTTTCTTTAAAATTAATTTCGTTTTGTATAAATTGTATTTTAATTTTGATCCATGTTTAATCAACTATTTGGCTGTAGGCTATATTTAATAAATAAGAAGCAAACCAAGATCGTCGGGAATGGATAGACCTAGTTTTTGAGCAAGGCTGAAACTATAGCGTCTTTCTGTTTTAATACATTTCTTGATTATATGTCATAATTACAGTAGGCCTATAGATAGTTATGATATTTGTGGTTGCACCGGGGTCCGTCATTATAAAGTTACGCCACTTTCCTTATTAGGAGAAAATATATGTCGTTTTAACGACATAAGATCTCGTACATACTTGAGTGGAAAAAAAATTATATGTAGGCCCTATGTGAGAGCAATGCGTGACCGTACCAGGTGACCTGTAAATGTGAAAAAAACTGTTTCCATTGCAGTTTTGCGAAAATTTCCTTTTTCGAATTGCCTGAAAAACCACCTCATGCTAGCGTAAAAACCTTTTTGCGATATATGGGAGTTTTTGCGAAATTGACGTGTTTCCATTGGGCGTATTTTCAATTCGCAATTTCAATTTGCGCAATTTGAAGGGTAATGGAAACGTGGCTATTGTCTATGGGGCAGATTTCTGCTTGTTGTACATCAGATACAGATAAATTAACACAGTAGGCCTACATTACATTTATTTGAATGCATTAATGAGAGAGTGATTGTGTATGTGAATTACTCATACCGTCTCTATTCATTATGAAGCTGTGGTTTGTACTTACTTCAAAGGTATAAAATATATGCCTATAACGGTTGAGTTTCTAAGCTACTTTAGTGACTTTACTTTAGTCATAGGACAGCGTTGACACTGCGTTTCTTCGCTGCTCTCTTTGCACGATCTTCACATGATTTGTGAGCTTCTGTCTGAGTGTTCGTTTGTCACAATATATCAGGCATTAGTTCAACATAATACACATCTGATGGTCGAAAACTGGCAGGGCTTAAACCACATAGAAATGACAAGCTTTGTGAGGATGCAGGTGAATCTGCCTTCAGGACGCGCGCGTTGTCAGAGACGTGACACGGCTCGGCTCTCTGTGTCACAGAAAAAAGCTGAGCCTTGAACGGATACATTGTCCGTATTGTTGTTTTTGAATAGTGCACAATCGCTTTAAATGTTGAAACTGGCAAGCCTTTAAACGCATGTACTTGACAAACTTTATGAGCCCGAAAGTGAAAGCGATCTGGCTTTCGGGGCTTGCGCGCGCCGTCTCTGTGTGTGTGCGTGTCAGTGCATAGGCTATAAGACAGCAATTAACTGACCTGTATATAAACTGTGTAAAACGTGCAGTTGCTATAGTGATTCTGGGCATCTATAAACACAGATAACCGCTCCTGCATCTCTCTGTGTGCCTGCAAACTGCACTTGATGTGACTGACGGGGCGGAGTCACGTGAAAACCGAAATAACCGACATGGGAAAAATACGTCAGTTAGAGGTTCTGAATGTCGGTTTCGGTTATTTTTCGATTAATCGTACAGCCCTAATACAGAGTCATTTGAATTATGCTCGTTTATCACGCCTCTTGTGGTCTGATTGGTTGAAGGACTATCCAATTGTGTACAGAGTCAGTTAATTTATGCTCGTTTATCACGCCTCTTGTGGTCTGATTGGTTGAAGGACTATCCAATTGCGTACAGATTCATTTAATTTATGCTCGTTTATCATGCCTCTTGTGCAGTAGAAAATACATAGCAGACTCCCCAGATCAATGTTCAATCTTAAATTGAGCTTTGTCTGGTGATGTCCAGACAAGATCGTGTTGGTAAGTACTCCGTGTATCCTTAAATTATTTTTTAAAACACCAGCAAAGATAGTTTACTCTCATCTTATTTTTCTACTTCTTCCAGCGTGCATGCAGTTGAGTTCTGTTGACAACTATGCGTCACTCAACACGTCACTTAGTCCGTTGCTCTGATTGGTTGTAGGTCTATCCAATTGAGTGCAGGCATTTTCTTTCCTGATTTGGTTGGAGCACGCCCTAATAATCACGACCCAATGGAGCAGTATCAGACTCATATTCTGACTAGAATCTGAGTATGACGACGTCAGACTATACATTATCCCAAATGTTTGCAAGAATGTTTAAATCTAGAGAAATAAGCAATTTTAACCAGGACACGGACCATGTCTGTGCGTTGCCTATCAATGACATCACACCCGCATTATCCTCGATTTTCCGATTTTGTAGAAACCATGGAAACACTAAAGACGCTTTAATATAGTATGTGTTTTATTAGACAGGTGAGCAACTGTTTGGATACATTCATCAACATAAATCTAATCATTGTTATATAGCTCAACACAGTTAGTCTTACTATTTCATCTCGTTTTCTTGATTTACCGCGAGTACCATGTTTTACCATGCCTAATATCGATCTACCTTACTACAGTGTGCAACAAATGTCTGATAGTAGCCGCTGAGCGAACGCACAGGGTAGCATTATAACATAACTTTCAACACACTCAAATAATGTATCTAATATGATAAAACAGCGCTGCATAACATATGTATGAACGGAAAAAGCGGTCGTCTGTGGCATAATAAAGGCTCTGTGCAATCCAGGCATCATCAAGCTACACCTTTGTTTTGAATAAGCGACCTCTAGCGGCGAAAAATGACATTTTGTGGCTTTAAGTGAAATTTTTAAAAAAATTAACAAAGTGCATGAAACTAGACAGTACATTTATATTCAAGATATTTTCTCTGAAAACAAAAAAAAGATCAAATATTATTTTAAAAAAAAGTTTTTTATTGCACTGTGTACAATATTATTTTATAATGTGATGTGATGATTTTTTTTTTTTATCAGTTCCTGTTGAAGGGATGAAGAGTGAGGAGAAGTCTGTTAAACAATCACCCACTTCCCCGATTCAAGGAAAGTCTCTAGCTATGAAACCTGTATCAGGTCACCGCAGCAGAGCGAGCTCCACACCGTCTAAACCAGTGACAGGTGAGAGAAACATGAAGTTTTAATCTTATAATCTAACTAACTCTCTCTAACACCCACATTTATTTTCATATATTTCAGTCCACATTCATTTGTCTCTCATCATTTATTATTTACATATCAAAACAGCCTCAAAGGGAAACTCACACTCGTGTCGTAAGATCTTCTATAATCATTAATCAGTGGGAAAGCTGATTGCTTGAAACTAATGACACTGCAATTAGCACTTCTTTGATGTTACAAAATCACAATCTTATTACTACCATATACCCCTCTTAATAGGGTTTTAAACAGATTTTAATACCCTAATTCATTATTGTTGTTCCACTTCTTTTGTTATGATAGAAAGAGATTAGATTAGATCTTTTAAAATGGAAGGTTAAAAATATGGCATGTAAATCATACACAAATATCCTCTTCTTTAATATTTTTCTACTGTTAAAAAAAACATCCTTAAAACATCCCATACATTTGCCCTAGAAGCAAAATTAAAAGCATAAAATATTGAGAAATATTTCAGAAAATATATTTTGGATATACTGATAAATTAAATTAATAAAATAAAATAAATGTATTGGATTTGAAGTCAAAATTATGACTTAAAAATCTAAATTATGATTAAAAGTCCTAATTATGAGATAAAAAGCTGAAATTACATTTTTAAAAAGTCTAAATTATGACCAAAGCACACACTAAGACATTTAAGAGATGAAATCATTTTCACTTTTTTCATTTTGTGCAATATTTTTTTTACATGCGTTTTTACATTTTGAAATCAGTTTTTTACAACAGAAATGAATCAATCAAAAACGTACTTTAGCTTTTCATCTAAAACAAAATGTATTTCCTATCATCGCTGTAAAGCTGCTTTGAAACAATCTGTGTTGTGAAAAGCGCTATAGAAATAAAGGTGACTTGACTTGACTTAAAATACGGATTAAATAAAGCACACGTACCACAATTCTCTAAAAACAAACAATTAAGAATAATAACAAAAAATCTTACCATTGAAAAGTTTGGGGTCAGTACAAAAGGACATATTAAATTGTTCAAAATTGACAGTAAAGACATTTATAATGTTACAAAACATTTCTATTTTACTTTCTAATTTCTGAAGGATCATGTGACACTGAAGACTGGACTAATGATGCTGAAAATTCAGCTTTGCCATCACAGGAATAAATTGCATTTTAAAATATATATTCAAATAGAAAACCTTTACAATTATTTTAAATTGCAATAATATTTCACAATGTTAGTGTTTTCACTGTATTTTTGATTCCTTGGTGAGCATAAGAGACTTCTTCAAAAAACATTAAAATATCTTATCAACCCCAAACTTTTGACGCCCCAAAACAAGATAAACATATTCCTTAAAAATTAAAAAATTTTGCAGTGCAGATAAAGATCGAATTTTAGCATTATGTGAGTGTTTAGAGTTGATATTGATTGCCTTGCTAATTGCTTTGTGTGTAAAGATGGTTTAGCAGGATTCTTTCTGCCCCGCCCTGTCCCACCCGCTGCCATTAAAAGACGCATGCAGATACAAGCCTCCACAAGACATCTGACTCAGTCACCGAAACCTGCCACTGCACCGTCAGTTAACATGAAGTTTGATTTCTTCTGCACTGTTTCAATAGGGCTGAAAGCCCCAGCTGTGACCAGCCATGTGACAGCTAAGACTTACCAGAATGCTTTCCAGCGCAGTGGATCTGCGCGACTTATTCGCTCATCATCAGTAGCAGGTAAGGAGAGAATTTGATAGTGTGTGTCCAATTACATTCTACCATTGCTGTGTTGTCTATAGAATAATGGTATCAGTCTGCACTGATGTGTTTATTCAGTCATTGCACTTTTCTACTTGCCATTAGTTCAGTTATAATCAAAAACCTGCAGTCATGAGTAATCTTGCTGTATTGCAGAGGTGTTGCAAATAGCAAAATTGCTAGTATTTTTCCTATGTTTTATCTAAAAGTTAGCATGAAATGGAAGTTGCGATAGTCTTTTCTTCCCTATTGTGAGTGGGTCCATCAGGAATTGATTGGATGGTTGTGGTTTGCTATTGCTGTGATGTAATGTAAGTGACAGGTTGTCCCGCCCTCATGCCAGTAAACATGTCAGGGAAGAGATGTTGCTGCAAGAGGGAGGGAAAGTTATTTTGATTATATATTACGAGGGCACATTAATTAAATAAAAAATAATTGATTTAATGGTGATGTTAAATAGTTTTTCTCCACCTCTGATATGGACTCCCCCCCTCACTTTAAGAAGATGTAAGCACTGATATTGCAAAGGTGACATCTGTGGGGTTTCTTTCTTTCTTTTTTTCCTCTTTGTCAACTATAAGCAAGCAATTTGTAGGCTGCCATCTCATAAGCCGCTTTTCCACCACTAGGCCAAATCGTTTTCTTTGCTTCCCTGTTCCGCTCCGTGCCGATCCAGCTCAGGCGGTACAGATATGGTTTAATTTTCCACTGTGGGGCTGATAATAGAGCTCTTTGGAATGTAATCCAAATGCATCAGTCTTGCATGGTAAACCAAGAGTTTACAAATGCTATAAGATGCAAATTGCGATCTCATTATGGAGGATGATCAGATATTTCTTTTCATTTTATTTCATTTATTAACTTGTTTACATCGCTCAAATAGCGCACTTGGCCAGCTAGAGAGAACAGGCAACAGATTAGTGACCAATCCTGAGTGGTGACGTCACACACATTCTACAGCACGATTCAAAAAATTATTAAAATTAGCCAACCGTGCTGAGAATTCCAGGCTGAGGCCGAGTTTGTAATCGTGCCATGCCAAATCAAGCTCAAGTGGAAATATAACTGGAACCATTCTTGACTGTTCTTAGAATCATTCAGCCCAATGGTGGAAAAGTGGCATAGTGTAACTGTTGCACTATTTAATTATCTGTATGTTTAGGCATTCTGACCCAAGGGTTTGTTGGTTAGCATGGGTTGCTAACTACACTATTCTGTGTTTTCATTCTCTGTTCTTTCTCAGTTTAATGCACATTTAACAGTGTTTCTGTTGATGGCAGTTTACAAATGTCGACATCACATGTCTGTTTACTAATACTACTTGGGTCAAAAGTAGTTTAGGCTTAAACTGAACAGGTGGGTTCCAGAAGTAAAAACTTCTTTCATTTTCTCCATAGGGGAAATTGATTTTTAACAATAACTTATACACCTTTAAAGACAGCCTTACTGCGAGCTACGAGCTGTCAGCCTGCATTATTTCAACTTAATATCTTTGTTTAATAGCGGAATTTGTGGAGAAAAACTACATTACCTATGATGCTGTACAGAAAATCCCACCAATCAGAGAGTCAAAACAAATGCCAAAAGATCTCTTTAGCCCCGCCCACTCCCATAAAGCACTGCAAATTACATAATCACTCTCCCTACACTCTTAAAATATTTCAGTATTTCAATATATATGCATATTTTGTAATAAACATACAAATATATATATATATTAGGGCTGCAACGACGCGACTACGAAAATACGTTGACATGCGTGAAATGCGTCAACGTGTCGCCGTCACATTATTTATGTTCTAGAATAGAACAGATCGAGAATAATGGCGGCGTCTGCTCCCGGGCATAGTGAAAATTATCAATTATCATATAAAGCTAGACCGCGATATTCACAAGTGTGGGAGTACTTTAAACAGAAGCCGAATAAAACTGTGCTTTGTTCGCTCTGTAACGCCGGTTTCACACTGCACGCGGTGGCAGAGCAGGAGCTGTGCGCATGGAGAGCGGGAGCCGCGCGGCGCGCGCCCGTTGGGCTTTCACCGGCTTTCACACTGCCAGTGTTCGTCTCGCGCAGCTGAACCGGTGTGTGTGCATTGCAAATACAGAAGGATATTGTCCATTCGGTCACATTTTCCGGTGTTCTTCTCCGACCCTTTTATTTATTATGGGCAGCATATAATTGCTTCAAATGCGACCGGGTTCCCCTCTGTCCCAAACACATGCATATATAACATGCTATATATAGGTAGTTTACATCATTCAAGTAACATTAAAGTTAAGATATGCCTCTAGTTTTAATCATTTAAATGTGTCTTTGAAGTTTGGGTAGATTAGTCGACAGAAAAAATAATCGTTAGTTGCAGCTCTAATATATATATATATATATATATATATATATATATATATATATATATATATATATATATATATATATATATATATATATATATACAATAGGGCTGTGCAATATGGACAATTTTGAACAAGATAAATAGAGCTGTTTCCCTGGTAACCTCAGAAAACAAAGCAGTGCTGAGCTTATAAAACACTGTACACGGAGGGAAAAAGAAAAATAATGACATCAACTCTTTTCTCAAGGCAGTCATTTCCCTTCAGAGATACATTAATATAATTCATTCCTACTTCCATTCATAGACTAATTTCCCTCAGCCATCGCTTGTAAAGGTTGTAAAACCTCTCACTTCTTTCCGTAAAGAAACTTGCACTGCATGCTGTGTCCGCTGCAGTGAGAGAAGTGCGCACAAGAACGTTGTATTATTCTGAATTAAAATATAAATAAATAAATAAAATTGCAGCCTTATGCGGTCTAGAAAGCGCATGTGCTCAAATCGCGATTGTTTTGCGATTAATTGCACAGCCCTTATATATATACAGTATATATATTTATATATATATATATATATATAATATATATATAAAATCAACATTTTTAAATGTGTAGGTTTATATTTCTCCATCGTTTTTAATTTGGTTATGTTGTTGCAATGCTTCATGGGATTTAAGTTATTTCCCTCACTAAACCCGTTATGTACACAGACTTGTACCTTTGTATTTGGTCAGATTTAAATTTGTTTTGCTTCCAATCAAAGTTTGTAATGTTATGATTCATCTCTAATCTGGTTGGCTTGGTTCATGGCTTATAACACTTAAACAATTACTTTTTTGAAATCCCTATGGGAGAAATGAATGGAAAACATAATTCCGGAACCAGCGCCGCTGAAAAAGTGGGCAGACACAACATTACTTATCGCCATTTCATGTCTTGGCATTGTCAACTTTGTAGTGTGTATGTAGCCCTCCTGTATTTTGTAAGTAAGTTTGATTGTGGGTTTAATTCACACATTGATTTTTCCTCTTTGTAACCCTGTGTGACTTACTGTGGAGCGTGTAACATAAATGCCATAGATATCCTCAGGCCAAAATTCCAGTCACATTCACAACAAGTTTACCCAACCAATGCACATTTCTTGGTATTTCTGGCCTTTACGTCTTGTTACTTACAAACATCTTGACTTTAACAGAATTTTACCCACAAGCACCACCTCTACCCCTTGACTGTTTCTAATTTACGTTGCTCTGGCCGTGCAGCTGTTGGCCTTTAGTGATGAATACGTAAGCACAATAGTGTCAGAACACAGCCGTTCATGTGCTGCTTGACGTCTCTCTATTCAACAGTGTCACTCATCAGTATTCTGAGGCGCTTGTTTCTCTCTCACTCTCTTTCTCTCTATTTCTTTTTCTTTATCCAACAAAGGCACCCATTCAGCTGCTGCTTGGACGATACATAAACGTTAAATAGATGTCTGAGAGAAGGCACCCAATAAAAGGGAGGAAAGAGGGAGAGAAGAGGAATTAAAAGAAAGATGACATGAAGCAAGATTAGGGACTAATAAGGACTTTATGCCTATGAAATATGAAAAATTAAATATGCCTAGAAATAATTCAAAGAGAATGTAGGCTTTCAGCGATCAAGTAAATTCAATAAAATTAATTAGTTAAAGGAATAGCTGACCAAAAACCCAAAAATATATATTTCGAAAAATGCCCATACAAAGAAACTTACCAACATAGGACTTTCATTGCTTGGGGAATTTCTATCATTTAGGCATCATTAAAACAAGCTGAATTTATCTTGAACTAAGTAATTAAGTATATCTTAAATTCTTACCTCTTTGGTGTTTTTTTTCTTCTTTGTTTTAAGCAAAAAAACTCACCAAATTGTGTTACATTTTAAACACTTAAAGGTAGGGTAGATGATTTTTGGACAGGTTAGCAATCGCGAGCTAGCTTTGAAAGCATAAGATCCCACCCTCCCTTCAGAGCGCTCTCCAAAGCCATGCCTTCTTCAAAACACATGATACTGTGTTAAACTACCTCATGTCTCAAAACACATAACATTACAATAATAATGAACATAAACAACTTAAAGAGCACTGTGCTGTACCACCAGACTGCTACAGATTCATTTTGGCCTAGATAGTGTTCCCATTGAAATGTATAAGTTCAAGTCACAAACTGCTCAGAGTATAACGTCACAGGTTTCCATCTCTTCCAAATTACAGTAGTAATGGCGTGAATGCAGCATAAGCTTGTTGTTTTGGTTCAGGGGGAACTATAAAAGGTGGCTGTTGTTTTGGTTGCGCTGCTTGATGACTGACGTCTGTCTAACTCTGCATGGCATAAAACACGCTGATGCGCAGCATGGTGCGCGGAAGTATGAAAATACATACTTTAACAGGCAGGTAGGACATCGTATTGGACAAATATTTTATGGTCCCATGCCTTCCACAGACTATATATATACATATAATTACATTCAGGCCACTTAAAGGTGCAGTGTGTAATATTTATGAGGATCTATTGACAGAACAGACCTTACATAATGAACCGTTCTGTTTTTATTACCTTAGAATGAGCCATTTCTATCTACATACACCGCGGGTCCCCTTACACTGAAGTCACCATTTTGCGTCGCCATGTTTCTACAGTAGCCCTAAACGGACAAACTGCTCTACAGAGCGCTAGCTACTCTCTGCTGTCTCAGACGAAATCTTTGTCCTGTGGCGGCCACCGTAGCTTCTCTGTGGTTCGAAAGGGAGGCTTGAGCGGTGGGCGGTTGTAATTTGCGACCTCACCTTTAGATGTCGCTAAAATGTACACAGTGCATTGCTATCTGGATGTGAAAAGACTTTAAGCCAGCAACAAAAAAAAATCCTGGAACAAATCACCTACGCTGCCTTTAAAACAAGAAAACAAAAATTAGAAAATGAGACATGAAGATATATTTAGAATATATATAATATACTATCATTTTGCTTCTCAAATATGATGTTTAGATGTTTAATAAACAAAAATACTGATTAAGATTGTTTTTTTTGCTGTGTATTTGCGAATCGCAGTCTATAATTTTCAACTGCATCATCTTCCATCCTCATACCCATACTGTAGCCAAGAGAGAGGGAGTGAGAGAACGACATTATTCATAAACCGCCTACTCCTCGTTCTGTGCTCACTCCCTCCCCTTCCCTCTTACATCGCCTCTCTCCCTCCATCCCCCCTTCTGAGTGCACGAGTGTGTGTGTGTCGAACTACAGAAAGCTTGGCTTTGTGTGTGTGTGTGTGTGTGTGTGTGTGTGCATGTGCAACACACATAAAGGATTAGCGTGTGCACGTTCGCGCGAAAGAGAGAGAGAGGAGCAGAATATATGAGACACTGGCTGGTTCAGCATCCAAGAGGATACCGCTGAACAGAGCGGCCGTTCCCACAAGAGCTGCGCGTCATTCCCAATCCAATCTTCATCGTCACCTTGGTGTTTCTGTAGGGGTGTCATTCTTTACTATTCTTAATTTTTTGGGAGATTTTGTGATTTTTAAAAATAGCAACAAAAAAAAAATTTCTCTGTTTTTCCTTCTTTTTCACGTAAATTGTTCATTTGACTTCCCCCCTCACCTTAAGAAGACTTTTGCACTGGAATGTGACAAATTCCGATTTTTTTTCTTTAGCGAACATTTCGTTTTTATTATTTAGTTTCTTCTTCTTTTTGTTAATTTTTTTCAGCCGAGAAATTTCTAGATTTTTTTCCCCCTATATTTTTGTGGAGGATTTACTCTCCTCCAGTTGGACGTCGAAGGTCATGTTATGGTCTCCGAGACTTTCGCTATCAAACTTCCACGTGAAGCTCACGGCTAAAGGACTATTCCGCAATCTCCAGCTGCTGCCGGGATGCAAAAAGACCACGGTGGTCTTCCATGCAGGTTGGAGAACGTTTCTTCTCCCTTCCTCCATTGCTCAATCTCTCCCATCATCTCTCTCTCACCATACGCCCCTTCCCCCCTCCCATATTTCTCCTTTTAACACCCGTCTTTCCATAGTTACCGTTGTTCCATCCGTGCTTTGAGGGGCATGTGGCAGCCTTCACCATTGTTTCTTTTTACAGAAGATGCTTACAAAGAATCGTGTGTGTTTGTGTGTGTAATGTAGTGAAAGGCCCGGTCGCGTGATCTTTAGTGGAGTGATGCCTGTGCCAGAGTGCACCATGTGCAGTGCCACAAATAGAAACTGCTTGCTGTGTTTTTAATGGGTTTATCTGTGCTATGCCTGCATTCTGATATTCATACGTAAACAGCATCTATTGAAGTGTTTATATTAGCGAGGAGAACAGTATTGATTATTGTGCTGGGAGTATATAAATCACAGATTAATGCGATAATGTGTGTGTGTGTGTGTGTGTGTGTGTGTGTGTGTGTATCAAGACAGTAAGGGCTGAGCTGATTGCTATGTGTGTTTCTGTGTTTTCAGATACAGATTTAGGGTATAATAACCGAATTTCACCTCGCCCTAACCGAAATGTTCCATCGCCCGCCCTCTTTCTGTGTCAAACGAAATTTAGGTTAGGGTTCATGTAAGGATGCTCTCTCCCTGTCTGTCTGTCTGTCTGTCTCTCTCTCTCTCTGTCTCTGTGAACATGTTGGAGAATTTCAGTCATAGAGGTTAATATTGCATGTAGGAATTTCTCAAAATGTAGTTCACAGTTTTCTTGCCGAGGTCTGTCTTTTTGATTATCTCGACACTTAAAGGGATAGGTCATCCAAAAATGAAAATGTTGTCATCATTTACATATACCAAACCTGTATGAGTTTCTTTCTTCTGTTGAACACAAAAGAAGATATTTTAAAGAATGTTGGTAACCAGACATTGAATGGAAGTCAATGGGTGCCGTCAACTGTCTGGTTACCAACATTCTTCAACATATCTTCTTTTTGCATTTTTGGGTGAACTATCCCTTTAAAAGTACTGACCTAATAAATATTTTTTATTTATCAAGTCTTGATCATCTCTCTGAAAAGGTTTTAGCAACTGTTGCTTTATAAGATAATATAAGTATATATATATATATATATATATATATATATATATATATATATATATATATATATATATATATATATATATATATATATATATATATATATATATATATATATATATATATATATATATATATATATATATATATATATATATAATTCTCAATAGATTAATTAATTCCTGTGGAAAATGACTCTCATTCAAATAATTGTACAATGCAAAAAATCTAATTTTCTAAATGTTATTTATGGGTCAAATGTGACCCCAAAATGTTCACAATATTTATCTCTCTTCCACACATGTGGTATATGTATAGCAATCTACAGGCTTCACCCTAATGGAAGAAAATTCCAGAATATTTTTGAACATATACACTCAGAGTGCAGCATCTCCTCATGGTTGTCTCCATAGAAACTAGCATGCTGGATCATGCTGTGCTGTTATTAACAGACCTGATATATGTGACCTGAACTGCTCTGAGTGAGCGTGCGAGAGCATCAGGAGAGAGAACAGTCTGTACATGCCGTACGCTTCTGTACACAGTGCACGTGATATCGCTTCAAATTAATCTTTATCTGAGAACACAGCCACTCTAATCAGACCAAATGCTAAACAAACCCAGATTTTAGGGATGTAATGTTGTGTGAGTGTATGTGTGTGTGTTTGTGTGTGCCAAATGCATGGGAACACAGTGTACTCAAAGTGGGCCACCAAACTCGGACAGTCATTACAGCCTCTTTTTAATCTATTTATTCATCTGGATTTGATGGCATGCTTTGGACTTGTAGTTTTCATCCCTTATCGTGCGATTTAATCTAAACACTACCACTGGCCTTATCCTTGTAATTCCAATCCAGATTATTTCCCTGGACCCACCTTCTCATTCTGTACAGCACATATCTCAATAGAATTCGTGTGTGTGGGTGAAGGAACTGCATCTGTGAAGTAAATAGCTATATATATATATATTTCTTTTTTTAAATATGGTGCTTAGAAGAATTCACAGAAGAATGCAAAAGAATTCACTTACAATTTTTGCCTGCAAGAGAAAAAAATATACCTTAGATTTACAGGTAGTTAAGCGGAGACCATATATCCATATATCGGGACTAGAATATAGAGATTTGGAAGTGGGTACTTCTGACTTCATGTGGCAATAAGCAACCACTTAGCAACACCCTAGCAAACACCCAGAAAACCTTAGCAACGGCATAGTAATGCACTAAAACCACTGACAACACTTTAGCAATCCATGACACACTGTTATCATGTCGGCGATTTTTTGCGGGAAAACAGGAAATCCCAAGCCCTTAATATCCAAAGAGATCCACAGAAAATGAATGCATGTTTGTGTGTGTGTAATCACACTTATCCTCTTCAGATATTCCCTTTGACTTCCCAGTGAGCCATACCCCTTGCTTACCCCAATTCTAAGCTTAAATAATGTATAAATAATCAAACTCATTTTGAATGAGGTTGTGATTATGGTGGTATGTCATTCTACCACAGGCCCTGGATGTCGCTCTCTCTGTCCAGCAGACTGGCCACTTTCTGTCTGTCTTTCCAGCAATGCTCAGATAGGTAATCTCACCAAACTGTCACAACAGATCTGATTTAGTCAACTTCCAGTCTTTTAGCAGTCAAAAGCTACTTAATCAGATGTTTACTGCTAGCATAGAATATGGTAAAATGTTGCCATGAGGTTATATTAACAGGTTTTTTTTTCTAGTCAAAATCATTATTTAATATGACTGAATGAACCAACAAAATTAATTCACTATGTTTAGCCTGTACCATTCTAATTCCATGTTTTTAGACATGGTCCAACAAATACATGGTGTTCTATGACATACCTTGGAGGAACATGTAAATACCATGGCATTTGGTAATCATATATCAAAGTACCATGGTATGTCTACCTGATACCATAACTGTACCATGTTACATCCTACGGTACTTTTTTTACAGCATTTTTAGGAGAGATATTTTAGGCTGAATAACATTAAAAAAAAGAATTAGACCTGAATTAATAAAAGAACGATTTGCTTACTTTTGTAATATTAACACTGCTGTTCAAAGTTTGGGGTCATTTTTTTTTTTTTTTTTATAAATAAATACTTTTATTCAACAAGGATGCATTAAATTCCAAAGTGGCAGTATAAATATCTGTTATTTTCAATGCTGTTCTTTAGAACTGTCTGTTCATCAAAGAATCTTTAAAAGTTTATTACAATTTCCACAAAAATATTATGCAGCACAATTGTTTTCAACATTGATAATACGAAATGTTTCTTGAGCAGCAAATTATCCTATTAGACTGATTTCTGAAGGATCATGTGATACTGAAGACTGGAGAAATGGCAGCTGAAAAATCAGCTTTGCCATCACAAGAATAAATTACATATTAAAAAAGAAAAGAGTTGTTTAAATATTTTTTCATGAAATAAATGCTGTCTTGGTGAGCATAAGAGACTTTAACATGAAAAAAACAAGAGACTATTTTACTAAATAAAAATAAAAATTTCAGAAAATTTGTGTATGTTTAGCTGTATCATTAGAGTTTTCTCTAGATAAGATTGTCACATTTTATTGAGATGATGTGCTGTAATGTGTTTGAATGTGTCTCCTCTTGAATGTGTGGCACTGCTTCCGTATAAGCGAGATAATTCTTTCCATTAAGCAAAATGCTGAAACGTTTATTCAGGCTTTCCTTCAGAACGGGTGCATAATTTCCTCATCTGCCTTCCAGTAATTATGTGGAAGAGTGGAAGCCCTTTTTTTCTGTGGAAGGCTTGCGGTTTGCTGGTTGTATGTGTGTGTGCGTGTGTGTTGAATAATCTTGCAGTGTAATGAAAAGAGGAAGCTAGAAACAACATCAAAGGAGCACCACTCTGTCTGTTAGCATAACCATGAACATATCCGACCTGGGTGTGGACACGCTTGACGGAGCATGTGTTTGGACGCCTGTGGTAAAGTCCTACTCCGTGTGTATGTGTGTGGTAGCTAGTTACGGTCTGTCTCCAGTGGAGTGTTTGGGGGACAGCAATCGCAGCGTGTCTCCTATCACAGTAGACCATCATAAACGCTTATTATGAGGCCTAGACTGCACACTGATTACACGGTACTCATGGACTTATCCTGTTCACACACACAAACACACACACTTACAAAGAGAGACTCTAATTGTATGTGCACTAGCCCCAATTTCACACGGAGTAGTGATGCTATTTTTTGAGTTGCTTTGTGATCTAATAAAGATTTCATGGTACACATAAGTTTAACTTTTTAATATAATATTTAACCCAATTCAACAAACTTTTTGTAAACACATCAATCAAATACTCAAGATGCAGCCAATGGACCTTCACATTTCTAGGGTTCTCAGAAGAATCCACAATTGCATTTTTATGTTGTGTAATTCCCTCAAACAAACACAGCAGCATCGTTAACTAGTTTTCCAAAAATGTTATTTCTTATCTGGTTTTCATATCATTATGAGGACATTCCATAAGCGTCATGGTTTTTATACTGAGCTAATGACATTTTCTAGCTCCTATCCCTAAACCTACTCATCACAGAAAACTTTCTGCATTTTTACATAAAAAAAACAACAACATAATTTAGTAGGATTTATAAGCTGTTTTCCTCCTAAGGATATACCGGTATATATATATAATTTACTTAAGCGTTCACTTAAGCACGTACGTCATCCATTATAGTCAAATCAGCTGAGTCAATAGACAGCGCAGGACCAATAATTCAAACCTAATAGCTTATATTATAAACAGATTTCCTCAAATAAAAGTAGTGTTCATTACTACTTACTACTTGCCGTGGTAACGTGTCCAGGTATGAACGGCTTCTCGTGTATGAAAAGTAACTGCACACATGACGGTCGGCAAAAGCGCTACAAAAGTTTGTCGTGGACTGAAAATCATCCAATATCCTTTTTATGTTTTAGAATAAATATATCAAAATATCCATAAAAACACAATTGTATAAAATACTTCTCAGATACATTTTTTAGAATAAAGTTGCATCAAAATTGTATTGTATTTAACATAATTGTATGCATTTGAAATATAGAGAAGTGTAAATAAAATAAAAGGAGTTTAATATATTCTATATCTATTAGGGATGCAACAATACAGTTAGTCCACGGTTCAATACATACCTTGGTTTTTTAACCACGGTTTTCGGTTCGGTTCTGATGGCTTGTCACATCAGTTTTTTGCTAATTTAACTTAAATATCTTTATTTAACCTAAAAGACTTAAAACTTTAAACTTAAAACTTAACTTCAAAAACTCTTGTACACATTCCTAGTGTATTGTATAATATAAAATAAATATATATAAAGATTTACACTGGCAGCTCAGAGCTGTAAGGCAGCATTTAAATATGAAATTGAATGAATAAGTGAAAAAATAAAAAATTACATAGACTTCACTATAAAATGTACATTGATTCTTATTAAAGCTACTGTATTAACATTTTTCAGTCAAGAGCAGTGAGTGATTTTCTCTTTGTCTTTTGTTTTATTAAAATTGAAGGGATAGTTCACTCAAAAATGAAAATTCTGTCATCGATTACTCACGCTCAAGTTGTTTTAAACCTGAATAAAGTTCTTTCTTATGTTGAACATAAAATATATTTCGAAGAATGTTGGAAACCAAACAGTTGCTGGTCCCCATTGTAGGAAATAATAATATGGATGTCAATGGCTACCATCAACTGTCTGGTATTCAACTGTCTGTGTTCAACAGAAGAAATGAATACAGGTTTGGAACAACATTAGAGTGAGTAAATAATGACATCATTTTAGAGGTGAACTGTCCCTTTAAGGACAAGCGGCAGCATGTTCACTAGGCTGCGCTGCTTTCAATTTAAGACCTGCACGCATCTAATATTACAGACACGCACTGATTTTACTTTCACTTTAGACATAACCGACTGTGTTTATGTTAACCTTGTGTGTATTTGACAGTATTAGCGCAGTAAGACCAGTCCAGTAATCATATGTTTGACAGGCTTTTAGTGTGCACGCTTAGAAAAGCGTATGTTAAAACTTAAATTAAATGTTTAACCTGCAAAGCTTCAAAAACAAACTTTCGTGATTCCTCACTTCACCGCTCTGTTAAAGTGTGAACAGCATTGCAAGCGTGGCTAAACACCCCCTAGCTTTGGTGCATAGTGATTGGATATTTACTCATATCAGTGCGTAGACTCACAGGCACACTCAAACAGAGCCAATTCGGAGAGAAATATAAATTAATTAATAAAACCGTGAAAAAAAATGCAATTCACAAGCGTGTATTTGGATACCGTGAATGCCGTACCGAATGGTTCAATATTATATTGAGAACTGTGGCATCCCTAATATCTATTCATTGAGTTGAATCAAGAATCGAAATCGAATCGATTTGAGAGCTTGCGAATCGAAATCGAATTGAATTGGAACATCTGAATCGATACCCAGCCCTTTTATATATATATATATATATATATATATATGACAATCATTCAGTAGCATACTGTATATCACAGTTACCATCTGATACCTCAATACTGCCACTGAACAGATTTGTTAGTTGTTTTGAGGACAAAATGTATTTCTGTTCCACAATGATGTCTGTAGTAGCGGCGTATCTGAAGTCAGCAGTGATGTGATCGGAGCTGATGATACAGTCCTTTGGGGTCGCAGATTGTGCAGATGTGGTCATGTGACCACAGGCAAGGGCACTGTTTAACATGATGCCACTGGGTTACAGTTATCTAAGGACATTACAGTTACCTCAAAGCGCATATCCCCTCACATCACATTTTGAGCCAGAAAAGGACTGCAGCAATCTCACTATTTCAAGCCTGCGTTTAAATAATGTAACAGTGATCTCTGCATTATACATCACATTTGGGTTGTGTGGACTGTCAGATTTAGAACTAAATTTGTTTTACTGTGTATAAAAAAGAAAGATAGGAAGCATTTGAATGATAGTCGAAAATAAAGAAAGACTAGACGTTTTTTTCATTTAATATACTAACTGCCAACTGAGTGTTTTAATTATTTAGTTTTACTGTCTAATATGAATTGTGTGTCTGTGTAATTACTACAGGCGGTTGATATATTACTATATTGACACTGAGTAAACAGCCTCCTTTCATTAAGAGTGATAAATAATTTGTTGATGATTTGCCGTGTGACAAAATGCACACAAAAGAAGCTATGTGATCAGAATCTGAGGGTCAACTAAAGTCTGAGTATCTGCCAGCAGAGGGCATCCAAGAGTCTGTGATTCATGGAAGGTAGTTTAAATGGATAGTTCACTCAAAGATGAGAAGTGTCATCATTTACTCACTCCCATGTCATTCCAAAAAAATGTTTTTATTATTCCATGAAACACAAAAAGAGAAGTTTAGCAGAATGTTGATGCTGCTATTTTCTGCTAGTATTTTTGGGGGGATGGGGGTTGTAAAATCTCCATAAAACATCATAAGAGTAAAGCTTGTACTGCTATATTCATTCAATATTCTATATTCTGAACCCATGCAACAGCTTTGTGTGAGAAAGAAGAGGTAACACTTTTTCCCGATGGTCTACTTTAGACATTCTACTAACTTTTCAACATGTCAACTATCTCGAACCGTAACACTCTACTACGGTCTACTAATACTCTGAGAGTTAGCTGGCATGTAGTTGCAAAGTTATTTATAGTTTAGTAAGACCATCGAAATAGAGTGTAACTAAAGAAAGTATGATACAATTTTCATTTTTGGGTGAACTGTTCCTTTAAGGCCGGCTGTCAAATCAGTCCACTAGGAAATGAGAGTAATATTCAATTTGTAGCTTTCACCGCTTCCATGTGTTTCTTGTGGTTACTTGGCAGATTTGTGTGTGGAATATTTTATGGTTGCTGTGTAAATATAGATTACATTTAAACAAGGACTAAATAACCATCCAAATTACAGTTCTTGTTAAATGTCATACCTACAGTAGTCCTGGGAGTTTGAGGGAAGAATACCACAATTATGGACACATATATCCAGCCTTCATCTGCTTAATCCTCATGTTAAGCTTTACATATCCAATGAGTAACTGACATGTGAAGCAATGGCAGCATCACATCAACACCAACGTACATATTCTTTTTCTAATTTGTGCACAAATATTATACATTTATGACCTCATGTTCATTAGTTCATTTTAATATACATTTTTATAATTTGTAACACTGCTTGTCTATTTAATTAAAATGACAAATCTATAAGGTAACTAATAATAGTGAAATAGTATACAGTCAGATACACACTTTTGTACTTTTTGTCTTTTGTATAATTTACAGTATTTGGGAAGGTGAATAATTAAAGGGGGGGGAGATTTTTGCAATCAATTATGATTTTATAACCTTGTAAAGAATTTTCTTGGGGGTGAAGTATGAAATACTTTTATCTTGATGGCGGATATATGGATTTCCATGTCACTAATAAACATCTTTTAACCAGCAGTCCCAGCAAACACAATAAATAAATACTTTTTTCTACATTTCAGATGTATTCATTGTAAATTCTGTATTATTTCTCAGTATGCAGTTTGGTTATAAGCTTTTAATGATTGGTGTAGATGGTATATTGATTGTTTTCTGTATGATAAATCTGTGAGTCAGTATTCTTTACAGATTAAGGGATGGGAAACCTTACTTTGACTTCAGTTAGCCTGTAGAAGATGGGACCAAAATGCACTCTCAACACACACGCACACACACAGAGAGAGAGAGAGAGAGAGAGAGATCTCTTTCTTTCTAATGCACTCTTAATGTGCTCTCTGGACCTTAGTGCATTATCATTAAGATTCAATCCCAGCATGCAGTAGAGCTTATTTTTTTCAGGATCAACTCAAGAGAGGGCGTATGATGTTTGTGTGACTGAGTTTGTTGCTTAAAGCTTTTGTTGCAGAGCTTTTCTATTAGTCATGTTAATTTCTTTCTTATGATATAATTTAAGTATCTTAATGTTCTTCTAGTGTGTGGATGTGTATGCGTTTTCTTTTTCATGAACATTTTTTTTTTCTTTTTTCTTTGAATCGAGGAGTATATGTGATTCTGGACTGTGAAATCATGCTGAATGTAATGACCGCACTGAACACGTGCTCTTTTACAGTGGACAAGAGCTCCAAAGGGCCAAAAGCTGCAGGGCCAACAGCTGGACGGACACAACAACACAGTCCAGCTAGTCAAGGAGGACCGACGGAGGAAGAGGAAGAGAGAGATCTTCGTCTTCAAAATGAGAAGAAGAGTCAATGCATCCTGCACCTCCGTAAACTCATCGTCAACGGCAATCGCCGCCTGGAGGCTCTCGCCTTGGTCGTGCAGCAAATCTTCAGCGAGGTTGGAGAGCTTTACTGTTTAATATTTTCTCTCTTTCTTTCTGTCTATATATTACTCTATGCAGGTTTTCTCCCCATTCATTTTCATTTTAACTTCCTTGCAGCGATTATTGCACATTAGTGGTCTGTTGACTTGTAGATGGTCTACGTGCAGAGAGCAGATATGGGACTGTGTGATAAAGCATTCATTTTAGGTCATTTAAGTGTTCTTTAGACTTTCTAAATCTTCTTTAGTAGTACTGTAAGTTGTGTTTGAGAATGAGATTTGCCATATTCAAATAAAATATATTTTATTTCATCATCAGTAAAGATATCTGAAAATAAATTGTAGGTCACATCTGACTATATGCAATTGAGATACAGATATCTGGAACTAACCTTCTTTTACAGATATCACTTTCCATTTAACTTAGATTTAACTATCACTTAGATTGAACTTACATTAAACTATCAGTACATTTTCGAATAGCTAAATTATAATGTTGACGAGTTGAAATGTGTGTGTCGAATCAAATTAAGATGCACCATGCTTTTTGAGGTCGGTAAGATTTTTGTAGTGTTTTTTTTTTTTTTTAAGCATTGTATGCTCTCTTTGGCTGCATTTACTTGATGGAAAATACAGTAAAACAATAATAGTGCAAAATATTATTACAATTAAAAATAACTGTTTTTAATTTTAATCCAAAAAAAAAAAAAAAGTAATTTACCTGTGTAAATGTAATTTTCAGCACCATTACTCCAGACTTCAGTGTCACATGATCCTTCAGAAATAATTTTAAAATATTCTGATTTGATGCTAAAGAAACATTTCTTCTTGTTATCAATGTTGAAAACAGCTGTATTTTTGTGGAAACATTGATGTGTTTTTATTTCAGTTTTTTATGAATAGAGAGTTAAAAGCATTTATTTGAAATAGAAATATTTTGTAACAGTAGAAATGTCTTTACTGTCACTTTTGATCAATTTAATGCATCACTGCTGAATAAAATATTACTTTATTTCAGGAAAAAAACGAAATCTTACTGACCCCAAACTTTTGAACCATGGTGAATGTGAAACATCATTATATGATGATTATTCAAATGATCTTCTTCATCTTTTCTATTAGTCTGATTATAATTGCAAGGATCTAAAATTTGTATTTCATCCTTTCAAACTGTAATTGGGTCAGTTGCAATTATAAACATCTGAAATGTAATTATGGATAATCACATGCTACAAGGGCATGTCATAGGCCACATCCACACAAAGCCAGAGCTTCCCCTATCTGATCTTTTTTTCCCCTCGTCTCAAGAAATATCTGCGTACGCACGAAACCACTGAAACCGACTCAAAACGATGTAGTATCCATGCCAGACCAGTATGTGGCGCTGTAATTCTGCCACAGAAATACACTAAAAACAGAGAAGAGGAGTTGTGGCTAGAAGGGGTACAGCAACGGTCGGAAGTGAGGCAAAATCTCATGATAAATAACAATAAATACATTTGCTACTTACCAGATTGTGTTTTATTAAAGCCTACACCTACAACAACCCTAAACCTACCCTTACAATAATGCAAATACAGTAATTAAATGATGCATTATTGATGTGCGCATGCCCAGTGGCTATAGCTGTATCCCTTCTAGCCTTTACCGTGCGGGACGTGGTGTGATGACATCACTGTTTCACAAAATATTGACTGTACACACGAAAACGCAAGGGTGTCGGTTTCAGATTTATCCACTCTGGAACCCAGTTTCCAAAAATTTCAAAGTTTCAAAATTGTTCTGTATACAGCTAAAAGCGTCTCCGTGTGGACAGGTCCATAGTGTGTGTTCCTGTTTGTTTTGTCTAGAAAACAGAAGTAGGAAACTTTTTATATGGTGGTATCATTAACCAGCATTTCCAGGTGTGTTGGAACTAAGAGGGCTGCAGGAGGATGTTCTCTCACATTCACTCTAGATGTCATGCATGGTTTGGGTTAGTCAATAAGCCAAGTTGGACCTGAGCCTATCATGTGATCTGTTTGCAACCCACCAAAAACACAGGTTCCTCTATTGATTCATGCTCATCGCCATCAGACCCACACATGGGCCTCTTTAGCGAGATGTTGCACTTGTGCATTGATCTTCTTCCTTTAAATTACTCTTTAAATTAACGGAATGTGGCTACAGTGTAGCTTTGATAGCGACTTCATCCAGCACAATAGAAGCCACACAAGCTGAAGAGGAAACAGTCAGTCTTATTGGGGTCTGTTTGACTAAATGTCAGCCATCAAACTCTAAGTATAGGGCCTGGCATGATTAAATATCTGGGAGTGTCTGTAAAAGCCCTTTATTTTGTGATTGGCTGTATCCTGGATACAAAGCTGTCACGGTGCTAAATCTCCATTTGTTTTCTTTCGGTTTGCAAATATTTGCAGATCAAAAGAGGTTGTCAATCACTAGGTGTTACTAAGTATTTAAGGGCTCTCGTTGGTCTGAATACATCATAAAGCCATGAGGTAAACACCCTGTGAAACAATAGCAGGATAGTACTAGAGTTGAAAAGATCAGAATCATTCTCTATGGGTGTCTAAAAAATTATCATTAAAACTGAAATTACAACTAAGCAGTAATTCAGTCATTTTTTAGATAGTTAAGCCTCAGGTATTTAGCTTGCCAAACCAGTAAAACGTAATAATGAATCACCAGCACTGACACGTCTTTGCCACACTGCTAATGATTCATTGAATGCCTTTTTAACGTTTTTAACGTCTTAGTAGGGAGTTTCTCAGATGTTTGTGACCTTTCTTTATTGAGGAAGGTTAGGATGGTGAAAGCTACAGTTAGTCTTGAATATATCCAATTGTATAATCAGCTTTGATCACTCTGAAACTTCTGTGGTAAACTTAGAAGAAAAGTGTGAGATTGAAGTTTCATAAGTCTACTGTGGGTTTGATTGGGGTGTAGTAACGCCCTACTGTTTTGCATTTCGTTTTGTTTTTGACAGAGTAGGAATGAGCGTAATCCCGCCCTCATGGGCCTTGAGGGCCATAACCGCTGGCAATAAAATCATCTAGACGTACAATGCTGTATTGAATCAATACTGCACTCTCTGATGTTTGATGATCTGAACCTTTTACTGTATTTCCTGCATGGCTGGCAGAATTTTTTTCTTGATTTTGAATTTTAGTTGCGTTCATCTGAGGCCGGAGAGATCAAAGTGAGCCAGCATATAACATCCACTCAAAAGGACCTAATATTCAAAAATATTTTTTAATCCAATTTTATCAATCTACAACTGATTGGATCATGAAAAGTGCCAACGCTTCACAAAAGGACTGGTGCAGATAAAGGCTGGAGAAATAAGGCCTGCTGATGGCAGCCAAAAAAGGTTTCAGAGGTGGAGCAACTTATAATTATTTTGTTGAAAGAATATGACAACATTTTTCTTCGAAATAATGTGCACAAATAAATCATGCACAAGGCCAGAAACGTGTATTAAGAAATTGAATAGGGTCGATTTTGATTTTGTGTTGACTTTAAACTTACTCTAATCTGCCTGAACCCATCTAAAGGCAAACACTTTTAGCTAGGTTTAAAGTAGGGGACTTATGTAGGCTTATGTGTGCTAATGTTAGTGTAACTATGTTAATAGGTTACTCAATGTGCACCCCACACCCAGTCTAGTAATCTTGACCCCAGGCGTACAATTACACCCAGAAAAGCACAACTTCTTTCTTTATTTCTTAAGTCAGTCCTTTTCCATTTTTTCCATCTCATTCCTCAGCACTCTATATAGAATGCAAATTTGTTATCTTAACTCCTTATCTCTCAGTATTAGCAAGTTCTTCTTATCCAAACAAGTAAAAAAAAAAACATCAAGGATACTTCACAAATGTTGCACTTCAACTCCAGAAACCCCACATACACTCACATACTGTCTAGGAAACACACAAATCTTTCACTTTCTTCCCCCTCATGAAAAAAAAGAGACTTTACTTTGGGGAAAGTTGACAGTTTTAGCACTTGTGTCACCCACAGTGATTGATAGTGAGCACAGAGGAGGTGAGACGTTGCTGTGAGGAATGCACCAGCTGCTACTGAGCCCCGGGGGGGCGGGACTTGGGGAAGGGGCGTGGTATATTTTCCCACCTCACAGCTGTTTGGCTGATAACAGTAGAGCAATTTTTCTCTGTACCCGCCCATCCCTTTTACACCATACCGTATTTCATAGAATATAGTTACATGTCATTTTTAGGCGGTTTCTAGTGGAAAATGTCGCTCTGGAATATCCATATTATTATATAATATATTTATAAAATCATACTGAAAACATAACAAAGCATTCAAGCACATTTTCATGTGCTTGAACCGCCATCAACTATTGCATTTGGATTTGATTAAAATCTGGTTTTGCAAGTTATTACTCACTGATCCTTCATATATTTTTTTCTTCTCCTATATATATATGAACTGAACAGCTTTGCAGACCTGTAGCCTTCTACCATGTAACGGTTCCCATGTTGACCATAATGTTATATAAACTCAATGCACCAAGCGCAATCTCATTTATAGAACAGCCATGTTATGCAACTCTGATATCACCTTTTGGACTTATTTCTTTCCATGTTGGCTCGCAAAATGTGATTCATCTATAACTTTGCTCTCAGTATATCGCTAAGGACCAATCAAATTGCTTGCCCATAAAAATAAAATAAAAATAACCACAGAACTGACTTTCCACCTACTCGCTCTTTCAACATTCATCTTTCCATTTTCTCTGAGCTGAGTTTCCGCTCCCTCTCTCTTAGGAGGAATACGGGGGCAGGTCAGTGAAAGGGAGGGAATGGTTTCTAATGCAGCGTGCCTGGAGACTGATGCTGACAGACCAGTTTTTAGAGTAGAGAAGGAGGAAAGTAGTTGAAGATTGTTGGGTTTTCGGGGAGAGGAGAGGGAAGGAGGAGAAGATGGGCTCCTCCGGGAGCAAACCTGGCCTAAAGAAACATCCTGGCTCCAAGAAGAATGAAAAGGTGTAGTCTACCTCTCCATTTTGAGTGGTTATTTTGCAACTATTGGTATTGGCAGATTTTCTAGTTACTACTCTGTTTCTCAGTAGCTTGTGTAGGCTTTTTTGATCCTTAACAGCCGAACCATTGTTAGGTGATTGATGATTTGTGATGGCATGAAATCCTGAGTTGTGTATCATGTGTTGCACATCTGGGATTAGGTTTGGAGTAATATCTTTTGTTTGTGGTTCAAATTCCAGTTTGTTATCAAATTCAGCTTTCAAAACTGTATAGTGCACAATCATGTGTTTGCATTTTCCCTGAGGTGTTAAGAGTCTGTAGAAAGTGTTCTTTGTGTGTTTTGTCCATACAGAGGTGTAAACTCCTGTCCTCTTATCTAAGGCCATGAACCCGAGTGTATGCGAGTATAGCCAAAGTAACCATAACATGGAGTTTGACTGCAGTATGGACGCGATATTTGTGTGTCAGCATGTTCTGTTAAGTTTGTCTATCACATGTTCAGCAGTCTTTGACAGTCTTTATCACAGAACAAACATAGTAATCTCTCCCATCTTCGGCTAATTAAGTGGAGGTTACTGTAACATTAACCATCACTTGATCACAGACGCACACATACGTCTTTCCTGAAACATTTGAATCAGCCTCACACTGACCCTTGATCATGCCTGCTGATAAGAAACTGATTGAGATGGTTCTTATCCAACAACAACAGCTCATTCTGCCAATACTGACAGTGTCTAGCTGAGAGCCACACGTAATGCATGATGTCATTGCAAAGGCTTGGGGATTGTAGCATGTTTAAACAAAGTCTAAGGGGGAGTGTTTATTTCGTGTGTAAAATGAATAATAAAATGTGTTGGCTCATTAAAGCATCTGTGGGGTTGAATTGAAGCAAATTTCAATGAGTGACCTGCAGCTGCAGTTGTTCTCATTTTTTGGACCACTGGTGGTCCGGGAAGGGTTCCTAGTGGTTGTATTTAAAGGGATAGTTCGCCCAAAAATGAAAATTAGCCCATGATTTACTCACCCTCAAGTCATCCTAGGTGTATGTGACATTCTTCTTTCAGACGAATAAAATCTGAGTTATATTTTAAAAGTCCTGGCTCTTCCAAGCATTATAATAGCTGTGACTTGTTGGTTGGGTCAAGCTTCCGGTGGTCAGCGGTACGCAAGTTGGCTTATGAAGAAAGAGTAACCTGTGACCCTTGAACCCTTGACGCATACGTATTGACGAACACAGAAGCGCATAGATTAGAGCAAAACAAAACATGGTCATGAATTAGAGTCTAAAATGAGAATTTTTAAAGAGAAACTGCTGAGAATTTCAATGTAAGAGAAGAGGGGCTTGAGTTTGTTTCCCAGCCCTATCCACGAGAGGCGTCAAAGCTTGCGATGCTCCTGTACATCGCCTCAGGGGTTACTCTTTCGGCGTAAAGTTGACTTGCGTACCGCTGACCACCGGAAGCTAGTTATTTTAGTTTATAAAGTTTTAAATATAGATATTTTTCTTACACAAACGCGCCACTTCGCTTCAGAAGGCCTTTATTAACCCCCCGGAGCCGTGTGGAGTAGTTATATGATGGATAGATGCACTTTTATGGACGTCAAAAACGATCCAACAAGTCAATGCCATTATAATGCTTGGAAGAGCCAGGACTTTTTAAATATAACTCCGATTTTATTCGTCTGAAAGAAGAATGTCATATACACCTAGGATGACTTGAGGGTGAGTAAATCATGGGCTAATTTTCATTTTTGGGTGAATTATCCCTTTAATGTTGCTTCTAAATAAATAAACTAATGACAGACAAAAAAGTACTGACATTAATGAATGGATTAACTGATTAAGTTAGCGTTAGTTTGTGATTTAAACGTGAATTTGTGTTTAACAAACAATTGGATCATTTAATTGGCTAGAAGTACAGCAGTAGTTAATTTTAATCAAAGCATTGTGTTATTCTAATAATATTAATGTACTATTTTTCTATATATGTTCTATATTGTTATAGTAATTTTTTCAGTGATTTTTATATTCTGTTTTCATTTAAGTTTTAGTTTAAGTTTTAGTCATTTTGTTGTGCTTTTGTTTTTTTTGTTTTTTTGTATATATTTATCTTTCATTTAATTTGTATTATAGTTTTAGTCATTTTAGTACTCTAGCTCAAACATATTTTATTCCTGTTAGTTGCAAATGTTCTAATATGTTTAAGTTTTTCATCTAATATTTATATTTTATTTTATTTCAGCTTCATATCAATTAACACTTCATATTAATTAAATTAATTATAATTTTGTTTGTTTGTTATTTTTATAAAATAAAAAATAATGAAAACACTGTTCCCTAGATTTGGTTGGTTAGGTCAGATCTGCCACCTGAAATTTTTTAAGAAATATTGCAATGTGACAAGCTGTACTTTTAAAAATATTTAAAACAATTTATTTTCGTATTATACAGTTTGAATTACACACATTGTGCTATTTGTATGACCTCATATTATTCATTAAACTACATGGAATATCCTTTCAAAAATATTTTGTTTAATGAATATAAATTATTTATTTATTCCAGTGTATTTTATTGTTTATTTTATTCTATATTGTTAAGTCTAAAATCTTTGTCATACATGTTATTGTCAGCTATCCTTTTGTTATATTTTCTTGATTGGTTTGAATGACTGTTTTCCGGTTTTGTTTCTGTCATTTGTTACAGCGTGAGGTGGCAGTCAAACAGAGGGAAACTCTTTCCGTCCAACTCAACAACCTGCAAGAGCAACTGGGTAAGCAACACATGTCCAGTCAAATATACAGAGGCTTGGTTTCTATGTCTGTTCTCAAAGCTCACAGAACATAAGTTTTCATCTTGGTCAGATAGCTGTCATTTAGCAGGTGCTTTTATTCAAAGTGACTTGAAGAGCTCTAATTGTAGGGAAAGTCTCTGTGAGAAACCTTGGGATAACTGCCTTGCTCAAGGGCACAATCCTGATAAAATAGTGTTGACTGAGTGTCTAGTTTCGGGGTCACACCTATTTGAGATTGCAGAATGTAGTCTTGATATTGGGCTCTTTTTGGCTTAGCCCTGGCATTGTGGAAGCAAGCGTCACTGAAATTTTCTTTTGAAAATGTAAAATTCTTGTAATCTGTTAATATTATCATTAACGCCATTTAACATGTGTATGAGGCTTTACTGCCTTGGAGTGATTAGCCAGTCATATTGTTGTTCGATGATGTTCCTACATTCCAGAGTGAGGCTGTTTCATGTTTTATCCTGTTGTATGCTCTTCTGATGAGCGTAGTATTGATGAAATTGTACAGCTCAGTGTTTGGGAACTAGGAAACCGATATGATCAACCACACGGCAATTACACGTCACCTGTTTTATTACACCCTGTAGACATCTGGCAGCCTTTCACTATGTTTGGTGTCTGTGTATTTATTTGTATGTGTTGGCAACAAAATATGACTCCTCGATGCATTTGTACCTTGAACTCCAATACACACACGCATTCTTGGCAAGCCCGGACACACACATTTCTGATGCTGTAGAATGTTATGGATGTGCTGCTTGTTATGTTTAATTAGTCTGGCCTTACGCACTGTCATGGCCTTTGGCTTCAGGACAAGTGTGAAGGATGTGTGTGGCGTATGAGGAATGTTTCACTCACACTGGCTTCTGGATGCTAGTCTGAAGGTGCAGTTGGCCAAATGACACTCTGCTCCTAAAGTTCACTGCCCTTTACCTCACAGAATTCAAAGAAATATTTGTCATGAGGCTTCTAAAACATATGCTAACACATGCATGCTAGACTTTAATGTCCACTGACAATTTGAAGGGAATCTTCACTTCGCTCCGCACTGTCCGCAGACCTTTTAAATTTACTGGTGGATCAATTCTTTAGAATATAAAGCTTATCCCAGTAGATTCTAGATTTCAATCTGGATTTTACTCAGTATTTAGGGAATTAAGTAGGCCTACACTATCATTCAAAAGTTTGGTCTGCTCACCAAGTCTGCATTTATTTTATCAGTAAAACAGTAATATTAGAAATATTATTACAATTTATCTAATATCTTTGACATATTTTAAATTATTGTTCTTGTGAAGGCAAAGCTACATTTTCAGCATCTTTACTCCAGTCTTCAGTGTCACGTGATCCTTCAGAAATCATTCTAAAATTCTGATTTGGTGGGCCAGAAACATTTATTTTTATGGATATTGTTGGACACAATATTTTTGTCGAAAAGGTTGGGGTTTTTTTACAATGTAAAAGTCCTTACTTACACTTTTTGATCAATTTAAATGTGCCCTTGCTGAATAAAAGTTTTTTTTTTAAATTATAATAATAATAATAATAAATAATAAAATAAAATTGACGATTTAGAATTGAACCAGCTACACAGACCTTCTAAATGTCATTTTTGGTGTAAATCTATTAGTGGTTCAGTTACAAAATTTTCTAGGCTCAATACATTTTTAAAGATTAAAGATTTTTAAATTTAGTTTTTCTCTCTTAAGGCAGGCGTACACTGTGCAAATTCGGACACTCGCAATATCGTGAGATATTGCACACGCTACGAGTCAGTTAACTTGATAATCGCATCAAAGCAGCTGGTACACGGCACGACTGTATTGCGCGGCGAGCCGACGGCAATCACACGAGCTTTCTTGCTAAACACAGATACTGGAGCTTTCAATGTTGCTGCTATAGCTTCAGATAGAAAAAAGAAAGAAAAATCATTTGTGTTCAAATTATTTGTTGAAAAGCAGAGAACAGCAGCCATTCCTTTCAAACAGAAACCAGAGAGAGAGGGCGCGTGAGTGTGTGTGTGTGTGTGTGTGTGTGTGTGTGTGTGTGTGTACACTGTATGGTTGCAGCCCCTGAGCTATAGCCTAATAATACTCATTGATCTAGCCTTTGTGACGTGGTTATGCATGATTTGGTAATAGGGGACAGCCATACGCTGGTGAAAATCAGGCCGACTCCCTGAATTTTTTTAAACATGTTTGTGTTGTGAGGTCAGGTGCTCTTAACGTGCTCGGCTCGTCTCGTAATTCCTCTCACACGCTGCGAGCCGCAACCATACAAGCATCCACGATGTCCACGTGATTTCTCCCGAGAGAAAAAAAAACTTCTGCGAGCTCGTACGACAGCAAAAATTGCACCTTGTATGCCCAGCTTTAGTAGAATCTACAATAGAATTCCTACTCCTTACAGGAGTCTATTCTGGATTTCTATTCTGGTATACAAACCATAAACAAAACAACGCTTGCTTACAGTTTTGAATATCAATCATGCTAATCACATTCTTTATTCCACTCCACTCATGTTATTATGAAAATATTTGTGCAGTAGAATGCTCAGGTAAGATGATGTAAAATTAAAACAGCCTTCTGTCTGTGCCATCAGGACTTTTTTGCTTGCTTTTGTCACTTTTGCTCTTGTTCTCGTGCACTGACTTGTCTGCTAAACTGAATAGCCAATCAGATTTCTCTCTATCACCGACAACCCAATGCTGATTCTACATGTTGAATCGCCCAAAAAACCCAGATGGCATCTGACTAGAGCCAACGGTGGGGAACACATTGCAAAAACTAACTTTTTGGTAACTTTAGCTTATTCACCGTATCCCCCAGAGTTAGATAAGTCCATACATACCATTCTCATCTCCATGCATGCCATAACTCTGTCTGACACACCCACCACTAGCCTAGCTTTGCACAAAGACTTGAGGTAAATGGCTCCAGCTAGCCTACTGCTCAATAAGTGACAAAATAACGGCAACATTTTCCTATTTACATGTTGTGATGTGTATAGTTACATTGTGTGCTAAAACCGCCGGAAAATGAAAAGTTTCGATTTTCTAGACCGATATGGCTAGGAACTATACTCTCATTCCTGCGTAATGATCAAGGAACTTTGCTGCCGTACCATGGGTGCAGCGGCTGCGTAATATCATTGCGCCGCTGCACCCATGGTACGGCAGCAAAGTTCCTTGAACATTACACAGGTATGAGAGAATAGTTCATAGCCATATCGATCTAGAAAATCGCAACTTTTCATTTTCCATAAGTCTTAGTACACGATGTAACTATACACATCATAACATGTAAAAAGGAAAATGTTGGCGTTATTTTGTCACTTGTTGAGTGGTAGGCTAGCTGGAGCCGTTTACCTCCAGTCTTTGTGCTAAGCTAATGCACGCACAGTTAATGCACGCACAGAGATGAGAATGGTATGTATGGACTTATCTAACTCTGGGGTATACGGTGAATAAGCTAAAGTCCCAAAAAGTCAGCGTGTTCCTTTAACCTAGACCAATACCAAACTCCCCAAGGCCAAGATTTAGGCAGAGACCTGTTCAAAAAGTATTGTAGTGAACTGAAAGAGAAAAGGCAGTATTCATGTCAATTAACTATAGTATGTTGGAAATAAACTGGAGAACCAGATCCAGACCAAGCCACCAAGGCCAAGTTTATATGGTCTTGAGAGTTCTGATAATCAAGACTCATCATCTTCCTAACATGCTCCTCTCCTTCACCCATTCCCCAGGTAACTCTGTCTCATGCTGTGAACAGTTGGAGAAAGAAAAGGAGGAGGTCCGTGTGACTTTGGAGGCATTGTTTCAGAAACTTCAGGAGCAGCATCAGACAGAACTACAGCAGCTGGAGGACAGACTGAAGGACTTCTACTCTGCAGAATGGGACAAGACCCACGAGGCCTATCAGAGGGAGGCGGATAAATGCAGGGTGCTCATGCAGCAGCAGGTAGGATCTTACCTGGGCTCGCCTCAGCTTACGTCACAAAGAAATCACAAGTGTTATGTAATCAGGTTTAACTATTCAAATCTCACAGCTCTAATCACGCAATATCACGAGTGCTTTTTTTTTTTTTTTTTTTTTTTTTTTTTTTTTAAATGTGTGCACTCTTTTTATTTTCATTTTGGCTTTTTTCATGGATGGCTGTGAATAAATGGTATCAGTAATTGAACATGTTATATTTTACATGATGATTCATCCACTCTGCAGTACCAACCGGCACAACATAAGCAAAAAAAGTTCACGTTTAATGTTTTCATTGCAAGATGATGATGAGTATGGTTTCCACTGACAGGTGGATGATGTGAGGAACAAACAAGAAGCTCTGAGGAACCAACAGGAAGTGGCACACACTAAGCAGATAGCAACACTGAAACATGAACACGAGACTTCACTTGCAGGTAATTTCACTGCACTTATGAAAAGGCCTATTTTCCTTTCATTTAATATACTATATTTTGAATTTGATGTAATCTATTCTGTCAAACGAGGAAGATCAATCCGATTTTTTTGTTTCTTTTCCAGAGCTCAGGAAGACACATGAACAGGACATGCAAGAACTTGATAAAACAGTGAAGGAATCTGAGGCTATGCTCAATGTATGCATCACCATCTCACCATTTAACTTCCAAATATGAATAAGTTAAAAGAACTTACTATTAAAGTTCTAAATATATAGTATTATTTACACGTTATTTACACAAATTTCAAATGGAAAAGAATGTGTATATATCCTGGCTTTTTGGTGAATGTTTATTCAATCACTGTTCTCTCCTCTACAGGAGAAAATTCAGACTTTGACAGCAGAAAACGAGGCTTTGAAAGAAAGACTGAGAGAGGAGGAGGAGCGGAGGAGAGCTCTGGCAGACAAAAGTCAGGTAAAATTTGCAATGATATACATTAGTCACAGTAAAAGCACAGGGTTGGTTTACAGCTGGTTAATTTTAATCCTTTTTAAAATTTTAATTCCTACAACAAGCCCCAGCCCAAAAACTACCAGTAATATAGATTTATAGTATTTATCAGTATTTTGCATTGGCTTTTATTTTTATAATATCTTTATCTAAATTTTAGTTTTAGTAATTGTATGTGCTTTTGTTATTTTTATTAGTTTCTTTTTATAACAATTTTAAATAGTAGGGTTAGGTCTAATTTTCATTAAAATTTGGTCCCATATGGCATGAAACAAACTGAGCACCTGTTTCTCTGTGTGCAGAAGGACGCCCACACACTGTATTTGGAACAGGAGCTGGAGAGTCTCAGAGCTGTGCTTGAAATAAAGACCAACCAGATACACCAGCAAGACAAGAAACTCATGCAAATGGACAAACTGGTAAGAATATGTACAGATGTGTATGGATTATTCCACCTATACCACTTAAAGGTGTTATTGATGTTTGCTGGGCAATATTTGCCCGGAAGGGTAAAATTGACGGTTATTTTCGTCAGTTACAGCTCCTTAGATATCGTTCAGCCCACTTTGAATCAGACACCGAGATAAAGTTGTGCATAAGATTACATTTATTTGAATTAATTATCGAGAAAGCGAGATGAGAGATGCGTACCTGTGTCTGTTCAGCGCCTCTCTCTCCATTATGTTATTACTGATTGATCACCTAAAAAAATAGTTAATCCAAAAATGAAATGTCTTTATTTACTTTCCCTCATGTCTTTCTAAACTTGAATGACTTCCTTTTTTCTGTGGAACACACACACACACAAAAAGATATTATGATAAAAACAATTTTTACGTAATATAATGACAGTAATTTGGTCCAAAATGACACTGGACCCCATTGACTACTATTGTATGCATAAAACACACTGAGAAATTTAAAATATCTTCTTACATGTCCTGAAGAATAAAGACATGCATACAGGTTTGTGACAGCATGAGGGTGAACACATAACAGTTTTCATTTTTGAGCGAAATAGCCCTCAGTAGACCTGCTGAAACTTGCCACATTTAAACTTTCTAACCCACGGAAATCCAGAAAGACTAAAAGTCAATATCTTGGTAATCATTATATAGATCAATGTATATAAATATATATATTTAATCAATGGAGCATAAACTCAATGCAACCGGATTAATTTCATTTTGGGTTTACCACTGGTGGAGTGTCTGTTCGATGAATACATAGTTAATGTTTTTATAACTGTTCACAGATTGACGATAATTTGAAACTGGAAGAGTGTTTAAAGAAAGTCCAGCAGGAGAACGAGGACTACAGGGCTAGGATGGACAAACATGCTGCACTTTCAAAGTAAGCGTTTGATTTGTCATCTTCTCCTTGAGTATTTCTGGGATCCAGCAGCATTTTGTTTATAATATTAGTGTATTATCTATAATATTAGTTTTTTCTGATTGGCTGTAGGCAGCTCTCCACAGAGCAGGCCATGCTTCAACAGACCCTACAGAAAGAGTCAAAGGTCAACAAACGGCTATCTATGGAGAACGAGGAGTTGCTGTGGAAGCTACACAACGGAGACCTCTGCAGCCCTCGACGCCTGTCGCCCTCCTCTCCCTTCCCCTCGCCCCGAAACTCCGCCTCCTTCTCTACAACCCCGATATCACCCAGATAACCTCTGAACTCGGACCACCCTCACTCAGAGGCACCTATGGACCTTTTGGCCATTTTATTCCTATAATAGGACTTGTACAGTTTGTAAAGACTTGTAAGGTTTATAAATGTTCCCTTTTCCAGTTAAAGACAATGATGCACAGTTGCACTTCTTGATCAAGGAATTGCCTTGTTCTGTTACATGCTTGTTTTGTTCTTTTCTGTCTGTCTGACTCTCCCTCCACTTATTCCTATCTCTTTCACAAACATACACAAATTCTCTGAGGAGGGAACATACCTCAGGGCTTGTACATAGAGTACCTCTTCCTCAGACTGTCATTTTCTGTTTTACTTGTGCTCTTTTCCCCCCCCCCTTTTTTTTATTAAAAATGGTTTGTACATAGTAAGTAAAAACTGTAAAGCTGTCCGTTTCTTTGTATGCTCACAAGAACACTGTATGATATTTGCTAAAAGGATGGAAAACAGGATGCAAAGTTGCTTGGTTTGATTATTTTTTTAGAGCATGTATACAGGTTTTGATCAGAACGAGGAAAAAAGACTTTTCAAGAAAGAAGCTTAAATCTCAACCTCACCTTTAACTGGATTGCATACAGATCCAGATATCTGTTCCTAATATTGTGGAATGTATTTACTTCTCTCCCAAACTGTGTCCAGTGGCCCCCACATCCAGAACGCTTTAGGTGTGAAAGTGCCCCTATTTCAACCGCAGTGCCCTTCTTTGCTTTGCTTTTATTTTATTATTATTTTTTTAATTAATGCATTAAATTTGTAAATGTTTATCCTTATATTTTGTATTGTTTATTATAATGCACATGACGCTTAATTACTTATTGAGTTTTAGATTTTGAATTTATTTAAATGTGTACTAAAGACATGCATTAGAGATTCACAGCGAAAATATCAGGAAGTTAAAATATGACAAAGATTTATGTGAAACTATATTCTGATAAACCTTCCACTCAGTTTTATCTCACACTTTCACTGTAAGAGAGCATAACAAGCTTGCTGTCATGATTTACTTTCCCTCATGACGTTTTTTTTCTTCTTCTGCTGAACTATAGACGATGTTTTGAAGAATGCTAATAACCAGTTTTGGTTCCTAATGACTTCCATTATATATATATATATATTTCACAAAGAATGTCATACGGGTTTGGAACGACATGAGAGTGAGCATATAATGACAGAATTTTCATTTTTGGGTGAACTATCCCTTTAACCAATCCCTTTTTATTATTATTATTGAACAAAGAATACAGGGGATACATGTATATCACAACAACAAAAAAAAAAAAAAGGATAAGAAACTCGAGGTAGAGCAATAATACATTTCAAACAAGGGACTACTAACAAGTAAAAGTAATTCACAAAACATTTAAACCAATAGAAATTAAACATACAGGTGCTGGTCATATTTGGTATTTTCCTTAGTTGTCAGTTATAATCATCAAAATTAAAAGAAATAAACATTTGAAATATATATCGGTCTGTGTGTAATGGATGAATATAATATACAGGTTTCACTTTTTGAATGGAATTAGTGAAATAAATCAACTTTTTGATGATATTGTAATTATATGACCAGCACCTGTACAATAAATAACATGACATTTTAGAAAAAATACTTTTCCTACTCTGCCGCCTTGTGGTTAAAGCTAAAATTATTCACTAAGTAGAATGACAAATCATATATTATTGCATGAAAGAGAGTGACCTCTAGTGGACATAAATGGAAATGTAGAGTGTTGTGTTCAGTAAATGGACTACTAGCACTGTGTGTGTGTGTGTGTGTGTGTGTGTGTGTGTGTGTGTGTGTGTGTGTGTGTGTGTGTGTGTGTGTGTGTGTGTGTGTGTGTGTGTGTGTGTGTGTGTGTGTGTGTGTGTGTGTGTGTGTGTGTGTGTGTGTGTGTGTGTGTGTGTGTGTGTGTGTGTGTGTGTGTGTGTGTGTGTGTGTGTGTGTTAAGGAGCCTGAGAGGCCAGGAATGATAGATTATAAAGGGCATGTGTGTGCATGTTAGAGCACATGGGTTGTTGACATTACATGGCATTTTCACTGTCACACAAGATAAATTTTTTTATATAATTAGTATTATAATCGTTTAAAATGCAGTAAATTATGTTTCTTTGTCTTACATGGACCTGTTGATATAAAAACTGCTTTGATTTTTTACATTTTTGAGCCCTTAAAATTGTCCAATGGTGTGACTGTCTCAAGCATGGTTCAATAAATTAGAACTTTTATAAATTAAAAATAAAAGCATACAAATGTTAATAAATACCTCAGGCATAATTTTACAAGTGTCTATTTTAGTAAATGACAATCATTGTTTTCATCAATTCTAAAAGCGTAGGATACATTTTGTCGCTGAAAACCATGCATGTCCTCCGGTGTGACACCATATCCTGATTTTAAATCAGACAAGTTTAATTAGTTGAAGGACCCCATTCAAGGCCATGTTACTGTAACATTTGCACGTGGTAAGATTTTGTCTAAGAATTGTTCAAATATTTAACTTTTTTGGAACCACTATAAGTGTTCATTTCTGTTGTCCTTTGGTGCGACACCCATATATTCTTAATTCTTTCTGTTCAAAAAATGGACAGTTAGTGACCCCTTATATTTTCTCATATGCATTTTTTCTTCAAAAGTAGAGTTTTGCATTTTTTACTGCTTAAAACTACCCACATATATGTGTGCATATGTGTTTGTGTGCATGTGTCAATATCCGTATGACATTCCTCAGACTACATTACAGTTGCTTATTGAAATGCATTGATAAAATGCTGACATTGTTCTACAGCATGATTTTGACAGCCTATGGATCGATATAATATAATGTAGTATATTCAGTGATTGTGCAAGCTCAACCCAAAGCTCAGCTATTCCGGTAGAAATATGACGAACAGTAAAAATTGGTACCTGTTCAAAAAGGATGTAATTCCCTGATAAACTCTCACAAAGGTCTGTTCAAACTGGGTAGCCAAATCAAAACCTTCAATGTAAGTGAACGTAAGCCCAAACCCATTTATAAATGTTAAAAATGACAAATAATGTAGAATAATACTGGTAATATTTTATTTGACATTGTTCTTGTTATTTACAGTAAATTGCACAATGCATTACAAGCAACTAACCCTACCAACCAACCCTAACCAGTACCAAGTACATGATGAATACTATTACTTGGTACTTTTTTGAGTAATTACACTGTAAAGTGTAACCATAATACCTACTTATCTATTATTTATTATAATGAATTTGTGAGTTTCTAAATCCATGTACATCCTCAAGTTAGTAATAGGCCTACTAGTAGCTAGTTTGGCTGGGCTAATACAGCTATTTACCTTATTTTGTTCTCATCATCCTCCAAGTGACATTAATCTATACAACTGCCACATATAGTGCATCCAGAAAGTATTCACAGCGCTTCACTAGAACGGGTTGCAAGTGCAACCATTATGTTACAGCCTTATGGATCAAATTAATTATTTTCCTCAAAATTCTACAAACAATACCCCATAATGACCACATGAACGAAGTTTCTTCGAAATCTTTGCAAATTTATAAAAAATATATCAATTTAAAAAAATGCACTTGTACATAAGTATTCACAGCCTCTGCTCAATACTTTGTTGAAGCACCTTTGGCACAATTACAGCCTCAAATCTTTTTGAGTATGATGCTACAAGCTTGGCTTTGGGCAGTTTCTCCTATTCTTCTATATATATATATATACAGTATATGTGTGTGGTTTTTTAAGGCAATCCACTCCCCATTCCTGTCCCACACATGGTCCCACATACATTCATACTATTTATCACTTGCATCTTCCCACCATTTTTTTCAATACGCTCTCTCCAAGTTAATCTGCTATCAAACCAAACTCACACACGTTCTAGTTCTTGTTTATATAATTTGAACTTAACATCCACATTCCTCTTCATATTTGTAAAAAGTATTTTTGTCTTTTCCACAGAAAACTTAAATCCATTTTCCCCTGACCACTTTTCTTCATTTAACACACATTGCATTTTCTTTATGTTATACTCTATATTCTTTCCTTTAAACAAGAGAGCCCCATCATCAGCAAACAATGATTTCATCATACTTCTATGCATCCTTGAGAAAACATCATTAATCATGTTGATAAATAAAAGTGGACTTATTACATTGCCCTGGGGTGTCCCGTTATCAATTACTTCACTAGAAGATATCTCCACCTTTAACCTAATACTTCTTCTAATTAAAAACTCTTTAATCCAATTATACATTCTTCCTTTTATACTCATCTTTTGTAGCTTTATTAACAATCCCTCTTTCCACAACATATCATTTGCCTTTTTTATATAGAAAAAACAGCGGTGACATTTTCCTTATTTATAAATGTCTTCTTATTTCATCTTCTGAAGATACTATTGGATCCAAAATCCATCAAAAAATACCTAAACCCACTTTTATAAGGAAAATACCAGTTCCCTTTTTCCAAATGATACATATATCTCAGTTATCCTTCTCTCCATTACGTTGCATAAATGAGAGGTTAGAGCTATAATTTATACGATTACTTGGATCTTTCCCAGGCTTTTATACACTGTTAAAAAAAACCAGGTCTCCAATTGAAAATTGTTTAGTGACTGATCACATCTAAAATTTTCAGTTGGCCAAATTGAATTTCCGTGAATTAAATTGCATCAATTCACAGAAATTCAATTTGGCCAACTGAAAAATGTAGATGTGATCAGTCACTAGAAAATTTTCAATTGGAGACCTGAATTATTTTTACAGTGTAGGTAAATGAATGCTTCCTTCCAACTTTGAGGAATACCTTTCCATCTATATTCTAAAATGTTAAAATCACTGTCATAGAAGTTTCACTAAAATGCTTCATCATACAATAACTAATTCCATACAATCCTGGAGTAGATTGTCTCATTCTTACTGCATTCTTTAATTCACTCATAGAGAATGATACATCTAACAAATTATTTAGTCTATTTTTTCCCCATTAAATCTGGAAACTCCTCAACACACCCTCTCTTATTTCCTCTCTAATTTTCTGAACTATTTACTTTAATAAACGCATTTAAAAACATTTCCCTCCCTACCTATTACTTTTTTTAATCCCTTTCACTTCCTTAATCATGCCCCATTCATTGTATGACATCCAATACACTTTGTTGGCTTTCCTACTGTCCTCCTTACATTGGCGTGTGCTTGTTTATATTCTATTAAATATTGAAAATTATGTGTTTTCCTAACTGTTCTAAATGCTTACCTTTTCCTTGCACTTGTACATTCCACCATGGAAATATCTTATTCTTTCTACCCCCTTTCCTCTTTGGTATATTTATTTGCTGCAATTTGAATTGCATGTACAATTTCATCACTAATCATTTGGTTCTATTATAATGTTCTTTAATCCCTCTTCACTCAAACTTCTTCCCAACTCACTTTATCAAACCTCCAATTGCAACCTGTTCATTTGACTCACCTCATTTCTTCTTGCTTTTACTCTTACAGATGTCATGTCATTATTGGATAATGATCACTCCCAATAGTATATTGTCGCATTATTTCCCACTCAGTATTCTCTGCAATTGAGGCAGACACCATTGTTAGATCTAGCACAGACTCTTTACCTGTAGCCACATCTACCCTTGTATTACCCCCATCATTCAAACACCAAATTCCTCCTATCAAATCTTCCACCTCCATTCCATTACCATCCATCACTAAACCTCCCCATAACTCTGTGCATTAAAGTCCCACCAAATCACCCTATCTTCATTTTGACCCTATTTGTTTTAACTCATTCAACATTAATTTCTTACATTAATAAAAGTTTATTATGACATAATTTATTCCATTCACCCACACCTCCACTACACTCACATTTGCCTATAATGTTCTATATTGTATACGTTCCTTGATCAGAGTAAAACACCCTTCACCATTACCCTCCCCACAATCTCTTCTCTCACTCACAAAATCGAATCTGACTCTTGTATCAGATCAGGTTTAGTTTCCATCTCATTAACACTTATAAACTCCAATCCATTAGCCACAAGACTTCTCGCATTCTGTCAAATTAAAATCATGCTTCTATCCAAACCAAGCTTCTTGGCTTGACTGTGTCTCAGTCACCAGCCCATCCCTGATCATTACCCATGATATATCCTTTACTAATAATCTCTCTGCTGCATTGACTATGATTTGAATCTTAATTGTCTTCTTTTCTGTTTGGGCAGTACAATTAATTACTTCAGCTATGACAACAAGAACTTTGTTCACAATCATTGTATCTTCTGTGATCCTAATTCCATCTCTGAAGTTTCCTCATTCTTCCCCTCCTCTTGCACTTCTTTCTCTTTATTCTTTGTATCAACCGCTTTAACAGCTTCTGCATATTTTGTTCTTCTTAGCGCTCTCATTCTGCACTTCAGTAGCTGTTTTCCTCACCTCAAATCCCTCAAACGCAACACTGTGATCTCCTCCACAGTTGCAACATTTTAGCCCTGCTCCTTCACATTTGCCTTAATCATGTCACCCCCACATCTTGTGCATCGTTTCTTAGACTTAGACACCATATAGCCACATGCCCGTACTTTTGACAATTGTATATATCATATGGCCTCACTGCACTGTAAAAAATATTCAATTGAAAATTTTCTAGTGAGCGATCACATCTAAATTTTTCAGTTGGCCAAATTGAATTTCTGTGAATTGATGCAATTTAATTCAATTAAAATTCAAGAAATTAAATTTGGCCAACTGAAAATTTTAGATGTGATCCTTCACTAGAAAATTTTCAATTGGGGACCTGATTTTTTTTTTTTACAGTGTGTGTAACCAATAAAATCAAGTTTGACCTTATCCGGCAAGATAACTAATCTAAGCTCAACTGAGAGACTCTCCATTTTATTCCCTTCTCTATTCATAAATAGTCACCTAGCAATTTTGAGGAAAATAATGAATTTAATCCATTTTTGAATAAGGCTGTAACATAACAAAATTTGGAAAAAGTGAAATGCTGTGAATACTTTCTGGATGCACTGTACAGGCCACTGTTTTTGTCTCAGTTTCAATATAGTTCATCTATAAATACATACTGTCTAATATATAGATTAATGTGTAACAAAGAGTGCTTTTATGATAAGACCAAGGTATCACCCATAATAATGTCCCAGGCCTGGTTAATTTACGTGACATGAGGAGAAGAGCTTATATGTCTGAATAATCATAAAACAAGGAAGGATATGCACTTTTTCTTTGTCATTAGGTTTTTTTGTTTTACAGGTGCCCTTGAAACAGTATTATTCCCAGAGTACCAATTTGAGTATGTGTGTGTGCATTACACAATATCACATTTATTTCAATTTATCTGTGAAAAACCAGACCCCCCCCCCATGTTTTTTTCCCCAATTATTTCAAATCTTTTTTACTAGGTTTCACTCATCACCATCATTCCATCAGTTACATTTCTCTGCATCTGTACTTTTAAGACACTGCGCACAACTTCTGCAACTGTTTCAAATGCTTCCGAAGTAAAATAGTACCACTCTATTGTGGCCTCACTTTGTTAGCTAGCATGCCCTTTTGATAATCTCATCTTTAAATACAAATATACAACTTGTAATGTCTAAATATATAACGAACAGATGGGAATTCGCAATAAATTATGTTTTAATGAAAATGAGAACGGTATCCTTCCGCCTGTTTGTTTGGATATGGGGTAAAGATGGCCGCTACTGGACAGGCGGTTGCTCCTTGTGGAAGGCACACTACGCATTGACACTTTATCTGGGTTTTTAATAAACTTCATATGGGAATTATTTTCATGTTGCAGTAATAGATCGCCGCAACGTTCAAGGTACGTTTCCTAATTATTCACTAAAACAGCCTGCTTGCTGTGTGCTGGTGCAGTTGTTTCTCTCTCTCAACTTCTGTTAGCTTGCTAGCTCCCCCACTAAAGAAATTCAAAGTTATTTCAGCAAATACTAGCTTATATCGTTTCCCGGAGTGAATTATCACTAAGATGTAAACGCGTTGCTGTGATATTATTAAAATTTACAAAATTCTAAATGGGTCAAATTGATATGGAGCGCCTGAAGGTGGACGAAGTGGTTTGTATTCTCAGAGAGTGATGCACCGGTCAGATGCCTTTGTGTCAGGTGGACAAGTTTAACGCCACCAAGGCAAGCCCATACGCGAAAACAGTATAACACTATTGTGCTAGAGTGATATTTAGCCACTAATCTCTCTCTCTCTTTTTTATTTTGTTTTTATTATAACTGTTAATCAGACGTGAGCCAGTTGACTGTGTTGTTGTGACTCTGTCGGGGTTTATTTCTCTTAAGCCGGGAGTTTTCGCGGGGAACTGGAGTTCAATGGCTCGTGCCAGAGGTTACCATGGTGACAGACCAAAAAACCTTCACGCGCACCTTAAAGTCACTGTTACACGCTCGAGGATTTTACATCTGTGAAAGCTGCTTTTACAACAATGTAACCGTCAGGTTTTAATATCTTAACTACAACTTAAACTAAACTCAAGTATTCAGCGCAGTTTCACCTGCACAGGTGAAAGCGCCTATGTAGGAGAGGAGCGACTGTTGACAGTTGGCCGGGAAACTTGACCAGGTTTAACCGTTTTAACGGACACAGTTCTCACAGACGACAGCAGATTATAAGACAATACCAGACCTCAGTTCACATTTCTCGAGGAATAAAGCTCTACAGACTTCAGCTTTCAAAGTAAGTTACATTTAGATTACAGTAACAAAATGGACCTTATTGTTTTTGGACATGAAGCATTGTATTACATTTACTATGGTTATATTCCATGATATTACCTAGTGGAACCCTATAAATACCATTGTGGATGAAAAAGATAGTCATTCAGTATCGACGTGCTATATATCCGAATACCATTGTTTTAACGTACCGCAGAACTTTTTAGGGGATTGTAAGAATGCTGTGATGTAAGTCTGTCATTATGTAAAGTTTATTCGGGTTAATGTTGTTATGGTCAGTGTGGTGTGTGAAATGTTGCTTGGCAGCTGGTCAAACAAACCTCAGCCCCTCAAATTAAACCGTCACATCAAGAACCTGTGTGGCTGCACAGGGTATGAGAGATTTCTGAAAAAGTAGATTAGGGTTATGAATTTCTTTAGGTTAAGTCAGTGTTCATGGTTGTTTTCTGCAGTTTCTGATTGTTCATCATGGCGACGGGCGGCACTCCATTTGATGACGGCACAGATGAGCAGGAGCTGCACAACTGGACCATCTCCAATGGTAGCTTGGATGACAGACTCAACAATATGGTATGAATCAATTGTGCTGATACTCCAACGTAACAGAAACAATAGTGTGTATTATATATTTATATATATATATATATATATATACACCCGGGTAGCAGTTGGGGGGTCGTGCCTTGCTCAAGGGACTCACCTCAGTCGTGGTATTGAGGGTGGAGGAGAGCGCTGGTTATTCACTCCCCCCACCCGCAATTCTTGCGACTCGAACCTGCAACCTTCAGGTTACAAGTCCGACTCTCTAACCATTAGGCCACGACTGCCCCAAAAGCCATTAATACATCAATAGGCTACCAAAAAATAACTAGGGAATCGCCAAAATACAAGAATGATTCTGATTTAATTTAGTGAAAGTGGTGATCAATAGTGGATAATAATATGTAATGTAGGGCTGCAACGACGCGTCGACGTCGTCGATGACGACGAAAATACGTCGACGTGCGTGAAATGCGTCGACGCGTCGGCGGCACATTATTTACGTTCTAGAATGGAACAGAAGATCTAGAATAATGGCAGCTTCTGCTCCCGGGCATAGTGAAAATGATCATTTATCATATAAAGCCAGACCGCGACATTCAAAAGTGTGGGAGTACTTTAAACAGAAGCCGAATAAAACTGTGCTTTGTTCGCTCTGTAACACCGGTTTCACACTGCGCGCGGTGGCAGAGCAGAAGCTGTGCGCGTGGAGAGCGGGAGCTTTCACACTGCAGTCAGTGTTGCCAAGTCCGCTTTTTTCCGCGGAATTGGGCTACTTCTACACTGTTGCCGCGGGCTGTGTCTCATGTCCGCGGGTTGAAGCAAAAAAACACACATATTTAACCCCCCGAACGCGATGTTTACCGGAGAACCTCCCCGAAACGCGATTGGGCTTGTTTTGGGCTAGTTTTGAGTAACGAATGGGTGGGTTTTGTTGTGTAAACCTGGCAACCCTGCTGCCAGTGTTCTCTCGCGCAGCTGAACCGTGGCGCGTGTATTGCAACAGACGGTCACATTTTCCTGGGTTCTTCTCCGACCCCAGTACGTCTCGTGCTTTTATTTATTATGGGCTGCATATATCTCCTGTATATGCGACCTGGTTCCGCTCTGTCCCAAACACATAATAACATGCTGTATATAGGTAGTTTACAAATATGCATAATAACATGCTGTTTATAGGTAGTTTACATGATTAAAGTAACATTACAGTTAAGATATGCCTCTAGCTTTAATCATTTAAATGTGTCTTTGAAGTTTGGGCAAAAACTTCTGGCAGCTTTAGTCGTTGTTTATGCACATGTATATCTTCAAAATAGACGACTAGTTATACTATATTAAAACTATGCTGAAAGCTCCTGTATGTGAACCTTTTGCAGATAAATACAAGTGCATTTTCGTTTACTACTGACACAAATCAATAAGTAAATCATACTCAACTACTATAGTAAACAACTTTTCCTAATTAGGCCTACTCTGTATACATTTTATGATGAATAGTATCATTATATATTATGTTTAAAAAGCTTCTTGTGTTCATATATTTCATTATAAAATGGCATACTATGTACACTACCCTTCCTGAAATACAATTAATATTGTCATCATTCATTGATTTCATGTTAAAATAATATACAAATTCACTACCCTCTTTGAAATACAATAATCAGTAAAAAAGAATCATAAAATGAATCCGGAAAAATAATCGTTAGATTAGTCGACTAATCGAAAAAAAATCGTTAGATTAGTCGACTAATCGAAAAAATAATCGTTAGATTAGTCGACAGAAAAAATAATCGTTAGTTGCAGCTCTAATGTAATGTATAATGAACTGACGAGTCGAGCTAGACTGGGTAAACCCAGTCTGATCTGCCGGTGATTCGATTTTGCCCTGCAACTCAGTCTGGAAACCTGTACATTAATTTCTACTGCTTCTGTTACACTTTTGCAGGAACCAATCATAGACTGGTTTATCCACCTGGCGCGCTGTTGGCGGGCTTAACACGATGACTGATAGCGATGGATCGTTGCCCGTTGATCACGCCTCTTGTGCTCTGATTGGTTGAAGGACTATCCAATTGCGTACAGAGTCATTTGACTTATGCTCGTTTATCGTTTAACTGGATTCATAGTTGCTCTGTTTTTGAAGTCCATAAACAGTGCATCTGCCCATCATATAACTGCTCCATGCGGCTCTGGGGTGTTAATAAAGGCCTTCTGAAGCGAATCGATGCGTTTGTGTAAGAAAAATATCCTTATTTAAAATTTTATCAAGTAAACTTTCGGCCGACGCCTTCCCTGTTCAATTTATGGAAAAATTGTTGAAAGTTCCCCTGCCGATCGAAAGACTAACGCGACCAGGTCCGCTCGTCATGACGTCACATACGCATCTTGAGTTTCACTGTCAACATTCAACACTTTTCCAAGGAAATCCATCGGCTGGAACTCTACTTGATATAGTTTTAAATATGAATATTTTTCTTACACAAACGTGTCGATTCGCTTCAGAAGGCCTTTATTAACACCCAAGAGCCACGTGGAGCAGTTATTTGATGGACAGATGCACTTTTTATGGACTTCAAAAACAGAGCAACTATGAATCCAGTTCAAATGCTTGGATTAGCCTGGACTTTTGTAATATACCTCAGATTTTATTCGTCTGAAAGAAGAATGTCATATACACCTAGGATGACTTGAGGGGGAGTAAATTATGGGCTAATTTTCATTTTTGGGTGAACCATCCCTTTAAATTGAGCTTGGTCTGGTGATAGCCAGACGAGAGTCGAGCAGCCTCTTGAGGAGAAATCAAATCCTTCCTGAATATCATCATGATTAAAAATGTGACACTGATTTCATATGACAGTTCCATAAACAAGTAATTAACATTAGGTCTTTTGTCACTTTCTTCAATTAAAATAGAAAAGTTGTTTTTAAAATGTTAATTTAAACAATGAATTCAGTTAGAGCAATAAGACACAAACAGACTGTTACCAATCTAATGAAATCAGCATCAAAAGATCAAGTTGTGCACTGTAGAAGTGGCACAGCAGCTCTATCTGAAGTGGCATTATACACATTTGCATAGACTTAATGCAGCTCATGGGTAAATAATGTTGTATGAATGTTTTAAATCTAGGTTTTTGAAGTTAGAAATAGGCTATGTACAAATTAAACTTTAAAAGTTTGATATTTTAAATAAAAAGTCCATGCAAAATATAAATATGAAAATAAAACCGCCAGTAGGTGGCGTCAAGTCATGTGTGAGTCATTCATTCAATCGAACATCGCAGCCGGAGCTACTTCTCTCTGTTTATGTCTATGGCGAGTCACACATGGGCTGTGCTCCTCCACAGCACTGCGACCCAAACTGGATAGTCAGAATTAGGGCTGGGACGGTATGGATTTTTTCTTACCGCGGTTGAAAAGCAAGAAATTCCTGCGGTTCAGCGGTAAACCGATTTAAACGGCTCCCGATTGAGTTTCGCGCACAGCCGCACACCAGCGCAGGCAATTGAACATAATAAGGAACATGTTTATTTTACATTTATTTTTTCACGTTTAGAACAGGAACAATTAGAACAGAAATGGAATGATATCTGGAAAAAAAAGTGCTGGCAAAACGAAATATAGACTAGGCCATGGTTAACATCCCAGTCATATTTTTTGCTGTGAGAGCAGATCAGATCACGACTGAGAGATCTGAAGATGGAACAGCATAAACAAAGACAAACAAACACATTTTTATTTATCGGTATTGATCAGTAATATAGCCTATATTTATTTGTTCATGTTTATTTATTTCCCATATTTTTAGTTTCAGATTACAGTCGTCGTCATCAAACAATCACTTAAACTATAACGACTTTCGCGCACACCCGCCCATATAATATAATATATTATTTATATTTATAGTATTTCTATTTTTATATTACATATTTTTACAAATTCAGGCTATAATTTACATTTACAATTTACATCTTGTGTGTGCTTTTGTCTCAGTGGTTAATGAAGACTATTAAACGAAGGCTCAAGGCTATTTAATTTAACAAAGTGTAGTCACTCGCTGCTCACACTACCATGATTGTATATTATGCTACGTTTTTTTATTTATATTTATTTTTTATATTTTATAACATTTACATAGCCTATTTATATTATTTTACATATCTTGTGTGGTGTGCGCTTTTGTCTCAGTGGTTCAAGGCTATTTAACGAATACTTTTTAATTTAACAAGGCTATTTAGGCTAATGATTATTTATTTATATATATATATATATATATATATATATATATATATATATATATATATATGTATGTTATTTATATTACATAAATAATTTTTACATATTATATAATTATTTATATTTATGTTATTTATATTACATAAATAATTTTTACATACTATATTATTATATTATATTAGGCCTATTTTTACATATTTATATTAATTTATATATAGGCTATATGCCTATCTCGTGTGCGCTTTTGTCTCAGTGGTGCTATTTAACGAAGGCTATTTAATTTAAAGTGTCGCTGCTCACACTACCGTGATTGGATATTACTTATTATTTATATTTATATTACATATTTTTACATATTCATATTAATTTATATATCTCGTGTGCGCTTTTGTCTCAGTGGTTCAAATATTTAACGAAGGCTATTTAATTTAACCAAGTGTCGCACACTACTGTGCTTGTAAGCCTGCCAGACGGATATCTTTTTCGATAGCCTTTTAATGAAATTGGAATTTCAGAATCACATAGCCTACTTATATTTAATTGCCTACAATAGATTATTTATTGATTATATTGAATGAAATTTCGCATGCCCAGCTTATTTGTAGTCAATCTTTCCCAAACAGAGTTGGAAGACAGTTAAAACTTACCAGTACTAAGGAGGGCTGAGGCAGGTCCAGCTCAGTTTGTTCTTTCTGAAGCCGTGTTTTTTTTTTGCCAGCTATGGGAGAAATCGGTCACCAGCGTTCGACACAAACCCACGGCCTGGGCGGTGCGTTCTTTTTTCTGCTTTCATGACTTCTATCTCCCTACCCGCTATTGTCGGCTGCGCAACCATGTGAGAGAATTGTGTTAAGCACGTGCAATTAAAAACCTGCTTATGCGCCTGTATTTTATGCTTTAGTCAAATTTAATTAAAATTATAGGCTACAAGACATTACACGGATACAAATGGAATGTAATAATGGAAAATTGCGCTCCCCAACTCGCGAAAGGTCGGATTTGCTCCATCTTTTGATTCAGTTTTGTTTAGAAAACCTTGAATCCATATAAGACACGCACGTCATTAGACACAATCCATGTCATTAGAATCAATGAATCCATGGAATTAGACACAACGTGCACACATGTGCAGGCCAATGTTTTTTTTTTTTGCGGTGATGGCGGTGACGATCTCAGACCCGCGGTAGGCGTCACGTGACCGCGGTATTGCGGTAATGCGGTAACCGTCCCAGCCCTAGTCAGAATATAAACATTTATTATATGTGTACCGTAGTGATTCAGGGTAAGATAAAAACACGGTTTGGAAAATGGATTCATAATGTACTCACTCATATATACATCTAGTCATTTTTAAACACAATAAAAGTTATGGATTGCAGCTGATAAAGATTAAATCAAGAACTCATACAGGGGCGTTTTTAAATTCTTTTTATGAATTAATTTTTTTGGTGGCATTTTTGCCCCAAGCCCCCGTTAATTTCCGACTTTGTTTATGATCATCCAAATGTGGTAATTTCTAGTTAATTTGGATTTGGCTGGAAATAAACATCAGCGCGAGGCGTCTGGTAAGTGCGTATGGCTGCGTCACACCCGTTTCACCTAGTAAACAATCTGTGAAGTGTAGTCCGTCGCACACGTTTTTTGCACATGTACTTTGGCAGTTGTAGTTTTTATTCCGATTGTATTATACATCTATTCATGAGAATCAATTGGGTCACTCGCACCGGTGTGCCTAAATATTTTTCCACAGTCGCACACAATGCACCCGAAATGGTCGCTATGTAGAGCCCTGGGTATTGACTGTTTTTGTTCTATTTCAGCAGCGAAAATAGTTCCAAACAAAGATCACAGCAGAACCATAACGCATCTCACAGCAACAGCGTGTTAAGAAGAGCATTCGTTTTTTATTAGATAATTGCCTTCTAAAAAAGCAGACTGTTTGGATTTATATGAAATGGTAACACTGCAATAAGATTCCATTTGTAATATTAAGTAAGGTTAATAAATGCTGTGGAAGTATTGTTCATTGTTAGTATGTTAATTTCAACATTAAATTGAGTTAGAATTTTTGTTTTTATCTGTTAACCTTGGTTAGTGCACTATGAACTAACATGAATGATCAAGGTACTGCTCATATTATGTCATATCATGTAAGCTAATACATCCTTGTTGCATAGGGACTTGCATAGTGTTACCTATGAAATGTACATCATGCATGTTTCTAGGTTATAGGTAAAGAAACAAATTTGACCTGTAATATTTTAATGTTTAAATTATTTTCTAAAGAATTTGTTCACTTTAAACTTCTCATTTTAATATTCATATTTATGTTTTTAATTTAGCGCATTTTCATGGATCAGTACTGTTTTTTTTTTTAATTTCTTGTTGTAATGTTCAGCACTGTTTTACTTATGTTTTTTTTTATCCAGTATCCATTTTAAAAACTATCGGTCGATTAATCGGTTATCGGCAAGTGCGGTCCAACCTAGTTATCGGTATCGGTAAAATCCACTATCGGTCGACCTCTACTGAAAACGCCAACTAGACCCAGTAAATTCACAACGATGTATTACAATATTGTTCTCTTTTAATGATGTGTAACATGGCAGTCCCAGTCATAGACATTATAAGTTGTGCATTGCTGTTGGAGCTGCATGCGCTGACGCTGATCACGGCACGCTTCACTACTGCATTAATTCTTAACCAGATGCATCCTATATGAGATTAAAAAATCCGCTATAGATAGGCCCACACAAAATAAACACAATATTGCAACTTACATTTGCACAAAGCAAAAGGCTGCAAATGCACATGCAAACTTGTAGTCAAGATGAAGGTGTAATTCCGGATACTGTCCAAAACAGAGCTCTGGCGCGCTCGCATCATTAAGCCTTGTTTATACTTTCGTCTGGCTCTGGCGCGCGAGCCTCCGAAGGCTGACTGCGCGCGTGCCTCGTCCGCTTGGCACTATACGATCACGTCATTTTTGCTGCGCGCTTCCTCGCGCAGTCACCCTTGCGCAGACCCTTTTTACAGTCTATAGTGCGGATGCGTCGAGTATAAACAAGGCTTTATTCCTTGTGTCTGATTTACATGTTTTGTGGTTGAGCAGCACGCGCATGACCCTGATTAATTGATGATCGATAGGTTTTATCGATTAAATGTATTATCGACAATTAATCGGTCATCGATTAATCATTAACATCCCTAATGGGGAGAAAAATCCTGTAATGTTTTCCAACTTAATTTCTTTTCGACTGAAGAAAGATAGACATGAACATCTTGGATGAGATGGGGGTAGGGCACGCGCGTGAACGCGATCATCTGTGAGCGCGATCGATCATCTCTTCCTTAAGAATAAACATGAATGAACATCTAAGGTGTGTTGAGGATACATTACAACTTACTGTCACGTATCATATGTGGTGTAATCGCTCAGTCAGTGTTTCAACGGCAGAAAGACCCTCAATAACTGCTGTAAACTTAACAGTCATGTAGCATCATTTACCTCAGGCAGTCATTCAGTGTCCACATCTGTTAGTTCACTAGAGAAATCAACTCTTTCACTAAATATATGACCTATATTAGCCGTTATATTCATTATATTCTACTTAACCTGTTAATGATGTCTTGATTATTTCATGTATGTTTAAATAAAATGACAGACACTGTGTATAAATGATTATATTTCAACAACGAATTGGATAAAAAACTATTTTATAATTAGATTTAGAAGTTATTGCAAAAACTGCCTTATGTGAAGTGTACATGTTTGTGTACGATGTTATTTGAGTGTTGATTATTAGACCTAAAAATACATAGCAACTGAATTTAGGCAAATAGTTTGGGCTCTGTTTTTAACCTTTAATATTAATGTGCAAGTAAGAGCGCGATATATAGTTTAGAGCACTATATTCAATAAACTTTTAGTTATAATTTAATTCAATTAAGGACAGACTTTTTTTTTTCAGTAAACCAATAAAAATAAATAAAAAGCCATTTTGTAAAACTGCTGTACCGAACCGTCAGTTTTGTGTACCGCTACACCCCTATTCTACAGTTAACATATGGGCTATGGCAGTCTTTGCTTTGATACACTATTATGTTGAAGGCCTACAGAGAAAATAGTTTTATCTTTAAGCAGTTGCACTTGTTCTGAATGCACTTTCTGGTAGTAGTCCTACAGAGAAAATTTGTAAATGCACTAGACCTAAATGCACTTTGTTTTTATGAGAACATTTAATTTAAAAACCTTTCTGTCGGAATTGTACATTATTATTTAATGTACAAATGAGTGGGGTCAAGTTAAACATTTTAGTTTGAATTTTATTTTATACTGTGCATTGTTGCAATGTGCTAAATAAATATTGGCATAACTTGTAATTGATTTATTCTTTGAAACGTTAATATTAATGTATGCAATTGCAATGCCTTGATTTTAGTAAAGTTAGTACACAGTCATAGCCATAAATGCTATGGTACTAATATTTGGCATAATTTATTTCGGTGTTTCGGTTTTCGGCTTTCGGCCTTGGTTTCCTCTTTTTCGGTTTTCGGCCAAGAATTTTCATTTCGGTGCATCCCTAATTGTTAGTAATATTGTTTAAAATTGAATTATCATTAACACCGTGTGTGATTATCACGATTTTGAAAACTCGCGGTAAATCTTTCCAGTCAACGTCACTCTGGTGCAGGTCACATATTTTTGTGTGAGCGCTTCGGTTGAGTGCACACAAAATCTTCTCAGTGTGCGCAAGCTCTCATTAAATGTTTAGTTCTCTTAAATGTTTAAATTGACAAGGCTTAAATGAGTTTTGATTAAACACAGATAGCAACGCGTGCTGTTTAGGTCTCACCTCACCCGGGTGATGACGGCGTAAATGACTGGTCATATTAGAGCATATGGCACTCACATTGAACAAAGTTTTCAAAGAGTGACTGTTTTGTCAATGTGTTTTTTTTAAATCATCGCTGTTGTAACATACTGGGAAGCCAGAATGTGTATTCATCGAGAGAAACATGCATTAGCAGAACTTTGTCTGTCTGTTTTACACATTGCTATCTTCAACAAAGCATATTAATAGATGCGTGGTGCAAATGCGTCAGTGTTTTTTTATTTTTTTTTTTATAATATAACCGAGAACCGTTACACCCCTAGTGTAACAGGGCCTTAAAGGTCCCATGGCATGAAATTTTCATTTTATGAGGTTTTTCAACATTAATATGAGTTCCCCTAGCCTGAATATTGTCCCCAAATGGATAGAAATGTTGATCGGTGTAAACCCGAGTTCTTTTTTCAGTTCCTTCTGATCTGTGATCAGTGATTTCTTATGTGTAGCTAATTATTTATTATTCGTGCACACACTGCGGCTTCTTTCTCTCTCGACAGACAGAACGGTGTTTTCTATCTTGTGAGTCAGTGTTTTTGTACGTCCTCGTCGAGTCTATCGGTTCTAAAATGTGCATACAGTCGTTTCTGCTCAACATAGAGAGCCACATCTTTAGAGATAAACCTCACACACACCGAAGCTCGGGCTGACCGGTCGGCCTTCAACATCCCCGACCCCCAGTACTGCATCTGGCCGACAGCGGAGGCGCCTTACGCGGCGCGAGATAAAGCAGACGGGGGTAAGCGTGAGGGTATCCGGCTTGGCTAGCCAGCTATTCCCACAATAAACTGGATTACATTCGATTACTGCTGTTGTGTCTTTGTTTGCGCTGTGTACTCAATGCGCGTCACTGACGCTTTTCATATGATAGGAACATGTCTAAAAATAATGCTATTATCAACACTTACGTAACTCGTTCGTCTCGACAGCTGTAATGGTACTTTGCATGTGTTACAAAGTTGGTAATAATGATGAAGACGGACTCGGTGTGACTGGGACTCGTGTTTATTCAGAACTCTCAGATACAAACACAATAAACTCGCGCTGACTGACAGCGCTCTCACAACTCAGTAGTTACTATAAATAACTGTTAGTAATCGCTCCGTCTCCGTGATGTCCGGTTCGCGAACGAATCATTCTTTTGAACCGGTTCTTTTTAGTGAACCGAATCAGTTCACCAAATCGGACTGAATTGTTCTAAACGGTTCGCGTCTCCAGTCAGCGCTGATCCATAATTTACTAAAGTTACTAACTTTCTGACATGAGTGACAGTCCCTCCGACTAGAAATAAACTAATAACCTGAAGTATATGCTGTAACTACAACAGCACTGAACTGAGACTGACAGAACTGATGTGAAGTGAACTCAGGTCCATCCGTCTCTCTGGCAGCAGCTCGTGCCTGCTCGTGCCTCGTAGACCTCGTTAAACCACGCCCCCTCCGCTCATTTAAAATGCAAAGATGTCAGCCAATCACAACAGTGGGCGTTTTTACTGAAGTCTCACAGCAGACACACCTCTTGAAGCAGGGCATTCAGCCAGAGGACAAACATCAGTATTGAAAAAATGCCTTTTATTTCTAAATTATGACATTTTATGATGTAAAAATCATACTAACAATATAAGTACACCTCAGGAAACATTATAAAATAATAGAAAAATGCCATGCCATGGGACCTTTAATGTCCCTGACAACCTCTGTAGTCCCATTTAGCCACACTTGTTGGCAATTGTAAAAACGTAAAAAACACACATGGAGTATTAATGATTTGTTTGTGTTGTAGAAAAAGGCATGCATTTATCTTGAGATAGTGTTAAGCACAGACCTTATTTCAGGCATTTAACCAAAATCCCATTTAAAAAAAACAAAACAAACAGCTTATGCTTAGTTTATTCATTAAAATGTGCTCTCATTTATGGTTTTTAAATGTCTATTCCCCATTTTCTCAGGATTGGGGAGTTCAGCAGAAGAAGGCCAACCGCTCCTCTGAGAAGAACAGGAAGAAGTTCTCAGCTATGTCAGAGAGCCGCTTAACCAATGACATTTCTCCAGAGTCCACTCCTGGAGCAGGGCGAAGGAGGGCACGTACACCCCATTCCTTCCCTCATGTGAAGTACAGCACTCAGATGTCGGTGCCCGACCAGGCTGAGCTCGATAGACTCCGGCAGGTGATAAACTTTACAGATCTGGATGAGGTGAGTGAGACTTTATAATCAGGATTAGATTTATGACACGCTTCACTGACTCAATTTGGCTGAGGTTCTAAGCTTGCTACGGTTTCAAGACAGGAAGGGCATGGATTTTAATTAGTTCTGAAGCAAATCCTCAGAAGCAAGCCCTTAAACACATAGCTCGTTATCAAATACAGGCTAGCTTTAAAAGGAAATGTAAATGTCAGAGACATCCTTATTGTAAAACAAAATATTACTTTTCATCCTAACAGAGAAGTATTGGCAGTGATTCTCAAGGCCGTGTCACTGCAGCCAACAATCAGAGACCGCTGTCTAATGAGGCCAAGAAACCTTTTAACTTTCTGCCAATTCACCTTAACACTAACAAAAGCAAAGAGCCCAGTGCATCCACCTCTTCCACACCTGGGGGGAAGGAACCCAAGAAACAGAGTCCTGGGAAAGAGCTGTTTGCCCCAGTTCCAGCAGTGGTTAAAGAGCCTTTTAGTCTGGACAGTGCTCAGCAGTTTGAATTGGAAGATGGAAGAGCAGAGCTTACCATTGACAGCAGTCAGGTAATTAAGATGCTTTTAATGTTTTTATAATGTCTCTAGGGCAGTGTTAATTTTGACAGCAAATTCTGATTTAGTTTCAGTCATAGTCTTTTGACTAAAATGCCATTTAGCTTGTCGTATTTTAGTCACCTGAATTGTTTTTAGTTTTATTCTAGTTTTAGTCGACTAAATCTACAGTAGATTTAGTCGACTGAAACTAAAAACAATTCTAAATTGAACATTTTAAAAACAAAATCTAATGAGTTTAGTTAAATTGTAATGCATTAATTGAACATTTAAGCATTACATAAATGACTGTTACTTGAATACATGCCAAAACTGACATTTTGATATAATTGTGTTTTTGTCCGTTCAAGTGCAAAATACACAAGAGCTCAGTCACTTTTTATAAGATTTAGTCACTTTAGTTTGTTTGTTTTTTTTAAAAACATCTATATAGTTTTTATAATTTTGTACTTCTGTTTTAGTTAGTATATCAGGTTAGGCTAAAGCTTCAAATAAGTTTATTTTTTAAATTTCAGTTAACATTTATTTAATTTCAAGTAATGAATATATATATATTTTTAATGGTGTTAGTTAACTATTATAACCTTGATACTTTATTGATTATCTTATTGAGTCTTTCCTCCTGACTATGAATGAAATGGTAATGAAATTTAAATACAGTTTATTGTGTAACTAAAAACAATTATATAATGCGTGACTTTAAATTATAAACGAGCTCGAAATACACCGGGACTTTTCATATTCCTCAGCATTAGTTCATAAACAATTATCTGGCATAAATGTGCTTTATTCATTGATTGAGCCGCTCTGAAGCGCAGTTTCTTGAGCCTGTAGAACGTGCAACAGCACCGCATTTTCGTGTTTAGATCAGCATGTTACAATTCAAATCTGTGCATCTATTACACAGAACATCAGTACTGACTGGATCTCTTCCCTAATCGTCCCTCCCTAACATTTTCGTCTCGTTTTTATACGTTGATGAAAATGTCAGTAGATTTCCGTCATAGTTTTTGTCATCCAAAACTGGTTTTTATTTAGTTATCGTCTCATTTTCGTCAGTGAAAAAAGTCAATGAAATTAACCTGCTAATTAAGTCTGGACAGCAAAAAATTAATGTAATCGGATTTTTCATCGCGATTTCAATCAGACTTTTACAGATGCTTCTCAGTCTGGATGCTCTGGCTGCTCAAATCAGATTTCAAACTTTTTTTTTTGTCACTCTTAATGCAACGACAAAAGTCAAAACTGGTGATGGAAATGCAAGAAGTATACGTAATGTGTTCAAATGGTATGTTCAAAAATGTTGGCATTATTTGGAGAGCGAGATGATATGCCTCCATTTTTCCTCTTTTATCTCCTTCATTAGTCTGAAAGCATCTAGCTCCAAGTATCATTAATGGTAAATATTATAACACTCCCTATTCAGAATAACAAGGAGACTTTTTGTAAAAGGTTTTAGAATGATCTTCTATTTTAAAATAATAAAAGTAGATGGCACAACTTCCCTGTGTTCATTAGAACATTCCCCCCTGTTGTTGCTGAGCAAAAACTGGAGCACAGATGTGTCAGTGAGCGCTCAGAATTTAGGCCAGTTTAAAAATATGCCACTGTCCGTGTGAGAGCTCTTCCTTGGTCTCTTTCTCTCCTCTTCTCTGTCTCTGTGTGCACTTCCTTCTGTCTGTTCTGTCTATTTCTCAGTCTACTTACTTCCTATTTGTTCATTTTATTTTTTATCAGCGTTTCTGCTTGCACCTCTGTTCATTCACACAGCTTGTCTCTCCATTCAGGTGGTCAGTAAACTGGTTCAAATTCGTGAATACATTGGGAAGGCCACATCCATGAGAGACGACCTGGTGGAAAAGAACGATGTGCCTGCAAATGTGGAGCGTCTTTCTCTCCTCATCACCCACTTGAAAGAACAGGAGAAGTCTTACCTGCGTTTTCTTCAGAAGATGCTGGTCAGTATTTCCCCCTCCAGTTTTTAGGAAGTTGTAATTGTTTTATTCACTTTAATGGCAAAATATTTGCCAATTACAATATAAAATTGCTTTTTAAAGTATAAACTTTATTTGTGAATCAAAAGTGTATTATTTGCTAAACTGCAATACTGTTCAAGGAATTGCATCCACTTCTTAAATATCCAAAACAGGGCTGTCAAAGTTAACGCTTGTTAAATTTTTTTTTTTTTTTTTTTTTTTTTTTTTAATGGTGTGATTTCTTAACAACCCTATTTGAGTAATTTGTCAGGTAGAGGCATTTAATTTGTGGTATTCCAAAATAAATAATTTAAAATGGTTATTGAAGCTCAACAAGTATGAAATATCAATCATGAGTGAAACGTCTTTAGTTGAATGTTGGCATTTCCTGGGCATTTTGACAAATTGGGCATTTTGCTGTTTTAAAGCTGCATTATTCATTTAGCATATGCTTTTATCTGAAGGGACTTGACCATGACAAATTACTAATAAAAGAAGAAGCATGCTTAGTTGAATATTGATTTCTGTCCTTTGAGATGTTATTAGAGGAGAGAGGATGTTGGATTGTTGTGAGGAAGAGTACAGGGCAATTCAAAGTAGTACAGAGCACAGAGTACCTTGTGCCTTTATTTACGTTATTGATGTCACAATACCAAAATGATGACTTCAATATGATACCTGACTTAAATATATCAATACTACTACTGAGTCTCTACCATGACAAAAACCTAAAACCACAGGGAAATCTATTTAATAGTAGATGACCCATGGATCTTATAATTCATTATTTTATTTATTAATTTAAAAAAATCTTGAAATCTTTCACTTGACCAGCATGTGTCTGTCCTGCTTTTTGAGCATTTCCTTCCCTTAAAAAAACAAAAAAACAAAAAAAAAACACAATTACATGCCAGTGCCACCGCACAGGTCAATGGTGAGCAACTACCAGTCTATAATGCAGCCGAGCCTACATCTTAGCAACATTGGTAAGCTATTTTAAAGGATAAAGCTAAATTAAACAAATATTATTGACCTTGTCAAACTCCGATGGAGAAAAAGTTAAAGGGTTAGTTCACCCAAAAATGAAAATTCTGTCATTAATAACTCACCCTCATGTCGTTGGACACCCGTAAGACCTCCGTTCATATTCGGAACACAAATGAAGATATTTTAGTTGAAAGCTGATGGCTGAGAAAGGCTTCAGACAGGCCTCCATTGGCATTCAGTACATTGACACTTCCAAGATCCATGAAAGGCACTTAAAACGCCGTTACAAAGTCTATCTCACCACAGTGACTCTACAATAAGTTTACGATGCGACGACAATAGTTTTTGTGCGCAAAAAAAAATCAAAATAACACCTTTAACCAACTTGTTCTCGACTTCCGTGTATGCCTCCACGACGCATGCGCGAGAATATGACGCAGATCCGGCGTTCGGACAGATGACCCAGAAGCGATTTGTTTACAAGCAGAGGAAGACGCGCGTGTCTAAGCTGTTGGATTCTACATTGATCGTGCTTTAGGTCTCGGCGTAGTTCTCAAAATGGGGTTAAAGTGTGTATTTCATGGATTCCCGAACGCCGGCGCTACGTCATATTCTCGCGCATGCGTCGTGGAGGCACACACGGAAGTCGAGAACAAGTTGGTTAAAGGTGTTATTTTGATTTTTTTTTGCGCACAAAAACTATTGTCATCGCATCGTAAAATTATTGTAGAGCCACTGTTGTGAGATGGACTTTGTAACGATGTTTTAAGTGCCTTTCATGGATCTTGGAAGTGTCAATGTACTGAATGCCAATGGAGGCCTATCTGAAGCCTTTCTCAGCCATCAGCTTTCAACTAAAATATCTTCATTTGTGTTCCGAATATGAACGGTGGTTTTACGGGTGTCGAACGACATGAGGGTGAGTAATTAATGACAGAATTTTCATTTTTGGGTGAACTAACCCTTTAACTAAATCACACTCATTTGGCTCATATTGGAGAGAATAAGCTAAGAGGTGGGAAATATAATAATGATAATAATTTGTTACATTAAAGCTACACTGTGTAACTTTTTTAGTTTATTCTTAGCTAAAAACACTTAGTTCTTTCAAAAATATATGTGCTCATTAATGTATATTTACTTCTTTCAAGTAATAAAGTATTCTCGTAAGTTTATAATATGCCATTGAAAATACATAGGGGTGAGGGGTTCGAATGCAGGTCGCCATGTTGCCCCTCCATCTTGAAAGTACATTAGCCAAAGAGGGACATACCCGTAAATTCAAGCTTCGGCTTTCGCGTTTTAACACTCGATGGCACCGTGTTGAATGTGGACGAGGACGAACTGGAAGCCATGTTAATCTTGGACTAAATCGGCCACCGTAGGAGTTAAAACGAAATCGGAATTGAGAGGAACAGAAACTAATATTCACTGGATGGTCGTATACCTTTTCACTGCTAGATGGGGGAAAATATTACACAGTGTAGCTTAATATAGCACTTTTCTCTGCACTCAAAGCACTTTACATGGAAGGGGGATCTCCTCAACCACCACCAATGTGCAGCATCCACCTGGATGTTGCGACGGCAGCCATATTGCACCTTTTGCTTGTCTAGAAGTAGCACGGATGCCCAGATATGGGATATGTTATCGGATTTAAAACCCCATTTTGAAGTGGCTCAGATCGGATGGAAAAAAATCTGATCTTGAGTGGATTTTTGTGTTTATACGTGAGCAACAAATTCCAATCTCTGTCAGATGAGAGTAAAACATCTATTTTTTGTGCCAGTGTAAACACAGCCTTGGAACATCATTAGAGAGGCATATAGTTCATCATAACATTGTAATATATAATTCACCCGCTATATTGCCAAATCTACCCGATTTTTCATATAAACAGAAAAATATACCGGGATATCCTGGCTAGTTAATAGTTAATGATATGCTAAAGCCTGGCGGTACGTTGACGTGATCGGGTACAAGGTAGTTTGTGGCGCCAGAAACACCTGCGATTTCAAACCATCTTTAGTTCACTGAAGTTTTAAAGAGAAAATTCTCAACAATGGTGATGACTAATGAATTTGCACATGGTTTGTCTTAAAGCATATTAAAAACACCACAGAAATAAAAAACATTAAAAACTTGATTTTCACCACGGGGGCACTTTAAGTTTTTCAGGTACAGTAGGTTTATGTAACAGTAAGAAATAATACAGAAATTAAATAAAGTAATAAAAATGTAAAAATAAAGCACTACATGGTGTTCACTGTATGCATTTAAATATACATTGATTCTTATTAAAGCTACTAAATGTGTAGCGATTGTGATTTTACTCTTTTTCTTTTGTTGTTTGGTTTAACATTATAGATACAGACAGCATCAGATCTGAATTTGAGATTGCATGCTGTATGAGAGGCGTATTTCTGTGTGTGCGCTTCTCTTGTATGATAGCACGATTACTGCTTTGAATTCTTTTCCTGAGGCTTGCACTAAATAACTTTTTTTTTTTTTTTTTTTTGTCCCACATTTTATTTTCTCATGCATGTTTCTTAATTGCTCTAACTTGTCAAAAACTTCAAGCTGTCCTGCGCTGGGTGGATATTACTGATGCACTAATAATTTTTCATGTCAGATTCCGTAAAACTTTTTTTTTGATCAAACAAGCAAATTGGCAGAATTTTTTTTTGTTTTGTTCTTTAAGCAAATTTATTTTGTTTGTTTGCGCTATAACAGGCAAGCTGGTTGGCCAGTCTGTCAACAGCACGAAACTGGTCTGCAGTCTGTCAATTACCTGAATCACACCACAGATATGCAGTGTTAAGGCCCCGATATACTCACAACAAAGTTCTTTTTCTTTCGTTGCTTGGGGGTAAAACGAAGTTTGAAATATGTGATTAACGATATACTGTTAGATAACATCCAATGCCACCCACACTGCTGAGAGCGGGGTTTAGATGACTATGTAAATATGTGCTGCGTGCTTTGCTTTCAATAACAAAATAGACACAATAAAAAAAAAAAAGAAAAGCAACTGATCATTGCAACATGTATATGTTTGCACGAGCTTTGCAATCCGGCCATGTTAAATTATATAGCACTTTATGCAATAGATGGCTTAAAATCAAGGAGCACATGAAAATAGGTGTCAGTGTTTAATTTTTATCAGAAGTACAACTTCATTTTCTACTATAAAGCAGCTCTCCAGTGTGTTCATGTTTTTACTCGTGGACATCTGACGTCAGCAAAATTAACTGGAAAAGATTTCCACGAGAAAGAAGGTGGAGCCTTTGTGCACACCTACCTATTACGTAATCACCATGGACCAATGGTAGTTGTGTGTACCAATGGTGGTAGTGTTTACCAGCCATAGCAAACTTTTCCAGAATGTTTGCCTTAGCAAGCTGTTTCTAACTACCAAAACGATCTCCAAACAAACTTTGTTTTGGCTTGATTTAGTTTGAAATGACGTCACATCAGTTCGTTCTTTGATTTTGCTTATAGAATATCGGGCCTTTAGGCTTTGTTCTTAGTGGCACAGGCTTGATTAATGTAGAGCCCAAATCTAGGGCAACATGTCATCTTTCTTCCCCTCAGCTTGTTTTTGCTCTTCAGTGTTTGAATGTGAAGCACAATGGAAAAAAAGCCTTATTTCCCAATCCTTTGTATTGAGCAGTTGCCTTTGTCCCATTCAGTTTTTACATCTCTGTATAAATACTCAAATGTAGCAGTATTAGCAAGTGTCTGCAACTTCTAAATTGGGTCTGTTCTGAGCCCTGCCCCTCCTCCCTACGCTCTACAGGCGAGGGAAAATGAGGATGATGATGATGAAGGTGCCACGGTGGACTCTGCAGTGGGTTCAGGCTCGGTGGCCGAGAGCACGTCTCTGAACTTGGAGCCGCGTTCTGAAGCCTCCAGTGCCACTGTGAGTACTCACAAAGACCCCTTCTTTCCTCTTGATGCCTGAACCGAACATTGATCAGGATGTACCAGGCATGCAAGGTGGAATTTAGAGCTCATACTTTGTAAGCGTAGTTAGCTACTTTGATTGCTGCTTCCTCTGAACAGACGGGAGTGTTGTTTGTTTATTAATTATTTAGCTTGTTTTACCTGTTCTACTAGTTTTTCTTTGAATGTTGGTGTTGGTGTAGTGTCTTACTGAATTAACCTTTTTTTGCTTGGATTTATTTTGTTGTTGTTGTTTGAATTAATGGCTAATTGTAACATTTATGTAACCGTGTAACAATTTATGTGCAGATGACTAATGTTTTTTTGAGATATAGCAGGTAACAGGAAGACATTTGATGCTGACAGATTTCCATGAAACTGCTTAATGGTATTTGAAGTAGAGCTGCAACTAACGATTATTTTTTCTGTCGACTAATCTAACGATTATTTTTTCGATTAGTCGACTAATCTAACGATTATTTTTCCAGATTAATCTTATTATTCTTTTTTTACTGATTATTGTATTTCAAAGAGGGTAGTGAATTTGTATATTATTTTAACATGAAATCAATGAATGATGACAATATTAACTGTATTTCAGGAAGGGTAGTGTACATAGTATGCCATTTTATAATGAAATATATGAACACAAGAAGCTTTTTAAACATAATATATAATGATACTATTCATCATAAAATGTATACAGAGTAGGCCTAATTAGGAAAAGTTGTTTACTATAATAGTCGAGTATGATTTTTATTGATTTTTGTCAATAGTAAACGAAAATGCACTTGTATTTATCTGCAAAAGGTTCACATACAGGAGCTTTCAGCATAGTTTTAATATAGTATAACTAGTCGTCTATTTTGAAGATACATGTGCATAAACAACGACTAAAGCTGCCAGAAGTTTTTGCCCAAACTTCAAAGACACATTTAAATGATTAAAGCTAGAGGCATATCTTAACTTTAATGTTACTTTAATCATGCAAACTACCTATACACAGCATGTTATTATGCATATGTGTTTGGGACAGAGGGGAACCAGGTCGCATTAACAGGAGATATATGCAGCCCATAATAAATAAAGGCACGAGACGTACTGGGGTCAGAGAAGAACCATGAGAAGAACCCAGGAAAATGTGACCGTCTGTTGCAATACACGCCTGGCGCGTTCAGCTGCGCGAGAGAACACTGGCAAACACAACAAAACCCACCCATTCGTTACTCAAAACTAGCCCAAAACAAGCCCAATCGCGTTTCGGGGAGGTTCTCTGGTAAACATCGCGTTCGGGGGTTAAATGTGTGTTTTTTTGCCTCAACCCGCGGACATGAGACACAGCCCGCGGCAACAGTGTAGAAGTAGCCCAATTCCGCGGAAAAAAGCGGACTTGGCAACACTGACTGCAGTGTGAAAGCTCCCGCTCTCCACGCGCACAGCTTCTGCTCTGCCACCGCGTGCAGTGTGAAACCGGCGTTACAGAGCGAACAAAGCACAGTTTTATTCGGCTTCTGTTTAAAGTACTCCCACACTTTTGAATGTCGCGGTCTGGCTTTATATGATAAATGATCATTTTCACTATGCCCGGGAGCAGAAGCTGCCATTATTCTAGATCTTCTGTTCCATTCTAGAACGTAAATAATGTGCCGCCGACGCGTCGACGCATTTCACGCACGTCGACGTATTTTCGTAGTCGACGTCATCGACGACGTCGACGCGTCGTTGCAGCCCTAATTTGAAGCGTATACAACTTAACAGGTTCTGTCTGTTAGTTGATGCCCTTCTCCTTTCTTTGTATTCTTCTGTTAGTTGATCCCATTCTCAAATGCTTATTGGCTTGTCATCAGCGGCAGGTAGTAGACAATCTAATAACGTGTTCAGGAACATAAGTGTACCTATAGAGTTAATCTGAGGATAAAGCAAGGAAAAGGGAGCTTAAATTGTCTGTGACTAACTATTTTGGTTTTTAGTGCTTGGAGAGCAGCTGATTCAGTGAATTTACTGCTTCATTTGTCTTTAAATGGTGTGATGTGATTGTGCATTACAGGCTCAACAGTTGGGATATTTCTTGCTAACATGGTCGGGCCAGTAGTGCAGACTTTTTCTTGGCACAAGTTAATAAAATAAAATGTTTTCTTTAAGAAAAACATTTCAATTTAAAATATTAGCTGGAAATTGGCTATAACTTAATTTGACTAGTCAGGATGACCTATATTTGCTGCGAAATGATTATCCTTTTGCATAAAAGATCAGAAGTCATCACAATTTTGACATATCATCATAAGTTGGATAATCTTACCTTTGTAACCATTTTGAACCTGCAGAATTCACACCAACTAATGGTGCTCCGATTAAGGTTTTTGGGGCCGGTCACTGAACGCAGTATTGGCCAATACAGATCACCGATACTGATCACAGAAATAAATAGAAGGGTTCAAGTAGACCAACAAAAGCGCACTGCTGTGAAGGAAAGAAATGCACTAGAATCACACAGCCCTACTTGCTGTCATTGCTGTAGGGCTGCTGTCATTGCAGTGTCTCCGCAATGATTTAGTGAAGCATGTATATTATTCCCTGATGTCTTTTTGTTGACTAACATACACTTTAAACTATTGGAGATCTTGGAAACCGTTAAAAAGCTAAATGTCAGCTCAAATTCTATGGCTTTTTACTAGCATGACAGTTGGCATAGGAATAAAGTTTTTGTATATATTGTTGAGCTAATTATTAATTTAACCAACGTTTAAGGCGTTATATTTCAACTGCTTCGAAATACATGCTGTTAATGAAAACACTGTTGAATTATTTCCAGTTACTGTATGAATAAAACATTACATAACACACCATATTTACATTATCACTGTGAATAACTGTACATGGCGAAATAAGTTGTATGCGCATGTCTTACAAAGCATGCATTTGTATTCAGATTTCAGAAGAATGATTGTGACATATGTAATATAAATGCTGAGTTGTCTCTGTCAGTTAATCTGATATATTCGCTACTCTAATGAAGATGAACGTAACTTTTAATAAGCAGGGGAAATATCCAACTTTAAACAAATAACCATTTAAATGTTTAGGACATTTGTGTTGTAAAAATGTATAGGAAGACTTCAGATATAAAAACGCTGACTTGTTAGGTAATGTTTTCTCATTAAAATCAGATGATTTCCTATTAATTCAATAGAATGTGAGGAACTACAAGGGAATACCAATATGGTGGCGCGGTGGGTTCACTTTTTATGACGTCATGAGATGAGCAATCGAGTCATTTATATAGAACAGTGGGTGTGACCAACCCACTGGATTGGATATTTCCCCTGCTCACTGAGCTCTAATGTAAGATAGGGAAAGTGACAGTTGTGTCAGCTGACCTGAAACTCTTTCACATTGGCCCTTTGCCAGCAGTGATCCTTATTATTGAGCCCGGACCTTAGCTGACATGTCTCTATGACAACCTGCAACATGTTGTAGCGATTGCAGAGTTCCACCGGTTGATGCTAGTCCATTTGTCTTAATGATGGCTTTGTCTCTCCTTCTTCTCAGGGCCGTGGGGTGTGTGTAGAGCAGAAAGAAGAGCTAGAGAACATGCGGAAGCAGCATGACTTGCTAAAAAAGATGCTGGAACAGCAGGAGCAACTCAGAGCACTGCAAGGCCGTCAGGCTGCACTACTGGCCATGCAGCAAAGTGCTGAACAAGCCATAGCAGTGATGGACGACACTGGTGAGGGTAACGTGTTTACTTCATGTTTCTGCAAGTTAGAGTCATTTCCGTTTTTATTGACTGTATATATATATATATATATGTATAACAGTTGTTACAGAGACTACTGGAAGTGTGTCTGGCAGGAGCATAACCTCAGAGCTCAATGATGAACTCAACGATCTAATCCAGCGCTTCCATAACCAATTGCATGATTCTCAGGTACACACATACACCTAACCAGACAAATTTGTATCTATACGTTTTTAAAAATATATGTATACTTTGTTAAATGGAATATATATTAGAGCATATTCTGCATGTATCAAAACTGTGTGCATTGCAATTTTACATTTTGTCACCTAGAAGTGAAAGCAATTGTTGAATGACGCGCATGTAGGTTGGTTCCTTCTTTGTACAGACAAAAGTTCTATTGTCCTAACCAAATAATATAACTGCTTCACATGATGTAGTATTTGAAAATGTCTGTGACATTTAAAAAAAAAAAGGTCAGTGTTCCTGAATTAAAGAAAATCTAAATACTAATTTTCTACTTGTCTCGTTCAGTCTCAGACGGTCCCTGACAACCGACGTCAGGCAGAATGTCTCTCTCTTTCAAGAGAGGTGTGCCGATCACGCACTACTCATAATTCACGTGGTCAGTTGCCCTCCTCTGCCCCACTAACTACTGCATCAACCTCCACAAGTGCTAAACTTACCAAACTACAGGAGCTACAGGACAAAAAGCAGACCATGGATAAGATCCTCCAGGAACTCCACTCCCTTAGAGACCAGACCCTCAACAACAGTTCCTGTAAGCCCCCCCTCACACCGCAGCACAAGCAGTTACTATGACACTTTCTGTTTTCAAAGGTCCCATATTGTACACCTTTCTGGAGTTTTATTTTAGGTGTTGATCTCCTCAAGAATATATTTTTGCGGTATAAGTACCAAAAACCATTGCATTATATTTTTACAGCTCCTTTCTCAGGAGCTACGATAAGAACAGGTCGATTTTGGCCTGTCTAATTAATATTCACGAGCCTCTCTTCTGTGTTTTTGGAAACTATGATAATGCTGGGCTGTCAGTCAGTGGCCTTGGGTGGGGCATGAGGAATGTGACGTCTCATTCCTCAGAGAATCAAAACAGCTTGTCTAATGAGACTAATAAGTCTAATGAAATGTATAATTTGTAGGGTGGTTGTGTTCACACATTGTCAACACACATTTATATCCAATTTTGCATAATAGGTGACCTTTAATTAGTCCCTTCCGTTTAGATTATCTCAATTGTACATTTATGCAAAATAGTTGGTATTGCATTAGCTTCAAATGCTTCTGATGCATTTGTGTAGAAATTTACTGTCATTGGTTAAATAAAGTGTTTGTGTTTCTTCAGGTCAGAGTGTCAGTCAACGTGGTGCACGCATGGGCATGTCGGAGCGTCCCTCAGTATTGGGCAGAGAGGGAAATGGCCCACGTCCAGTGAGGCAGGACCCCTCCTCCTCTTACACACAGATAGTTGATAACAGTCACCCTGCTGACAAACTCAGGTTTCTATTTGTTTTATTTGATGTCACTTTGAAGCTTGTACCAAAGTGATGTTATTTATTTAAAATGTTTAGTGGTTCAGTGTATTTGATGTCTGGTTTGTCACTCAATGCAGGAAACTAAAGGAGGTGCACAAGCGTTTGAATGAACTAAGAGAGCTTGTTCAGTATTATGAACAAACATCAGATATGGTGGTGGACACAGTGAACGAGAATGTAAAGGATGATGATGAGGGAACAGAGGACGGTTCACTTTTTGAGGCCATGTTTGATTCAGAACAGGAGAACCATGAACCAGTCACCAACATCAGGTACAGATTATAGTAATTTATTTCCTTAGTTTATTTTTGTGTTGTTGTGAATCTCAAATCTTGTGGAGTTTCTTGATTTAATTGATGTTCAGGGTTCAATACAAAAATTGTGTGTGCAGTAAAGTTTGATGGGCAAGACAACAGTATAAGCATTAAAATACACACTGTCCATTATATTTGTTACCATGAGACTGATGCGTGAGAATCCAATTCCTGCTGTTGGCAAATGTTGGAAAACCCTTTAACTTTAGAACGATCCACTCAACAATACCACAGTGTGTCTTGTGTTTTTTTCTGTTCTGCAGATGGAAAAAAAGTGAATGCATTCTGTATGAATTTAGAATAAGCGATTTCTCTCATTTAAATAAAAGTATTTTATTTTAATATGCATTATAATAAAATGTAAACAGAAAAAATAAAATAGTAGCTAAACTGTATAAATGCACTTTGTTTATGACATTTGTAAATAAAATAATTTTATGCATACACTTTAATTATATCTAATACATTTGAGGAAATATAAGGAAATACAGTGCCTTAAATATATCTGCAGCACTTCTGCCAACAGTAGGGCTGTACCAGAATATTCTAATATTCGTTCGGTGGGTTGGTATTGGATAGAATCATAGAATCAAAATGTATTAGCCTTTTTACCTGTCAGGGATGTGGTGGTGAGAGAATTTTCCCTCACCATCACATTACAGTGCTTGTGCACTGTGCGGCCGTGAATGAATGACAGTGAGGCCGTGCAAATTTTTGTTTCAGTTTAGAATTAGCGCCAATTGCTTGGATTGTGGGTTCATTAGCCTATTGTTTTTAATGAGAAACACAACAACAAAACAGTACAATGACAAACTCACTTAAATAGGCACTTTTACATTTCGCTTAATACACGATGTAACTACAGAAGAGTCAAGTTTTAAATAGGAAAAATATCGAAACTCTTTGCTACTTTTTGAGCGGGATACTAACGGTCTAATCAGATTCAATAATCTATGCTAAGCTATGCTAAAAGTGCTACCGCCAGACGGTACTGAAAACCGTACTCAACTGTTTAACTCTAGGGGAGTTGGAAAATTAGCCTATTTTCAAAAATAGTGCCGTGTTCCTTTAAAGCGAGACACTCAAACGGGGGTCCTTAGCAACGCATATTATTTACAAAAATAAATGTTGTTATATATTTACAGTAGAAAATGTACAAAATATCTTCATGGAACATGATCGTTACTTAATATCCTAATGATTTTTGGCATAGAAGAAATGTTTTTAATTTTGACCCATACAATGTATTATGTATTGTTGGCTATTGCAAAAAAATATAACGTATGCATTATATTTCATTTAACTTGTTATTGATTTATTCAAACATGCATTAAATCAGCCATTCAAACTCATATTAAGTGAAGAATATTGACTTGAGAGCTTGTGAATCTAAGTTAAAACGATTCACAACTGTCATCTGTGTGATTTAGAGGCTGCACATGTTGCTTCTGTGAGAATTTTCCTGTTGAAGGAACTTGAAGAGAACTTTTCAGCTGTTAATTGAGGGCAAATATGTTTATGTATATTTATTTATATATTTTTTTGTTTGTTTTTGTAGAAATCCAGCCCAACCACAGACTCCAAGTAACTGGATGGACATGAACAGTTTAACGAAGGCTCACAGCGCCTCCAATAATAGAGATGGCCGTCTGAACACAGAATGTGAAATCAATAACCGCTCAGCAGCCAACCTCCGTAGTTTCAACGTCCAATCAGTCATAGGTCAGACCTCACACTCTTTCAATTTCTGTTAACTATTTGTAAAGATTTTTACCCTGAAATTCGTTCACAAATGCTGATTCATCCAGTAATGAAACAAGTGAAATCTTAATGAGTGAGTCATTGAATCATTCATTCAAACTGATTCAAATTAAATAAGTATTGTTTTAAATATACTGCAGCAATTAACATTTTGTCAGAACCTCTAATAAATTGTTGTTTAGTTGTTTATTCTATTAATAATCTTATCAAATTAATCCAGAATAGTGCAGCTCTATATTAGCTATTTCTTTTATTTGCATTGTAATCACTTCAGAATGCCAGTTCAACTGGGAAAGGCCTTATGTTGGAGTTAAAGATGAGGAGGATGATGATGAGGCACTGGAGGAGGAGGATGATGATGATGGAGCAAGAGGGGGAGGGAGAGACAGTGACTGTTCAGGGTCCAGTCGTAGAAGCAGTCTGGGTGGTGATGCAGATTATGCACAGAAAGTTCATCGTCTTCAAACAGCCAAACAGAAACTCAAACAACTCCAAGAACTGGTGGCCATGGTGCAGGTGAGGGTCTGGTGCCATGAGGGTGATGTTAGATTCCTGTCATTCATAATGCAAATATAGTTTGAGTGGAGCTTGTATAAGTGAGCTCTTTTTAGGAACTCATTCTTCTGCCTGCCTTTTCTTTATTGGGCTTTTCTTTTGTCAACCTGTTGAATAAATTTTCTCTGGGTCTGTTAATGTTACTGTAGAGTGATGATACAGATGGTACTACAGCTAATGAGGATGAGGGTTCGAAGCAGCAACAACCCAACAACACCCGAGCAGCAACACCCAAAGCCCAGAGAGATATCGCCCTCTCTGATAAGACCAGGTTAGTGTTTGTGTCCCTCATATGGAAATGGGATGTGTGCTTGTATATTATGAGAACATGCTGCAGCATGATATTAAACCTTTTAAAAGTGACCTGTGTGAAACAACTTGTATAATGTTTGTTTTTCAGAGAGAAATTATATGAGGAGAAACTCAAGCAGCAGCAGCAGGAACTAAAGCAGCTCCATGAAGAGAGACAGAGACTGATGGAGATTCAGGGCAAGATACAAGACATACAGTGGGCCTGTCCTGACCTTCAGGTACTTCACATATGTACACTTATGATTTACAGTAGGTTGTTATTATTTTGAAGTAGCGCAAAACCGCTGCAAAAGCTGCAGACTGAGTTTTATGATAAAAAGTTCTTAAATCATGATGTGTCCTATCAGTCGTCTGTGAGCAGTTGTGCCAGCGGTCAGATGAGGAGGAATATTCCTGCAGCAGCCTCTACTCCTGCTCCTGTACCGTTACACTCTTCTTCCTCAGCTAAAGCCAACACTAGTGGCCTCAAACCCACCACTGAACCTCCTCCAGTCACTGTCACTGACAATGAGGTTAGTGTGGAATCCAAATAGCTCTTTTGCTTCCTTTATATATCCGGTAGGTTTACTCTAAAATTAGTCATAATTTACTCACCCTGTCATTCCAAACCCATGAGACTTTTATTTGTCTTTCAAACACAAATTAAAATCTCTTTAAATAAACTTGAATGATTTGTCCCTCCTTTCAAAAAGTTTATAACGAAACTGTACAATTAATTTAAGGTTTATTTAAGGTGCCTTTTTTAAGTTTTAAAATTGTTTTTAATGAGAGAAAACTGTAGTAAGCCATTGTAGGTTGATTTCCTTGACAAGAGTAACAGCTTTGTCTCCGCTTTGACCAGACAGATGTAATGACATTTGCTAAACCAATGGTTTGAGATTAGGGTGGTTTCTAACAGAGGAAAGAAGTTCAAGTCTTTCAAAGTAATTTTATTATAGCACTTTTGTGTTGTAAAGTTTAATAATTTTTGTTTTGTGTAATTTTTATGTTAGCTGTGGTCAGAGATGCGAAGGCATCAGATCTTGCGTGAGGAGTTGAGACAGAGGCGGAAACATTTGGAGAGTCTGATGGCAGAACAGCAGAGGAGAAGCACACTCACTGACTCCCCATTCAGGAGCGAAACACATGAGACCCAGTCCTTCAGTCGCGATGAAAGGTAACACATGGCTTTGATAGCTCATGGGCATTGGCTTATGTTTTTGAAATGTGCTATGAAGACTGAATTTGTTGTCAGGTGCTAATCATCATTTTTCTGTCAGAACTGTGGCCACCTGGGGTGGTTCGACACAGTGTCCCCTTGGTGATGATGATGATGATCATTACTCCTCTGAGGTGGGGGCTGAGGAAGATGATGATGATGAACATGATGAGGGAGAGGAGTCCAGTTCCACAGATGAGCTGCATGCTTGCTCCACCCAAAAACAGCGCAACTACAACAGGAATAACAGAGATGGGTAAACACACAGTCGCATACTAGAGTTTTTCTAGACATCAAACCTTATCCATTATTAACATTATTTAATGTCTTTTCATTTTGCATAGTCTGAAAGTTCACAGGGAAGTTAATGGTACTCCTTCCCCCCGTGGATCAAGGGGTCACCCTTGTCAGCAGCCGGAGACTGAGAGAGTTAGTTCCAGTAGAGCTAAGCGACAGGAGAACCTGCGATGGGCAGCTGATCTGTCTCTCTCTGAGGGCGCTGCACCAGCACACTGGCAGGAACAGATCACACACCTCCAGAAACAACTCAACTTCAGCACTACCATGTGCCAAACTTTGCTACAGGACCAACAGGTCAGAGAGTGTATAAAATTATTTCCCTCATTCGTTCACTTTTTTCCTCACTAACAACTTTTTTTCCTTCTCTCATCTTTAGACACTTTCATACATGCTGCAAGCTCTGCTCACAGGTCCCTATGGTGTTGTGCCCAATAATGTGACCTCTCCCCAGGTCCCTCTCATCATGCACCAACTAAACCAGTGTTACACACAGCTGGCTTGGCAACAGAACAATGTCAATCGGTCTGTCTTTAGATTTCTTTAGAAAAATATCAATGGGGAAAAAGCATTTAAGTCAGATTTTAAGCATGAAGAATGAGCCATTTACTGTAGATGCACTACCGTACAGGAGTTTGGAATCAGATGTTTTAATGCTTTTGAAAGAACTCTATGCTCACGAGGCTGCATTTATTTGATAAAAAAAAAATTCTTACTGACCTTGAACATTTGAACGGTAGTGAAGGTCTAAACCGCTTTTAATTTGAAACAAGCTTTGGTTTCATTTGTCACAACTTTTCAAATGTGTGGTGGTGTTTTTTTTTTTTTTTCTTCCTGGCAGGTTGAAACAGGTTCTGAATGATCTGTTGCAGCAGCAGCAGAGTCAGTCATTGTCAGGACAACAGCAGCATCAAAATGTTACACGTGATTCTGCATCTCCTTCTCTGTTCCTAAATTACCCACCAGTCAATACCCTGAATATGCCTGGACTCCCAAACTTCTCCCCTTTCCCAACTGGTAAGTCCGTTATTCATCTGCAATTTTTTTAATTTGGTAAAGTCCATAATTATTAAAAAACACATATTTTTAAATGAACTTCTAACCTTTTTTTTTCTTTCATTCTCTCTTCTTTTCTATCTTTAGGCTTTAATTTCAGCCCCATGTTTCCCTCGTCAGTAGGAGATTTCCAGCAGAACCAGGCCAGTTCAGATCAACAGCATGATCCAAACATATCTGTCAAAACAGAGTACATGAGTTTCCCCCCTCCACTACAGAGATCTCCACTCAACAACAAAGAGAAAAGGTCAAATATGTTTCTGTATTTTGGATTAAAATGATATTAGCTTGATGATTATTTCAATTATAGTCAGGTGAATATTTAAGAATGACCTATTTAAATGTTGGTTATCTGTAAAGTCAACTTAAATGTCTTATTTAAACTACAAAAAGGAAGATATACCTAACAATATTTTTTTATTTTTTCCCTTTATAGGTTTCAGTCTCAGCCTGATACTGTGGCCGATTCTAATAACTCAAGCTGGTTAAACTCCTCCCTGAATCGCTCTGGTCAGAGACCCACCCTCACTTCAGACCATACAGGTCAGATAGAGCAGAACTCCCCTTCCTCCTCTCCTGTTCCTCACCCTTCTACTTCCCGGGATCGTTCCTACATACCTGACTCCCAGGAGTCTATGAGCAGCTTGCCAGACAGGGCAGACCCCACCACCGTCACCAAGACCTTCAGAGCAGGACGCAAGGCTGCTGCACAGGCCAGTCTGGCCTCTAGAGACAAGACCCCCAACACAAAGAGCCGCCGCAAGAGAGGCAGGGGACAGAAGAATACAGGTGTGTCTATATTTAAAGTTGACATTCTCAACCTTAATGATGTCAAAGTTTGTCCTATTGACATCATTAATTGTGTTTATGAATTTTTAAATATATATATTTAGGCAAAAGAAGCTTTGGAATTTAAGTCCCCCGATTAATTTAAATGAGGTTAAAATGTGTTGTTCTCATTTTCAGCATCTGTGGACAGTGACAGTGTTTCAAGTGACTCTCACTTTGATCAGGAGAGAGAGCGCTCCTCTCAGGTCAAATACAAAGATCTCAACCAGGGTCTGCTAAACAAACTCACACAGGAGAAACTGGACAGCAAGACTAAGAGCAGCAAGCCAAATGACCTCTCATCTGGTATGACTTTTCATAGATCCAGTAACGCTATACGTCATAACGCTAAACATAACACGTAGAACAATGAGAACAGTCTTGTTATACAGTGTGCACTATATTCTTTAATCAGAGAAGCATCTGCCAGAACAGTATAGCAGACTTTTTCCATTCTTATTTAATTTGATCATCATTTGAACATCTTATGTCCCTTGTGTCCTTATATTGTTTGATAGTGTCACTTATTTCATTTTTTTTATTTCTGTTTTTGTTCCCATTTCATTTTGGGTTTTGTTCTTCACAGCATATGCTTGGAGAACACCATTTCTCTCTAACAGAATTGCATGCACTGAAGTCCCAGGTAACTCCAAGTTAAACAGCTGCTAACTACTCATTAACATTATTTTTTAATTTGCATGTTTTCTTTCTCCTCCTTTTTTTCTAAACTACATTCAAATGCATAAGAAGTACTAAATATGAGCCAGGTGTTTTCATTTTCAGGGCACAAAATCTCTCACACACATACAGATTTAGAAACAAACTCCACTGAGCTGTATAAAGTTTATTTTTATTGTCCACTAATGCAATTTCATAACATTGGGAAATTGGGGAGGAAAGGGCAAAAATCTTCTGTGTTATTTATAACACCATTCAAATTAGAGATTGACCGATATAGATTTTTCATAACCGATAATGATACCAATTATTTGCATGTTTATGCCCCCGATAACCGATATATAGAACCAATATTTATTTGTTTTTATTTATGTTTGACAATTATAACAACAGCGCTGAACTGAACACTTTTTAAAAACCGTTTGCTATTTCACTCCATGCATACAAAACAAAACAAAACAAAACAAAACATAAATATCGATAAATAGTCTGAAAGAGGTAAAAAAAAATACAGGCCAGTGTCATTAAAGTGTCTTGTTTAAATAAAATATTTGATAAGGTAAACAAAAAGGTAATGAATATAGCATGTAAAAATAATTATTAACAAATTAGAAAAGCATAAAACATTGTAAACTGCCTGAATAGTAATAAAAAAACCTAACTGTTGTTGCAAGTTGTCTAATGTTATCAAATGGAGAACATAAATAAATGACAGGGGACTCTATCAACTCCCCATAAATATAACCTTAAATATTAGAATTAATTTTAAACTACAGTTTTAAAAGGTGTTTGATAGGCTGAAGAGAACGGAACACGCTGGAATATTTGCTGAAATACGCAAACATTGTCAGAAAAATGAGCAAAACTGCAAATAATTCAGCGCAGTTACAGAGTCCATCTCATCTGGCATGTAACGTTAATCGGAATTATTAATGTTTTTGTTGGTCTCTAGATTTTGAAATACCTGCTGACTGAGTGCTTTTTTTTAAATCTGTGCGTTTACATTACATTTGTATCTGTGCGTTAGAACGTCTCTCACGGAAATAAAAGTTATATGGTAGATGTTAACATAATTTAAGGAGTCTTAAACGAGTGTTAAAAGCTGCATACGGTGGCCATGCTGGAGCATCTAAGCATCAGTCCAATGAGTGAACGGAATTATGAACGCAAATTCACGAGACTAATGATAGATAACAGAGAGAGAATTAAATTCAGTGCTTTTATTTCCAACATGCTCTCATTCATGGCTGTTTTATTTAATTCATATAAAGCTACATCTTTATTGGCACATGACTTGGCGGATTACATGACTGCGAGTTTGTCTCTACAGGGCTCTATACTGCGACCAAAATGGTTGCAAATGTGATAATTTTTTGATAATGTGCGAGTTAAATTGTCACACGGTCGCATTGGTGCGAGGCTTGCTGCGATAGTTGGTGTTGCCGGTTACATCACTTTCCCCACCATTGTTTAGATTTTTTTTAATAGTAATAAAATAATACAATTATTTAGTTCAGTTAGAGAACAGACACTACAATTAAAAACTAAATGTGTCTGCTTACTAGCCTTATAATAAAAAGTAATACAATTATTTAGTTCAGTTAGAGAACAGACACTACAATTAAAAACTAAATGTGTCTGCTTAATAAAGCGTGAGCTGAATGAGAGTCGCAGCAGAGACCAGCAGCAGGAGACAGATTTCTTTCGATCGTTTCAAGATGATCGTGGAAGATTTGGTTTCAAAGCGAAATGTAAAAGCGCCTATTTAAGGGAGTTTGTCTTTGTACTGTTTTGTTGTTGTGTTTTTCATTAAGAATATTATGCTAATGAACCCACTGTTCAAGCAACTTGCCCACGAACTGGCGCTAATTTTAAACCGAAAGTAAAATGGGCACGGCCACACTGTCATTCACGGTGCGTGTCCACTGGCTTGTTTTCAGTTCATTCATGGAAGCTCAACTTTGCTTTGCTCCGGTATGAATGCCTGTGCGGCTGTGCGCATTTTACTTTCGGTTTAGAATTAGCAATTTAAATCTCCGCCAGTGATACCAGTATTACCGGTGTTGTCATACGTCGATTAACCGGTGGAAAAATTTCCTCAATGTCACATCCCTAGTACGAGTGCACAAAGCTTTCGCGCTTTGGCTGACACGGAGTCAGATACGCATTTAAATACACAAGTACTAGCAAAACAATACATTTATATAAAATACACAGTGATGTCTATGGAAGCGGCATGGAAGGGCATGGCGCGTCGTCATGAAAATATTACTTTAATAAAATAATAACACCCATGGCAATAATACTTTTGTTATATATGGCATGTGTGATTTAATATTTTAGTAATGTTTTCTTTTAAATGTATGCTTGTTGAAAGCAATGTCCAGATTAAAATATTTTGCAAATATCAAGCTTTTAGTCACATCAATCTTTACATCAATGCAAAACCAGCATATAGAAATCAAGAGAATGATTCATCATCATGCAAGGTCATTATGAGTAATATAAAAAAGGTGCGACCAAATTGTAAATTGGTGCGACCAACTGAAAAAAGTTAGTTGCATCAGAGCGACTAGTGGGAAGAAAGAGTCTAGAGCCCTGTTTAAAGTACATTAGCATTTATGTAACATCTTATGTGTGCATATCTCACTTGTGCATCAATGGCTGTTATGTTAAATAAAGTGTATTAATTCAGAGAGGCAAGTTATTTTACCTTTGAACCAGTGGCGGCTGGTGATAATTATTTTTGGGGGGGCGTTTTTTTTCCGGGGGGTGCAGTATCAAGATGCATGTTTACTAAATTCAAGCATTAAATTCAATTCAAATTTATTTGTATAGTGCTTTTCATATCATTACAAAATATATGATTTATACATATAATTTCAAAGCAGCTTCACAGAAAATGCTTCTACATTACAATTTAAATTGATTTGTACATGCGATGCATTTCAGAAATGCACATATACAAAGCACACAGATTAGCTAACTATCTATTATTAATCAATATAATAACTATGGCACAGAAATAAGAATTCATGTTGTTAATGAACAGGGTATATAGAGATGAGCATGGAAGAGAAAAGTGTCTTCACTTTTTACACATTCATTTCCCACATATAATTGAATGAGGAAATGAAAAACAAAAGAAAACAGCCACAACAGACTAGCATGTTGACTAGAACATACATTTTGCTCTCCTTTCTTTCTGGCCAGCAAATTAATCAATGACTCTCTGATTAAAGTCAGTCATCTCAGTAGTGTCATGACGTTTGCATTGTTCAGTCAGATATTTGAGGTCTCTTACCCCCGTTGTTGTCCACAAAACTTCAGTACCAACACTTAGAAGTAAAAGACAGGGAAAGCAATAAAGGCCATTGCTACCAACACATCCAGTCAGCACTTACGTTTCTCATAACAAGCGCGTGGAGCTCCGAGTGCAGCTGTGTCCTGTCACTGGCCTGCTTCTGGATTTGTAAATCGCGTTGGTCCGGTTCGGGATCTTCCAACGAACGCCTTGTGAAAGAATTTGATTTAACTGCTGCCATCTCTACGAAACTGATCATCCTAAAGGTTTTGGCGGAGTCGGAGTGACACTGTCGCCCGCGCACTTTCGCTTTAGTGGCCAAGAGTGTAAAGTTGAATGGCAGGTGACGAGAACCAATCAGATTGGATAAAATAACATGCATCCAATTCTGATTCGCCAGGGACGCAACGACCTGCGTCCGGAGGAGGATCTTTAAGAACCAATTAGAGACCAGATTCAGGTCACATGCTGCCCGTATATTTTTAGACTCAGAAAGACATCCATTTGTCCGGCGTCCCTCGCGCATGAAACCGCATGAAACATATTGAAGAACATATAAAATAGTTAACCCATCAAAGCCAGTTTTTATTAAATGCTGAGGCTCTTACTAACAGCCAGCACATCGTATGAGTAAACTATTTTATTTTTTATTTTATTTTATATCATTTTTCTATACATGTATATTTCTGGAATTTTGATGGGGGCGGTGCCCCAGCGCCCTCTATTGACCTGCCGCCACTGCTTTGAAAACCGTTGTTGACTCATTTCCCCTCAGACGCAGGGCTTTAATGGTGGTCTTGCGCGCAATTGTCAAAACGGTCACAGGAGGGCGCCATTTATCGGTGAAACAGATATTACAAAACCAAAACCCGATTATGGGAAAATGCTTAAATATCGGGAAAAGGATATATCGGTCGATCTCCAATTCAAGTCCTGTGTCTCTTTGCTATGGATGTTTTATACCTTTGCTTTTGAGTTAAAGACAGAAAGTGTGGATCTGAGCATGGTTTTAACTTTTAAGTAGACATCTCTTACATTTTCTTAAATGTTAAGTGAACAGTGTTTTTGAATATTTTGTGAAGTCCAGTACTCAAGGTCTTGCTAACGCTGTACTTGGAGTTGTGTTAAGCATGTTTCCCCGCATATAGTTTATTTTATTTTTTTGTATGATTAGTTTGCGCAGACAGCAGTTGTTTGATTTACTCTTGACATGCTTGAAGAGTTAGTGTGTTTGTTTTTTTTGTTCTGACTCTGTATATTTCTCTTCTCTAGATGTGAGCAGTGATTTCTCTCTTTTTGAGGCCCTGAGAGAGACCATCTATTCTGAGGTGGCAACACTGATCTCTCAGAATGAGTCTCGCCCTCACTTCCTCATCGAGCTCTTCCATGAGCTTCAGCTGCTCAATACTGACTACCTGCGGCAGAGGGCGCTCTACTCACTACAGGTACAGTACACTATTGTCAAACCTGTGCACACTTCTACAGACACAACAGGCCCACACGGAGACTTGATGGTTTTCCACATTTTCTGCTTTGATTGTGGAGGAAATCTGCTAAATTGCCTTAAATAGAAAAAAAATTGTTGCTCAGACCTGAGAGAATGTTCAGAATTCGTCAACTGTACTAAAATACATAGGGTGTGTGTGTGTGTGTGTGTGTGTGTGTGTGTGCACGGCCCTGGCTTTAATATCAAAGGGCTACTTTCACTACTGTATCAATAAACAATAGATCCCTTTTCTTAGTTGTTACATTTTCTTTTGGGATGAATGCTTCTGTTTTAAATAGTAATATCCATAGAGCTGTTTCGGCATATCAAATCTCATTGTTGGCTCTGCCCACCAGGACATTGTAACGAGGCACCTGACGGAGAAGAGTGTGGCAGATGAGCAGGCGTCCTCTTTGGGTCCAGTTGTGTGGGCCACTGGCTCACAGTCAGAGCTCACACCTAGTGAAAGCTTGGCTACCAGCGACAATGTAAGACATTTGCATCCCCATCTGATTTACTCTTTAATTATCACGCAAGCTGATTTTTTTCGGATTTTTCCAGGATGCATCTGAGAAGATTGTAACTGTTAAATCCAACTCTGTATTGAAGAGGGTAGCAGACAGAGACTCGATGGACAACGAGAGCATACTGTCCACCTCTTCCAACCTTGAACCCTTTGCTAGTGATGACCTGGGTAAGACAACTGAGCTGTATGCGTACATACAGACAAAATCATGCTAAAAACACATTAGATTGGTTGCTTACCATGATCATGCTCGCTTTGCTGGGCTGGGGCTGAACTGAATCCTCGTACTCTCCTTGAATACTTCAATGTTTCGCTCTCTCTTTCTTTCTGTCCCTTTGTTTCCTTTCTGCTCCTCCAGGCAACACAGTAATTCATTTAGATAAGGCATTGGCCAGGATGAGGGAGTATGAGCGCATGAAGCTGAGGGCTGAGTGTAACACAGATAACCCTGAGCACAGCCCTGGAGCTGCTGCTGCTGCTGCCGCCTCAGCACTCACGCAAGGTATTCCTGCGATCACTCTCAGACTGCAGAAAAGACCAAACATTCATTTGCAGTTCTGCTGCCTATGTCCCAACATACTGTACAACTCTATGTACATTCACATCACGTAAACGCAGAGGGGCAGTAGGGTTACGCTCATGTGACATTGCAGTTAATCACAATCACCAAAGTTTTTTATTTTATTATTTGCACACCTTTTAAAGCCTTGTCGGTTAAACATTTTATTCATTTTTTCTGAGCATGTAGGCCCGAAGCATGCGGACACTAAAAGCCTGTCAAACAGCGCCTGAGTACTAAACCAAGTTATTGTTTGTGTCTTAATTTTATCGCGTCTCAGTTTATTGCGCATAAACTGTCAAATACATACAATGTTTAAATAAACACAGTCGGTTGTGTCTTAAGTGAACGTAAACAGTTGGGAGAAAACCAGATGCGTGTCTGTATATTAGATCCATGCATGAGGTCTTAAAGTGACAGCAGCCTAATAAATCTGCTGCCGCTTGTCATTAATGTTAATCAAACAACAAAGACAAAGATAAAATCACTTCCTGATCTTTACTGAATAACTTCAGTAGCTTTATTAATAATTAGTGTATATATAATTTATACATTGAAGTCTTTTTTATTTTACATTTGTTTATTCAATTTCTTACTTGTATACTACTGTTACACCTACTGTGAAAAATAAAGCTTTTTCATTTGTATATTATATTGAATTTGTATTCTGCATTTTTGTTCTTATTTTTAATAACAAAGATAAAATAATGAAATAAAGATTTTCATCTTCGCTCACCTCTACTTTGGCCTAAATGGACTGTCATTCTTTTTTCTTTTAAATATTGTTACCTTGTAAGGCTACATTTTTTAAAAAGTAAGTTAGTTAGTTTTGGCTGTACTGCTCAGTCACCTGCAAAATAGTAAAACCAACATGAAAAGATTGTGATAAAATCGTGATTTTCCTGAAAAAATATTTCGATTTTTATATTTTTGCCATTTTGCCCTCCCCAATTTTCAGCGGCAAGCAAATTGACACATTTGATACAATGCGATTTTCAACACAATGTCATAGAAATGGAAACCAAACAACTAGCAAATGGCTGAAACTTTTACAGGGTTTTTCCTGGGTCAAAAATGGTCTTCGGTGGTGGCTGACAGACATGGTCATCCACACACACACACACACACACACGCACAGTAAAAAAGTACCCTACCCACGTGATCTGCAAGCGCAAAACTGACAATAAATTTTAAATAAATTCAAAGAGTTTGTAATTTTTGCTTATCTTATTTTGATCCCACATGAAAAAATACTACAGTATATTATAGTAAAATTACTCTAGTAAATACTATAGTGTTTTTGAACCGTACTATAGTAAATATACTACAGTAAATTAACAAAGTGTAGTAAATACTATAATATACTACTATATACTACAAATTACTGTAGTATCTACTATAGCATGGTTCAAAAACACTATAGTAATTTTACTATAATATACTATAGTATTTTTCCATGTGGGATACCTTGATGTTTGTTTTTGTTCCTCATTTTTACACTATTTACTGATAATTGTTTTGGTATATAATCATATCAATATAAAAAAAATTAACAAATAGCCTAATTTTCTGCCATATAGCTACAACTTCTTAAACTTATTAGCTAGCTAACAACAACTTTGTTCTGGGTTCACCTCACTCCAGTCTACACTAAGTGATTTATAGGCTATTTATTTTACTACACATTATGAACATGAATAAGCTGAAAGACTGTGGATTATTAAAACTAACTCTTACACCCACTCTTGCTAAATTGGGTAAGCACACTTGTTCTCATTTCAGGTGTTCTGAGTAAATGATTAAACTGATTCATGAGTTCAGTGTTGGACAGATCAGTTGTTCCTGTCGTTAAAATGATTCGGTTCAAAGGAGTCATTATGGCGAATCGGACATTAGCAGACGCTTTGTGTGTGAATCCCTTCTGTTAGAACATCGCGAAAGATTTGTCAACACACATAAAAAACTTCATAACCGGATAGGATTTGTTTCCGTTTATTGAAAGTATGGTTAATGTCAGCTGGTCAGAGAATCAGTCAATGTTTTTTGAGCGCATTTCACACCCAGCGGTAATTAAAGGAAAACATCGTCTGATAGCGCCACGTGCAACATGGATTCGGTCTTCCGACCTTTTGATTTTGATTAACGTATATGTGAAATATTAGAAAGCTAAGAACGCTTATTTTGAAGACAGAGAGCGTGCGAGCGGGGGAGGAGCTCTCTCCTCGTTCTCTCTGACACTCAGTTACAAGCGCAGCATCTATTCTACATCATTCATAAATCACAATAACTCATCAAATAAAGCTTTGGCAGGACAAAAAATTGTTTTGGCGGCCGCCAAAAATTTTTCAATGTAGGAAAAACCCTGCTTTTATCGCTTTAAGCCTTATTGTGTCTGCATCTGCTCACGATGGACACTGTCTTCTGCTGCCACAGCACACATCACTGCCAGTGATTCCATGTCTAAAAGGAATAATTCAGGCTAATTCAGCCTGATTCTTTGTATCTGGTGCACATTTCACACTAACGCATTTCCTTCATTAGGTTGAAAATAACCTGGAATATGTCTTTAATTAATCTGAGAGTTGCTATTAATGTTTATGGGCATTGGATGTTATTAGCACTGGCTAAAGCTCTGCTTGCTTTAAACATGCATATACTAATTGCTTAGGTTTCATACCCCTTTAAGTAGCTCTACTTTGGTGTTTTAATGCATTTATGAGTGTGTCTTTGTCTGTTTTTAGGTGCAGGACATTCATCTGCAGATGCACATTGTCCTCAGATTGACACTCAACAGCTTGACAGACAGATCAAAGCCATCATGACAGAAGTTATTCCCTTCCTAAAGGTAAGCTTGCTCTACTTTTTTTCCCTTTAAATTTACAAATAAATCAACTGACTAAGCTGCAGTTTGTAGACACGTTGTCTCGCATTTGTCTTTCTGTCAGGAGCACGTTGGGGAGGTGTGTTCACACCAGCTGCTCACATCTGTGAGACGCATGGTGCTCAAACTCATTCAGCAAAATGATGAAAGCAAAGAGTTTGTTCGGTTTTTCCACAGACAGCTAGGCGGCATCCTGCAGGTAAGAACAATTATAATGTATTTATTTGTCCTATTAGAATTTGCTTCTTTGTTTTTATTTTATAACTGATTTTATTTACATTAGTTAGTCTAGTATTCATTTGTTACTGTTGTATTAAAAGTTGTGAAAATTCACAAAATCAAAAATTTTACTATAGTAACATCCTTATTTCTAGCATAAAATTATGTATATTATTGGGAAATAAAATTACTCGTATTGTGATTACAAGATTGACATTTCGCACACCCCTACTCATTATTAATAAAATCACAAGAACCTAGACCCCCATTCTGGAGAATCATGGGTGTTTTTGAACATGTCTCTGATGCCCAAAAAGGTTCATATGGTAATGAAAACCTGGAGAAGTCATGGAATTTTAAAATAGCTATTTTCAGGCCTGAAAATGTTTATCTTAGGGTTGGACGATATGGCAAAAAAAACGTATCACGATACAAATTTTCATATCAGTCGATAACGATAATTATCACGATAAATCTTTATTTCCTTCAAGTTTAAAGGCTGATTTTTGCTCCCAAGTGAAAGTTGTGGAAAGGGTTATTTGTGGTTTTTGAACTACTCTTTATTGTCAAAACATGTCAAACACTTCTTTTTGAATTCTATAAACTTTTCCAGTAATCTTTCCCTAACAAAATAAATATCTTAATAGAAAAATTATTTTCTTAGTTTCTGCCTCTACACTAACGGGTGATATTGTTTCAAGTCATGAAACAGGTTTGTGTTGCCTGACTTTGACGTATCTTCAGCACAGTTTTCAGTGCAGGCTGCTGAATTAATATTACGTTTTGTCTCTTAGAAATTAGGGCTGTGCAATATGGACAGAATAATCTTTTTTTTGTTAATTTTTTATTATTATTTTTTTTTTATGAATATTGCAATTGCGGTTTAATTTGCGATTTTGGCAATTGTTTTTTGCTTTTTCAAACATGCCAGTGCACAAGAAGTGCATAACAACATTTCACAATGAAATAGCCTTATTAACCACTTAAAGTCCACGGACTCTTTACATAGACTAGTCTCTACTTTCTGGAGATATGCATCACTTTGGCATTTGTTTTACACGTATTTACACAAAATTACTCTGGTACCATTTCCGCCTGGATTTGGCCTACCCAAATTGAAAAGCTTCCCATACACACATACAGTGGTCTAAGTTCAAAATTTTGGTGTCATTTTACAGGAAACCCTTTGAAGTTACAAAAACCGCCAAATCCTGGCGGAAATCCCAAAAATGGTCCCAGATCTTAAGAGGTTAACAGCAGTATAAATAGCTTGATAAACACAACTGTAATAAACTGTCTTTAAAACAGACAACATAAAATAAATTAAGGTTAAAAAAATAAAAAAATAAATAAATAAATAAATAAATAAATTAAGGTTAACTAACCTAAATTCCTGTCATAACAATCAATAAACTTCAAAACTCATATACGGCTTCATCGCTCTGCTGGACCTCATATCTGTGGTCATGGCGTAGTAAATGTGTTTTTATTCACTAGTAACATTTGTTAAATTAAAAACAAATAAATACAGTGCCTTGATTCTAAAATTGGTTGACCAGATTATTTTCTGATTATTTTTGACCGCATTACAGTTCTGAGTATAATTTAAATATGTTGCTTTGGAATTATATTCATTGTGAAATGTGAGATCTTAAATCAATTATTCATTATGCAAATGGGTGGTAAAAAAAAAAACTGAATATGAAATAAATATTTCCAGATAATTAAAAATTTGATTTGGCATTAGTGGGAAAATAAAAGCTAATTATTCAAGGGTGTAGTTTTGGTACAGTCTATGGTTTGAACATTAGCTTATTAGTATTAGCTGGCAAAAAGATAGTATTACAACAGCAAATAAAAATGAGGTCTGAGTTTCACAAACAAAAATCGAAGACAGGCTGAATGAAAATGAAAATGTAAATCAATGGATCAATAAATCAACCTTTTGGAGCGCGCGCAGATGCTACGTTGATTCTCGCGCCACCAATAAACCGGGCTTCAGCCATGTTGCGCTGATAATCGGCCTTTTCAGTTTGTAAGAAACTTGGCTTATAAAAGCTCCGTACACATGGTGCATATCTTTCATTAATAGCCTAATTCACTCACCACCATATTTCTCATGCTGTGTCCGCTGCAGTGAGAGAACTGCGGTGCGCTGCCGCTGAGTGAGCTCTGATTGGGTAATATCTTAAACATGCACACACGAACGTTGTAGTATTCTGAATTAAAATATAAATAAATAAATAAAATCTCAGCCTTGTGCGGTTTAGAAATCGCATGTGCTCAAATCGCGATTGTTTTGCGATTAATTGCACAGCCCGTGTATTAGAAATGCACATTTCAGAGAAGATTACGTTGACAGTAGCAGTAGCTTGAGTTGGGATGCAGATGTAAATATATGTTCATTAACATAAACCGTAACATCTGTAAACATTTTAAGCAACCTCATTTGTATATAATAAAAGTGAAGTATTCTGACTGTTTGACTATATGTGCTCAATGTCATTTAAAGCGTGCGCATATAAAGCTGCCGTGCAAACAGCTTGCGAGTTATTTTCGCGGTTTATTTGGCTAAAAAATTACCGCATTGTAAAAACACAAATATGTAGTGAACAAACATTTAGGTGAGCTAATTGTAATTATAATTTTTTTTTAAATGTATAAAAATGTGTACAAACCCTGGATCACAGCATAGTTTTATGAAGTTTATGATAATGATGTTCTTGGTTTTGTGTGCGCACAGGACTCCCTGAGTAAGTTTGTTGGACGGACGCTGCAGGACTGTGGTGAGGATCTGCTGGTAGAGATCTCTGAGATCCTCTTTAATGAACTCGCCTTCTTCAGACTGATGCAGGATTTAGATCAGAACACCTCCAAAAACAAATGCAGGACCAAGAGACGCTCGGCACACACATCTCCAAAACACTCGCCTCGCGCTGAGGTAGGCTTGAGTGATTAATGTGCATGTCTGTAGCAATGCTTCTGTGTTTAAGAAGAATAATCATTGCATTGTTTGTTTAGGAGATGAAAACGCTAGAAAGAGAAAATACATTCTCGCCATCATATTTTGATGAAGACAGAGTAAGTTATAATTATTGATACACTTAACATTCACACAAATACACTAAGCTACACTGCTTCTGAATCTAAAGCCCCAAAGCAGAACAGTTTTATGTGTCGTATATATTAGCTTGCAGTCTCGATATGAAGTGGCAAGAGAAAAGTTGAGTAAAAAACAACACAACTTTCTTTTGGCTTCCTTTGCTGGTTTTATACAACAAACTTAAAGCGCAACTGTTCTGCTCTTGGTGTCTTTTTAAAAAAAAAATTATTAATTGCAAACCTGAGTTTTTTGAATGTTGAAAATATACTTGCAATGTTTTTTCATCAGGATCAGGATGAGACCGAGCAGCGAGGGACGCCTCATGAGAGGGAAGAGGAAAAGGAGAAAGATGCACAAAGCAGTGAAGCATCTGAGGTGGACGAGGAGGAGGGGGAAGGGCTGCCTCTTTCTATAAGTGAGTTTATCAACCAGAAACTGGAAAAAAAACTTTTGATTTGAAATAAAGGTAACACTTTACAATAAGGTTTCATTAGTTAACTACTTTAGTTAACATGAACTAAGAATAAACAAATAAATCAACAGCATTTATTAATCTTAGTTAAGTTAATGTTAGGGATGGGACGGTATGAAAATGTCATATCCCAATTATAGTGACCAAAATTATCATGATTATCAATATGTTTTGTTAAGATGAGTGTTCAAAAGAACTGCACACACTGAAAACATTTCAAAAAAAGTTTTATATTTGAAAATCAACATACAACAAATAAAACAAGCAGCTCTATGCACTTTTTCCCCCGTGATGACAGCTGAATTTTAAGCAGCTATTACTCCAGCCTTCAGTGTCACATGATCCAGAAATTATTCTAATATGCTGATTTAGTGCTCAAGAAAACAGTCTTATTTATATCAATTTTAAAAACAGATGTGCTGCTTAATGTTTTTGTAGAAACAGGTTTTTTTGTCATCTGTAACTGATCAAAAGCAACAGAAGACTTTTTACACAATTTTATGTTTCCTTCCTAAAATAAAAGTATAAACAAAATGTTTACACCATGTACTTCCTTTTAATTGGTCACTGAAACACCATCTAGGCTCCATTTTATGCTTTCTATTCTGACTATTCAACAATACCCGTTAGTATGTGCTGGAGTTTGACCATCTTATCGCCTACAGGTTGAGACTGTTCTGTAATGTGTTTGACTTTGATAAGAATCTGTTTGACTTGTGTGTATGGTCTTTTCTTTAGGCCTGTCTAAAGCAGAGACACAGGCTCTATGCAACTATGGCAGTGGAGAAGATGAAAATGAAGTGGAAGAGATGGAGGAGTTTGAGGCTGGACCTATTGAGGTGCAAACATCACTACAAGCCAGCATGGACAACACTAGTGAACACAGACAGGTGTGTTGGCATGCGCACGAGAGAGCAAATAATCCGACTCCGCTCAGACAAATGACAAAGACATTAATAATGCCCTTTTGTGTTGTTCCAGTGCTCTGCCTTACAAAACGAAGCTCCACAGGAAACCAAATCAGGCCTAGAAAGCTCAGAAAGCAGCCAATGTACGCCTTTCTTCTGTATTATTATATCTTTAACATTTATTGAGGTTTATTGTAAAATTGTACTCATTACTGGGTTTTTTTTCTTTCACTTTGTCTCCCATTTTCACAGTGAAAAGTATAAATTCTGAATCCAAAGACACAGTTCAGCAGCCTCCAGAAGAGGGCAGAGAGGAGGTAATAACTGGTTCAGGAGATGAAATAGAAGAGGACCATACAGTTCCTCCAGAACAGGAAATGCCTCAGAGCTCCGATACAGCCAGCCCTGACACAGACTCCCCAGTCATGATCAACACTGATGTATGTTTCACACAGCAAACATCAGATCTGCTTTTCTCATCAAGCATCATTTATTTGTTTTTTTAAATGACCAAATTATGAAGGGAAAAAACGGTATCAAGTTCCTTTGTTTTTAATATAGGAGGCTGGATCTGGAAACAATAGCCAGAGATCAGATGAGGAAGATTTTGTGAAGGTGGAGGATCTCCCTCTTCAAATGTCTGTCCTGTGTGAGGTAAGAGCTTGAGGGGTCTTTCCCGAATAGGGATGGACAGGATAGTGAAGTTTACAAATAAATGTGGTTTTTCATGTCTCTACATTCTGAATCTAAAAGTGTACGAGACATCTCCAAAGTGTGTGCAGTTTTAAAACGTTTTCTTTGCATATAATTTGTACAGGAAGAGCTTTGTAAGAGGATCTCAGAAGAGCAGCAAAATAATAACTTAGCAGCTGAAATTCTGAATGGGAATACAGAAGAGTTTACAGGACTGGTGGGAAATGCTCAAGTGCTCAAAGAGCCTGGTAACTATTAATTAAGATCACTTAAACGTAAGGCTAATATTGTAATTCAGTTGCTTAATTACTATGATCTGCATATCAGCAGATCCTTGTGAAAGGTGAAGAAACATTCTACTCACATAAATCGTATGTTTCTTTTTTCTTTTCATTTCCAGAAACCATTGGAGCCCAGAGTGCATGAGTGATCTTTTCGATTCGTCTTACACTACAAACCATCATTCATTCAACATTACTGTATAATGAGCTTAATACCTTAAAATTCTTTGGAAACAACAGCTAAGCTACGTTTTGGTGAATTAGCCTGTCAGCATGTGTGATCTAACAGTTCAAGAGATGTTAAAGAAGTCTCTCTACACTTGTAAGTAGTTTTATTCTGATTGTTTTATGGAGAATGTAGGAGAGGATGTTTGAAAGGGTCTGTCTTTAAGCTGTTCTGTAGTCTGTAAGTACATTTTCTGTGTTTCTCTGTAAGCCAGAACTCTCTGTAAAAGCTCCTTCAAAGGCTACAGTTTAAGGGATGCAATACATTTTTGTGTTTCTATGTTTGGCACGGTTAGGCTTTTGTATTTCTTTCTGGGATTCCTCCAGCATTTTTCGCGAATGCAATATATAGAGGACAATAGACGTTCCTCTAATTCAGGATAAAAATTCAAGCACATTTGGAAAAAAATCCTTATTTAAATGCATTTGACTGCACTATGGAATTTGTAATGGATAGAGCCGAATCACATATTAGCACTGATACATTGTCCTGTCCTCTCTTATTGCACTCTTTTAAATGGTTTCTCTTGCTTTTAATTTTTACCCTTTTTAAGGCATGTTGGCCATTGCTTGGGTTCTCACCCCATTTCACCTCATGTGATTCTCCTATGTTTAGATTGAGATTTAAAATAAATAAAACATTGATTTTTATCACTTCCTGCAGTGATTGCTCTCTCTGTCCCATTTGCGCAAAACCTGCTTTAGTTACACAATGCAATGTTTCTCCACAACAAATACTGAATTTCCATGCTTTATTGACATTATTTGTGCAAATCATTTTTGGTTGATAATTTCCCCTCCCATACATATATTGGCAGACATTGATTAAGTTAAATAAAGGTAACAGTAGTGTTGATTATCCAAAACAAAAAAAAGTCACATCCACAAATTTGATTGAAAAACAAAATGCAATTAATATTTGCATATGACAAATTTTCAGTGCAAAACCTCTTTAGGCAACTGGTAAGTAGGCAGCTCTTGCTGTTTGACATTTCAAAAGCAAATGTTGCAAACCTTTTAAAATCTAAGACTAATGATGTTAAAATTCGAATTGCATGCTTTTCCTCAACATACATAAGATCGTCCCAGTAATGCAGCTTGGCCAGACGCCATCCATCACCACGGCATGCAGGGGTTAGGACAGTCACGGATATAAGACTCCAATGTTCCCTTAGACACCTCCATAAGAGTAGTGTATGTGGTCAACTGCACAGCACCATAAAGGGAAGCGTTAATGAACAATCCATAAAATGTGCTTCAAATTGATACATAAAACACTAACAGTAATGGATGATGAACCTACTTTATTTAAGACTGGCTTGGTGGACAGGACATCATAGACTGTCTTTGTGGAGATGTGCTGAAAGAGAATAGGGTCATGAATCACTGTTATTTGGCAATCTGGACAAACATACCAATTTAGTTGTTTGCGAGCGCAAAACTCACATTCTGTGTGGTCTGGTTCATGCATTTCATAGCAGGAGTTCTCCTGTCATCCAAAAACAGCGGCTCTTTCCAGTGGTCATAGTTAGTCTCCAACACATACCACCTGCCATTCTTCACATCAAGCCTGAAATACACAGTACAGTTTATTATTACAGTTTCTAACAAAAAAAAAACACACCTACTTTTTAACTGTAAAGTATGCAATGCTTACTCCAGCGGATTGATGCTGTGTGTCCTGGATCTGGTGATAATGCAGGCTTGACCAGTCTGGTTTCCTCCGAGGATAAAGTAGGCTGGAGCCAGCAGCTTAGTGTCAGACAACATAGCCTTGGCACTTTCATAGCTGAAAAAGAAGACAACGACATCCAAATAATCATCATCATAAACCCAAGAGATGTCCATCTGTCTTTGCTTTTGATTCTTACTTTAGTATTGCAAACAAAATGCTTATGGAGTTGCTACTTATTTCAGTTCAGATAAAGACAAGAGTCTCTTATGCTCACCAAGGCTGCATTTATTTGATGAAAAATACGGTAATATTGTGAAATATTCAACAACAAGAAAAAGAAAAAAGGTTTTTAAAATGTAATTCATTCCTGGTGGCAAAGCTAATTTTTCAGCAGCTATCACTCCAGTTTTCAGTGTTACATGATCCTTCAAAAAGCTAATACGCTGATTTGGAGCTCAAATGTAATCATTACTGGTGCTCAGTTATTAACAATAGTTATTTTATTATCAATGTTGAAATTTTTTTCCTGCTTAATATTTTTGATAAATCTTTTCAGTATTCTTTGATGGATATAAAGTTCAAAAGAACATCAATTCAATGCATCCTTGTTGAATAAAAATATTAATTTAGTTGTTTCTTTATTAAATATTACTTACCCCAAAGTTTGAATGGTAGTGTATTACAGTTTCCACAAAATATTAAGCAGAAAACTTTTCAACATTGATAATAAAACAAATTTTTTTTGGAAGATCAAATCAGCATATTAAAATGATTTCTGAAGGATCATGTGACACTGAAGTTGAACTGAAAATTATTTGTCATCCCAATGATAAAATATATTTAAAAATATATTTAAATAGATAACTATTTCACAATATTACTGTTTTACTATATTTATCATCAAATGCAGCCTTGGTAAGCATAAGAGAGTTCATTAAGAAAGAAATATATTGGTAACACTTTAGGGTCCAATTCTCACTATTAACTAGTTTCTTATTAGCATTAATATTACTAGGATAAAGCACATATTAATACCCAATACCTAAACTTAACAACTACCTTACTAACTTAATAAGAAGTAATTAGGAGTTTACTGAGGCAAAAGTCGTGGTTAATAGTTTGTTAGTGAGAATTGTACCCTAATCTGAAGTGTGACCATATACTGTGCATTATATATATATATTTATTTATATTAAAATAACTAGCTAACCTAGTTGCATTCTCCAACACAGAACGAGTCAGAAAACTCATCCACATGCCGTCTCTCTTCCCCAGGATCCACTCCAGAATCCCTGTAATTCACATCACACACTTAGTCACAATACAACTTAAATACCAACGATCTGGTTGAATAAAATAAGTAATTTTATATGAAGAAAACAAAAACTTGTGAAACCTCAAGAAATAAAGCTTCAACAGAATTCTGACAATGGCATATTGCTCAGCAAATATCAGGCGGGGGAATAAAAGAGCAAAAGCTTACCAATGTACCCTCCATCCAGACTGAATCGTTCATTCATAGTGAGTGTGAAAGAGCGCTACAAACAATACAAAAGACAGAGAGACAAGTGACAGAAGCAATGTGATTACTGACCAACAATCCATGCTTTCACAGTTCTCTTTCCTGTTAAACTGCAGAAGCGAAACTACAAATAGCCAGGGACAAAAGGTCATTCTGGACCCTGGATTTGAATTCTAATCAACTCATCCGTCCTTACCCCATGGATACCAGTCAGCATGCCCACGTATCCTGCAAAATTGGTGGATTTGAAGACAGTCTGATTGTTCCGTCTGAAGTCGATGTTGACAATAAGTGGCTTCAGCTTCTCTGTAATGATCCATGACCTGTTCTTCAAATCCCATCTGTAAACGGAGAAGTCCAAAGAACAGTCTGGAATCTTAATGGTTTAGACTTCCATATATATATGAGAAAATTGAGGAAGTAGGTCAACAACAAACGCCAAAACAATGACACTAAACTCACCCCATGAAAAGTCCAAAGTCCAGGTTCCTTGCGTGGATGAGATTGCCTAGAGTTAAAACAAATTAATCTTTCATATATGGCACAACTTCATATCAAATACTCTGATATTACACATTACTGTTCAAAAGTTCGGGGTGTTTTTAAAAGAAGTCTCAAATTCATACCAGGGCTGTATTTATTTGATCAAAAATAATGTAAAACAGTATTATTGAGAAATAGTATTACAATAGTTATTTTAGCGCTGTCAAACCGATTAATCGCATCCAAAATAAAAGTTTGTTTACATAAAATATGTGTGTACTGTGTATAATTATTATGTATATTTAAATACACACTCATTCATGTATATATTTAAGAAATATTTGCCTGTATTTATACACTACCAGTCAAAAGTTTGGAAACTGTACTATTTTGTTTGTTTTTGAAAGAAGTCTCTTCTGCTCACCAAGGCTGCATTTATTTGATCCCAAATACAGCAAAAACAGTATTATTGTGAAATATTTTTAACATTTAAAATAACTTTTTTCTATTTAAATATATATTAAAATGCTATTTATTCCTGTGATCAAAGCTGAATTTTCAGCATCATTACTCCAGTATTTATAGTCACATGATCCTTCAGAAATCATTCTAATATGATGATTTGCTGCTCAAGAAACATTTATTATTATTATCAGTGTTAAAAAAACAGTTGTGTAAAATTTATTTCAGGGTTATTTAATTAATAGAAAGTTCAAAAGATCAGCATTTATCTGAAATATAAAGCTTGTGCAACATTATAAATGTCTATACTGCCACTTGATCAATTTAATGCATCCTTGCTGAATAAATGAATTAATTTCTTTAAGTTCTTTCCCAAAAAAATAAATCAATAATTCTTACCGACCCAAAACTTTTGAACGGTAGTACAATGTTACAAAAGCTTTCTATTTCAGATAAATGCTGTTCTTTTTAACTTTCTATTCATCAAAGAATCCTAAAAAATGTTTTACACAACTGCTTTCAACATTGATAATAATCATAAATATTTCTTGAGCAGCAAATCATCATATTAGAATGATTTCTGAAGGATCATGTGACACTGAAGACTGGAGTAGTGATGCTGAAAATTTTGAAAGTGCTGAAGCTTTGCATCACAGGAATAAATAACATATTAAAATATATTCAAATAGAAAACAGTTATTTTACATTTTAATAATATTTCACAATATTACAGTTTTTTGTATTTTTAATAACATAAATGCAGCCTTGGTGAGCAGAAGAGACTTCTCTCAAAAACAATCAAAATAGTAGTTTCCAAACTTTTGACTGGTAGTGTATATTTATATATAAATATAATAATAAATATATACATGTATGTGTGTGTATTTATATATACATAACATACATATTATGTAAACACAAACTTTTTTTGGATGCGTCGTGATTAATCGATTTTACAGATTTATTCCTGTGACGCAAAGCTGAAATTTCAGCATCATTACTCCAGTTTTCAGTGTCACATGATCCTTCAGAAATCCTTCTTATATGCTGATTTGCTGCTCAAGAAGCATTTCTTATTATTATCAATGTTAATAACAGTCGTGCTGCTTAATTCTTCTCTCTCAAGATACTTCAAAACTTTCAAAAGAACAGCATTTTTACTTTTAATTTTTAAATCTTACTGTCCTGAAGCTTTTGAATGGTAGTGTATGTCATATAATGCATATCTGAAATCTTATAACACAGATACAAATAATAGAATCATCTCTCAAACAATGTTATCTGGGATAATATCCTCACCATTGACGTCCTCTGCAATCAGAGAAGTGCATACGGTGAACACCTCATAAAATATGTTGAAGAGCACCACCTCACCTGCGTTACAGAGAACAGTTGATGGTGTGAGTTGATGCTTTACGTTTTATTTAACAGTGTGAAACACAATGGTTTTGATGCATTTCATACCTAAAGGAACACCGGACACTGATGCTATTCCTCTGATCTCCTCATTGAACGGGTAAGGCAGGGTGTCCACCATCAAGGGCTGGGGACAAACACATCAGTCCTTATAGCTATTACAGCTTAAAGGAACACGCCCCCTTTTTTGGGACTTTAGCTTATTCACCGTATCCCCCAGAGTTAGATAAGTCCATACATACCATTCTCATCTCCGTGCATGCATTAACTCAGTTTGACACACCCAACGCTAGCCTAGCTTAGCACAAAGACTGGAGGTAAACGGCTCCAGCTAGCCTACCGCTCAACAAGTGACAAAATAACCCCAACATTTTCCTATTTACATATCATGATGTGTATAGTTACATCGTGTACTAAGACGGACGGAAAATGAAAAGTTGCGATTTTATAGACCGATATGGTTATGAACTATTCTCTCATTCCTGTGTAATGATCAAGGAACTTTGTTGCCGTACCATGGGTGCAGCGGCGCAATGATATTACGCAGAGCCTGAAAATAGTCCCCAGCACGCTCTCTGTGTAAGCAGGTTGTCATGTTGGTTATGTTGACGGAAGTTAGCCTATTTCAGGCGCTGTGTAATATCATTTTTCGTCGGTCTTAGCACACAATGTAACTATACACATCACATGTAAATAGGAAAATGTTGGCGTTATTTTGTCACTTGTTGAGCGGTAGGCTAGCTGGAGCCGTTTACCTCCAGTCTTTGTGCTAAGCTAGGCTAGCGGTGTATGCGTCAGACAGAGTTATGGCATGCACGGAGATGAGAATGGTATGTATGGACTTATCTAACTCTGGGGGATACGGTGAATAAGCTAAAGTCCCAGAAAGTTGCCGTGTTCCTTTAAATCATGAATGTAGGTGATCTGTGACAGGTATGTAGGTCAGTATGTCAGCCAGATATGAGATTTGAGAGTGTTGTATACTTCAATAAATGATGGTTTAGCATTATACAAACAAAGTGATATGTTAGACTGCGAGAATCTTTAATAACTCACCAAATCTTTGTCTACTAGGTCGATGAGCTTCCCGCTGGGAACAAAGGCATCTGCTAAATCTCTGATAGCCTGAATCATGCTCGCCATCTAAAAGAAAATCACATGAGCTCTTGAAAACGTCACTGAGTAATGGTCACTGAGAGTTGCTCAAGAACACATCAGCCCTGATCAGCAGATCATCTCTTTTTAGTTTACTTTTGGGTTTCACTTCACTTTTGGCTCACGCAATTATTTTTGACAACTGCAATAATTGTGGAATAAATGTCACATTTAGCCAACCAATTAAGGTCAATTTAAGCGCTTATAGAAATGCCGTTAAATGTGTGATATAGTTTGTGGGAGAAGCAGGGAGTCATAATCTGGAGGAGAGTAAATAATAAAGAATATAAAAAACACTGTTATAAAATACACAACAATCTTCATTTGAAATGAAGGTTTGTGGATTTAATCAGACTGCATTATACTATATGATAAATATTATTCATTTTCACAGAATTAAAGTTATATGGGCCAATTTTAATATAATTTTTTATATATTATATACAATAAAAATGGCATATTAGATTTACACTGTAAGGGACGAACAAAACACAATTATTTATTCACAATAATTTGTATGACAATTAATCGTCAGCACAAAATTCATGATCGTGACAGGCCTATTCACAGTTCACAATAAAGTTCACAATACAAAAATCAGAAGAGATGATCTGACATCTGAAATCTAACACGGCCACTATCGATCAAATGAATTCATCTGTCATGGCAAAACATTTGGTTAGGCAATGCACTGAAACAGTGATGGTATGAACTCACATCCTTCTTTTTGTCTGTAATAACCTCTGTCCATCTTTTGCTTGGTGGTAAGTCCAGATCAACAGTATACCAGGACACATCACCTTTAAATCTATAAGATACAGATTCAAATACAGATTTTCTTATTCACTCCCTTCAACATAACTTACAATTTCAAAATTATATTTTAAAGCATTCTTATTAAGAAAGGTTTTCTTTGATTTATAGATGTACAATAAAAACTTTCTTTCCAGTAGTAAAAAACAGATTAAAGCAGAATTTTTTTTTTTCTTCTTCTTTTTGGTCCAAGAAAACTATTTGGTCTCAAATATTACATACGAAAAAAATGAAAAAGTAATGTGACCAATATGACATATTTAGTTATTGCTTAACAATGCAATTTCTGCACTGTTGTTACAAAACACCTGACTTAGTTTAACTTCTTTAAAATTAAACTATACTTTTTTTAAAGACATTATTTTAAAAATAAATGTAAAAATATATGTGTACATTAATTAAATCACTTTTATTTTGTTATATACAATTGTTGTATACTTGTACTGATTTAAGTTTTGGAATAACATTTTTTATACTCTGACAGAAGTGTTTAGAGATTGTATAATCCATAATTTCAGTTGTCATACTCACGTTGGGCCGTTTGGAGGATACATGCCACTTCTGCATTCTTCTGTGTACTGAAACATGAACACCAGTCATTTAGCACATATTTACTGTAAACTGGTGTTGTTTTCAACAGCCTTAATTAGGTCATTTAAGTTATAAAACAGTCCAATGGCGAGTAAACACACGACTGCAATCCTGCTATTATTGTAATTTACAATGAAACAAATCCGAAATCGATATCAAGATAGTATTGTCACAAACAAATATGTTTTCATCAAGATTAACAACGACCTTAGATGGTGACTTACCGGTGGTATATATTGCGCATTCAAGCACATAAACACAAAAGAGAGAATAAAACAGCAGACGTTTAATTTGACGATCATGATGAGACGCGCGCAGTCTTCAGACTTCAGAAGCGTCTGTGAACACGGAAGTGCTGATGAGATGATTCTCGTGACAAACCCAGTAGACACTGGGGGAGTTACCATAACAATGAGTTACAAAATAAAAGATGACTTTACACTTTCTGTCTTTGGGGTTGTCTGCTTTATTTTACTGACCTTTAGCACAAGTCTGTCCTATATAATTAAAAAAAATCATAATTAGGCTTGTAATGAGTAACAATAACCGCAGAACAATAATGTATTTTACCTCTCCCGTCCCGAGACAAACAGGTAAAATCGACTGGATAAACAAATAGGCAAATGTACTGCGCCATCTAACGGTTGTAGAGGGAAGTGCAACAACAAGCAGTGCGTGTGATAAATTACATTTTACTATATAAATGGGTGTTTGGGCACTTTTAAGTCCCAGCAGTGAAATTTTAGATTTATGTTAAAATTTGTCATATGATGCTTTATACATATATTCACAGTGCCATTACACACCTTGACAAAAAATAGAATTACTGAATAATGTGATTTAATGTAATATTATGAAGCATTTATAGCTCAAAACACAATTTTTGTTAATGTCCCATACCTATGGTCTCAATGTTGACATACATAAAATAAGCTAATTTAATTACAATTTCATGTACAGCATCTTAAAATTCTTTGTATTATTTACTGATCATTTTTGATGATTTTTTTAACTTAATGTGCCTGTCCCACACTTTTGAGTCCTTACCGCAACAATGAAAAAAAGCTTTTATTAAGACATTTTATCAAACACAAACAAGTCTAGTTTCTATGGAAACAGAAATTATCACTTGAGAAACATTGCTGACAGACTGGGCCACCACACTACCTCACAAGATACCCCCCAAAAAATAAGGTAAACATCTTTTCTGCTCTAATATTTATTGTCCGTCCTTACCGTTCAGCTTAATAATTGTGTATTTTGAACTACATTTTAGAAATAAATGTATACTACTGTTGAATTCATGTATATTAAGATGCTAAGAGTCAAAACTAATGTAGTAGGCCTTGCTAGGTGCCAATTAGCTAAAATATTAGCAAAAATGTCATTACCGCAACATGTCTTTACTGCAGCAAATTTAGGTGTTGCGGTAAAGACCTTGTGTCGCGCGTACAGACAAATTCAAGGTTTACTGTATATTAAATTACAAATATTCAGTATATTATTATTACTGAAGTATATATATATATATATATATATATATATATATATATATATATATATATATATATATGAAGTATATATATCATCTCAACTTAAAAAAAATCAAAAACATTATATACTAATATATATATATATATATATATATATATATACACACATTGAAATTGCAACATGTCATAAAAAGTTAAATATGTTGTGTGTGTATGGAAACAATTGACATCTAAGGTTACTGTAAAATTTTTACATGGCATAGAAAAAAAAAATGAAATTCCCTATTTTGTATATTTTTTTTTTATATCAGTATTTACAAAACTGCATCAAATTTGAAAAAGCTATTTAAATATATTACATTTTTATAGAAATTAATAAAGAAAAATGTATAAAATGACCGTTATTGTAACGTTGCGGTAAGGACACTTTATAAGATGACGACCCGAAAAACATAAAAGATAAACGTTCCAGATTAAAATCTTAACGACTACATTCCATTTTGTGTAATTTTTTATGTATTACAGACTGTGATGGTTAAAATTTTAATTCAGAGGTTGATTTGTTTAAAATTGGGATTGTTAAAAATGCTCGTAGTTGCAGAAACACCCATATATAGCGCTTTAGATCTCATTATTTCAAATGTGACTGCAATGACCTTGCAGTGGACGTACAAAAAAAGCTAAATACATTAATAACATGCTTCTGCCCGGTTTCACAGACAGTTTAAACTAGTCCCAGACTAAAATGCATGTTTGAGCTGTTTTAACGGAAAGCAACTTGCACTGACATATCCTAACATATGTCAGTGCCATTGTTTTATCTCAAGATACACCAGTAATGTTTTTTTTTCCTTCTAATTCACGTTTATAAAAGCTACTTAAATGTCTTTATTTAACCAAGGCCTAGTCCTGGCTTAAAATATGCCCTGTCTGTGAAACCAGGGCTATATTCTATAAAATAATCATTCTCAATGATCAAAACCCTACAAAATCACACCACATCAACACTGAAGACTTCAGTCGGAAACATTCTAATAACCATGTTTTCTAAGATTTATTTTTTCATTCTATGTACTGTGAAAATTGTATTTATATTTATATAAAATACTGTATGAATGTGATTAAACAACAGAGATTTTCAATTTACAATCTATTTAATTTGGGAAAGGAATCACATTTACAGTTCAATATTACACAAAATACAACAACTCTCATAAGATTAATTGTAGCCTATTAAAACAGGGGGGGGGGGGGTATTTTCTTTTGAATAGTTTATTATAAAAATGACAGATTTCATGACAATGTCAAAATAAAACAAACAAACAAAAAAATTTCTTCTGGTTTCACTTGCAGTATCTGTCAGCCTTCATCTTTGCTCTCCTAAAAAAAACAAAAAAACATTAATAATGTAGAAATGTTAGCATACTCACAATGTTTGATACATCACCATCTATAATAAATCATCCACTAAGGTGTATCAACATGCCACCTTCTCTTCCATCTAAGGATGAGCTAAATTAGCAGGCTAGGCTACATTCATTTATTATTCAGTGTGAGGTTTTTCCTCCTGAAGCTGTAAAGTCAAGAGGTCTTACCTGTCCAGCAGCGCCTCGTGGAATTTTCCATCTGTTCTGGCTTTTTTCAGAGAACTGCCGTCTTCCTCGTTCACCCTCAGCTTCCGATCCTGAAAACTCTGGAACTTCTTCCTGTAGGCAAACATTCACATAAACATTTACTGTACCGAATGCTCGATAAACAGCAGAGCTTCTGAATACTTCCTGAAGGTAATAAACAGGCCTGTTTTGGGCTGACGTTCGACTGCCATAAAAATGCGACTAAAGCTTTAATTCTGGTTTGTTTATGTCACAGTGTAATTGTATAAAATATAATAAAATTATAGTAAAAAAGGTCACCGTGATTTACTTTGATTCTGTGAAAATTAATATGATACACCGATCAGGCATAACACAAACAGCCCTGAGCCGTTGAGGCATGGACTCAACTAGACCCCTGAAGGTGTGCTGTGCTGTGGTATCTGGCACCAAGATGTTACCAGCAGATCCTTTAAGTCCTGTAGTTGCGAGGTGACTTTCTTGGTCCAGTTCTGATGCTCACATGCCCACTGTTGGCGCTTTCGGTGGTGGTCAGGGGTCAGCACGGGCACCCTGACTGGTCTGCGGCTATGCAAACCCATACGCAACAAACTGCGATGCACTGTGTATTCTGACACCTTTCTATCAGAACCAGCATTAACTTCTTGAGCAATTTGAGCTACAGTAGCTCGTCTGTTTGATCGGACCACACGGGCCAGCCTTCGATCCCCACTGGCCGCCCATTTTCACCACTGTTTCTTCCTTGGTCCACTTTTGATAGATACTGACCACTGCAGACCGGGAACACCCCACAGGAGCTGCAGTTTTGGAGATGCTCTGACCCGGTCGTCTAGCCATCACAATTTGGCCCTTGTCAAAGTTGCTCAAACTTTGCATTTTTCCTGCTTTCAACCCATCAACTTTGAGGACAAAATGTTCACTTGCTGTCTAGTACATCCCACCCACTAACAGGTGCCGTGATGAAGAGATAATCAGTCTTATTCAATTCACTTTCATAATGTTATGCCTGATCGGTGTATATTACAATATAATAAATACAATGCAGTCTGATGCAGTGCAGTCTATACAATGCGGTCTGAACCTTCATTTTGTATGAAGAAAGACTTGATGAACTTTAGTTTACAACAGTGTTTGTTTATATTCTTTGGAAAATTACATGTAAACTGCACAATCATTGCAGTTACCTCAAATAATTGTGATCATATATAGAATAACCACTATTAGACAATTAACCAATAATCGTGAAAGGCCAAGTAATAAATACAAGTACTCACACATAGTTGACCTCACAGTTCTTGACATTACCCCGGTCTTCCTCTGCAATATCGTCTTTTCTCTTCACCTCTCTTTCTGTGGATGAACGGATCTGTGGAGGACAGATAAGCATGAAAAATTATGTTAATCTTTATTCCAGGAAAAAGTGAAGTGTAATTTAATAGCAATAGTTTTGTGTTGAGATAAAATACATTGTCTGTGAATCATTCTGTCCTTCAGACAACAACAACAACAAAAATCCCTTGAACAATTCATCTTGGTGTTGACTGAGCCCAGGAGAGATTCACCTTGATCATCTCCTCATCCCCAGCTGTCTTGTTTTTGGCCACTATGTCTCCACTCTCACTGTATGAGATGAAAGAACTGTTTGCAGCAAGCAATGCCAATTTACCCTAATGAAAACAAGAACAAATGGTGAATTCAAAACTTTTTTGCCAATTGTACCAAAATTATTTTCATTATGACTGGTGATTTAATGACTGCCAGATTCACTCACATCCTGAAACACTGGTTCCCACTGTTCTCTCGAGCCGATGGCATCTGATCGTCCAATCACAACACCGTCTGAGCTTATACCTAAATACTTTCCATAGCCTGACTTCAGTGCTACCCTAGAAACCAGCAAAACAGATAAGAAAAGTTAGTCATATGATCGATTAAAAAAATAATTGAATTACTTATAGAAAAAATGACACTTATGATTATACATTTAAAGGTGCTGTTAGTAATTGTAGTCTTTTTACCTGGATTCTGAGAGTCTGATGGCAGTGAACTGTTCAGGAGGATCTGGACCTTCATCCTCTGTTAACATAAGACATATGTATTTTTAAACTTGTATACTCTACCATTCAAATGTTTGGAGTTGGTAAAAAAAAAAAAAAAAAAAAATTTGGCATCAGAAACATGTTTTTGAAAATAAGTTTCTTACGATCGATTAAAGAGGCTGCATTTACTTGATAAAAATACAGTGAAAAGTAAAATAGTGAAATAGTATTACAATTATTATTACAAATAAGCTTCTATACAGGTAAACCGAAAATCTTTTTTCCCCTCGCATACCTATTTGATGTCATGGAAATGATTCAGTTATGATTCAGACATTTAGGGTCAGCAATATCAAATCGCACGGATTGATCCAACTATTGACCCAGAGTGTGACAGGTGTCACCTAGGCCATATGTTTTGGACCTGTCCAGCTCTTTCTTCGTTTTGAGGATCAGTATTCAATTCTCTCTCAGCCATTACATCTATAGACCTACCACCATCACCTATCATTGGCCTTTTTGGGGTGTTGCCCGCTGGTTATTCGCTTCCCACTTTTGTTGCCTTTCTTACACTGCTTGCTAGACGTGTAATTTTATTAAACTGGAAAAGCCCTCAGCCTCCATCTCACACATACTGGATGAAGGATGCCCTGTACTTCATGAAACTAGAGACGATTAGACATTCTTTAAAGGGGCCAACAGTACTTTTACTAACATTTGGAAGCCCTTCCTATGTTAAGACTCTCCAGCTATATATTTATAATATAAAATATATATTTCTTTCTCCAGTTTATTGTTATTTGTACTTTAACCATCACTATCAATGTCTTCCTTTTGTAATGTATCTTTTTTTTGATTGTTTTTTTTTGTAAAATGTTAAAAAAAAAATAATAAATCATAAAAAAAGCAATATCAAAAATAATCCATGATAGTGATTTTATGACTATCAATCTATCAATATTTTTTTCCTCTTTTGGAATGTAGGTCAGAATAGAGAAAGATGACAAATTTGCCAACCCACCCTCAGCGATTTTCTTTGATTTATATATTAAAGTATAGGTGTAATAAAGGTACATACACTATATTGCCAAAAGTATTGGGACACCCTTCCAAATCATTTAGAGCGGAGACTTCAAGGCATTCTCATCCAACATCAGTGCCTGACCTCACAAATGCGCTTCTAGAAGAATGGTCAAAAATTCCCATAAACACACTCCTAAACCTTGTGAAAAGTCTTCCCAGAAGAGTTGAAGCTGTTAAAGCCGTTAATTGAATGCATCCTTGCTGAATAAAGGTATTCATTTCCTTCAGTAATCTTACTGACCCCAAATGTCTAAATTATAACTGAATACTTTTCATGGCAATACATTTTTCATGATTAAATATTTAGAATAACAAAACTCAAAAGATTTGCTATTAGAATATCAAATACAGAGAACAAAAAAAGGCCTTTATCTATAAACGACTTGACAATAATACTGAGTCTTGAATGCTCAACCATGAAAACCTGAACAAAAGAGTAAAGCCGAAAGCTGATATTCTATTCCACCTGCTGTGGATGAACTCATGAATTATCTAAGATATTGAATACTGCAAGAGCGTTCCAGTGATATGCTCAAAAAGTTACAGGATAGTGTTTGTTTGTGTGTGTGTGTCTACCACATTTCTCTTTCTGGAGAGGTGTGGTAATCATACAGATGCATTGGTCATGAAGTGGGTGTCAACAACAGTAACAGTCATTCATTTCTAATTTCAGGTCTCAACCACTAAATTAAATTGACTTTAGGGAGCGTGCACAAATTCAATGGTGCTTCCAGACTGATGTAGAGACAGATCCTTAAAGCCAACGGTCAGCAAAAAGCAGAAAATGAAGCTGGAAAGAAAACAATCGTAAACAACTCCTTCTGGTGACTGAACTATGAAATTGCTCTGTGCTTTGCACGAATGGCTTCGGTAATAGCAACTGACGATCCCTAACATTATTCAGGTTTTTAAATCCCTCCATACTGAGAGCAACAGAAAAAAACAGCAGCACCTAGCCATCTCTACTTTAGAGACTTATTTGTTCCGCACTATTAGAGGGACCTTTTCAATTTAAAAGGCAAAATAATACAGTGCCGTATAATTGCACAGAAAGAATTGCTTGTTGCTGGAAAATACTGCAAATATGTCTTGTAAAATGTATTTTAAAACAGCCTTAAAGGCACAATATGAAGGATTAAAATAAAACAATGTTATATATTTTGTTGACTTGAGTACTTACATTATCCCAAATGTTTCCAACAATGTTTAAATCCAGAGAAATCAGCTATTTAACCAGTGTAACGTGAATTTCCGTAGAAACCATTGAAACACCAAAGACGCTTTAATATGTTATGGGTTTTATTAGATAGGTGAGCAACTGTTTGGATACGTTCATCGACAGAAAACAAATCATTGTAATATAGTTCAACACGGTTAGTCTTATTGTTTGAATCAATTGTTTTCTTAATTTACTGTGAGTACCATGTTTGTACCATGCCTTAGAGACAATGCTATTTTGTCAAGTAGCTAACACAGCATACTCAGAAAGAGCTTTATTTTTAGTAACAGTAATACAATTAAAATTCATTAATTAATACAATTAATTGCATCCGATTTAGGAACACAAGTCATCCAGCTTTTATTAATATGAAATTCTAACATCGGTCTCATACCAGCCACTGAGTTAATAACGTTAACAACTTTCAACACACTCAAATTTATTTTATTGTGATTGTTTTGACCAAGTAGAACAGTGCTGTGCGTTACCCCGCAATTAATTTTTTTAAAATAAAGTCACCTGTATGAGTATAAATTCAGTATATGCGGCTATTTCATTAAAATTAAATAAATAACGTGAATTTAAGTGATCAAACATAACTGTAACAAAGTTCAAATTCAGGGATCAAGGAGACGGATGTTAAACAACCGTAATCGTAACTTTAATCATAAAATATGCTTAAACAAACCCCCTGAACATCTTTATTATTATGAACTCTAAACTTGACATGAAGGGTCTTGTTTCTAAATTTGTTTAATGCTTAAATGACTCCAAAGTTCCTCCTACACAACATTTAAAGATGTCCTTGGAAAAAAGACTTGGGTATAGATATTTCAGAAGCCTCCTGGGCCGAGGCCCTCTGGGTTATTAGGTCTTGCTCCATTAGTTCTAACTTACAACCGATACAATACAAAGCTGTGCATAGATTGCACATTACTCTTGTATAAAATTACATTCTATATATATATCCCTCTGTCTCACCTTTGTGTATTAAATGCAAGTCCAATGAGGGCACATTGGCTCATTTATTATGGTTCTGCCCAAAAATATGCAAATTTTGGTCTGAGGTCTTTTGTTTTTACTCAAAGGTACTTAAGAATGATTTTCCTCATGCCCCTTGTTGCAATATTAGGCTGGTCCCCTTCTTTAGAGACCTATAGCCTTAATCAAATCCAGACAATACAATATGGGATGACAATAGCGAAGAAGGCAATTTTGTTGATGTGGAACAAAGAGTTTGTACCCAAATTTGAGATGTGGCTGCCAGAGTTTAGCAGTGTGCTACAGATGGAAAAGATCAGATATGAAATTGCTGGAAAACCAAAGAAATTCTTACAGATCTGGAAGTCCTTTATAGAATTTCTGGAAGGGGACCATTGAATTTAACATTTTGGACTTTGCTCTAATAGGTGTGGTACTGTAGATTATATAGCGCTTTGCAGGGTGCAATAACTTACTTTTTTCCATAATTGGGTAATCGTTTACCAAATAACCATTGGTATTGGCATTTTATTTTTAAGCATTTTACTTTAATGTATGTGTAAGTAGATCTGTATATATTTATGTGTGGATATTGTATGTTTCTGTGTGTAATTTCACTTATACATATGTATATATAGACATTTATTATTAAAAAAAATGGTATCATTATTTATTTACATGATTTACTTGTTACTCATTTGCTGGCATGGGGTGGGGGGGTTGTTCTGTAAAAATGTGAAAAGCTTTAAATAGAATATAAAAAATAATAAAATATATATGCTTAAACAACAAAGCGAAAGGAAAACACCAACATAAAATGTCCCGGGCTCTCGGCCTTGCCCTGCTACATACCACAGTAAAAAAAAAAAGTTAATATCATTTGAATACATTAGCTCACCGATGAGCATGATTTCTGCCTCGGATTGCTTTTCATCAGCTGTGAAGGTGAAGAAAACAACTAGTTCATGTAAACTAACATTTTCTCCTTTCAAGTCTCACCACTACATTAATGCACTTGTGCATCATAAGCTGTAAGACAGCAGCAGTTCACATTTATTTAAAGTGCACCTATTATGGTTATTCGAATATTCTCTTTCATGCAGTGCGTAATATAGCTGTTTGTGAATGTAAATGTTCTGCAAATTTGTAAAGTCGAAAGTGCACGATAAATAAAGTTATTGTTTCCCAAAAGAAAGAATCGACTCTGAACCGCCAAAATGAGTCATCGTCTGTAATTCGAATCCCACTGCGTTATGGTTCTACATCACAGCCAGTGTTGGGGAGTAACTAGTTGCATGTAACGTCGTTACGCAATTTAATTACAAAATACATGAAACTGTAATCCATTACAAAAAAAAGTATAAAATATACATTTGTTGCTTTGCCTGTTTTTGATGTGCACGATACCTCTTGCCATTTCTGATGCTTTTGATTTGCCAATTACATCAATCCAAATTTGTGCTGAAAGCTTTAGGCTTCAACCTGTCTGATAGTTGCTGCCATGGCAAGTGATAAAAATGAGTTCCAGGGCTGGAAATTTAAAAATAATTTAATCCAGAAATCAGAAAAGGGTGCAAATATAACAGTTCAGAGCAAAATATGTTTGCCAACTATTAAAATGCTACCGACTATTTCTTTTTATGATTTTAAATCTCTATTTAACCTCAGAACGATCTCAAAGTAAAAAGAGGTACCAAAGTCCGATTTTGTGGTGGCTGTGCTTTAAAATGAAGAGTTATTATAATCTTAATTCAGGTGATGAAGTATTTAAAAAGTAATCAAATGTAATCAGTTACATTACTTTTATAAAGTAATTGAAATAGTTACACTACCATTACATTTTAAAACAGGGTAATCTGTAATCTATTACATTTCCAAAGTAACCTTCCCAACACTATGTTGTACGCTGTGCACCCGACACCCGCGAATGTCTATCAGCAGATAAATTAGGGATCCTGCTTTCAAACGCTCCAGTGTGTATCCGTGTAAGCACTCGGTGAAGAGCATCAAAGATATCAATTCACAACATGTTTTTGAAGCTTTGATCATTGTAAACAATCACAGACATATATGTTGAGTGCGTGAACACAACGGCCAATCAGAAGTGTATAAGAATCCATTCATCAGCGCTCAAAATGCTAGAGGGAATGCTGGTATCGCCACATTTTTTAAATTTCAGTACCCACTTGGTACCGAAGTCTGTACTATTGACAACACTATGGTGATGTGTAATTTATGAGAAAATGAAAGTGTTTTTTGACCTTCGATGCATGTAAACATGTTGTAGGAGACCTCCAAAACTTTAAAACAGCATAATAGGTGCACTTTAAAAGGTAGGGTAGGAGCGTCTCCCAAGCCATGCCTCCTTCAAAACACATGAACGCACACAACCAGAGCAGAGTCTGCAAAGTGTCTCAAGAGATGGCGTTAAATTACCTCATGCCTCAAAGTACATAACATTACAATAATAATGAATGTAAACAACTTACAGAGCTCTTACTTGTACCACCCAGCTGCTGCAGATTCATTTCGCCATTGATAGTGTTGACATAAAAATGCATAATTCTGAATGCGAGGACATGAACAGCTCAGGGCAGAACGTCATGGGTTGCCATCTCTTAATTACGGTAATTACGACATGGCATGAATGCAGCATAAGCTCATTGTTTTGTTTCAGGAGGAAATGTAAAAGGCGGCTGCTGTTTGTTTGCAGCGCCCAGTGACTGTGTGTCTACAACTCTGCATAGCCTCATGGAACACACTGAACGCAGAGGTATGAAAATACATATGTTGACAGGCAGGTGGTACATCCTATCATTGCATTCGGACCGAATGCAATAATTGGAAGAACATTTTTTTTTGGTCCTGAGACTTCCACAGAAGATATAAGTCATTTTTAAATATATAATTAGACCACTTCTATTACCGATTGCTATCAGGATGTGGAGTGTTTCAGTAACAAAATGTGTTTATAAAAAACTGTGCCTACCCTACCTTTAAGGGGTCATGATGTTTTTTTTAATTATTATTATTTGAATATGTTCCTTGAGGTTCAGGGTTTCTTGAGGTTTATACTAGTCAAAGTTTTTTGCACAAAATATATTTGCAAAAGATAGTCTTGCCAGTAAACAGCAATTAATTTAATTGACGTGATGTAGTTACTTTGTAGAAGAAGAAAAATACAAATACACATGTAACAAAGCTGTTTCTGATGCCATGAAAGTTCTCCAGGTACAGATTTCTTTTGACTGAGGACTGAGGACATTCTTTGTAACCTAAGAAAAACTGAGCTGCCTTGCAATTGCAACTTTTCAGGAGTAGAATGAAGCAAATAGAATTAGCACCTTTATGTGGAGCTCCTACAGTGAAGAGTCCAGTGTCCAGTGCATGCATGTAGGAGTTGCTGTGCATCTCTATGGCCACTGTGCCTGTGATCTCACCGAAACTCTTCACTGACCACCATCCTCCTGATGACACATTCAGAAACACACACATGCATCATACAAAGATAAAGGCAGATCATACAGAATTTATAAAGACATAAACTGCACTACTAGTCAAATTGTATCCATCCAAATTGTGACAGCACATACCAACAACATCCAGCTTGCCTTCTTCATCTTCTCTTTTTCTGTTCTTGTCCTTCTTTTTCTTCCTTCTGCACAATACGGAAGTCGCAGGTCATTTACATAAGCGGAAATAATTGTGATATTAACAGGATAATTACACACCAAAGATAAACATCAATTAGAGCAATAACTGTATAAAACATATTTTCATGAACGCAACAAAGAACGAAAAGACTTACTTCTTATCGTTTAACCCTTTTAGCACCAGCTTGGTGGACTTGACGTGTGAGTACTCTGTCATAATCACAGAAGGTTAAGTCAGTTTAATCAAAACGTTTCTGTGCGATATCATACGTTGTTTTTCTCGGGTGCAAAAAGTGTTGAACCAGATCTGCGTGTATACGGTGGTCGAGAGGACCGCACTAAAGAAGCAGCTGGAATAAAGTGCGACACCCATCGGTCGGAGAACGCACTCTGTGAATGACGCGTTTTAAAGGGATAGTTCACCCAAAAAAGAAAATTAGCCTATGATTTACTCACCCTCAAGGCATCCGAGGTGTATATGACATTCTTCTTTTAGACAAATAAAATCTGAGTTATATTAAAAATGTTCCGGCTAATCCAAGCATTATAATGGCAGTAATAGTTGCTCGGTTTTTGAAGTCCATAAAAAATGCATCTGTCTGTCAAATAACGTGCTCCACGTGGCTCTGGGGTGTTAATAAAGGCCTTCTGAAGCGAATCGATGCGTTTGTGTAAGAAAAATATCCATATTTAAAAAAAAAAAATTATATGGCTCTGCATCAGCCGCCCCTGTGCCATCACTTCCGCTGAATAAGGTCAAAATACATGCAAAATACAGGCGTGATCATAGATATATACATAGATTCCTCATTAGTGCCTGCGCGGTTCGGTCGAATGAGGAATCTACGTATATAAATCTTTGATTGCGCCAGTATTTTGATCTTATTCGCCAGAAGTTATGGCGCTGGGAATACTAGATGACATTCGTCTGATAAGAGGTAAAAAAATAACATAAATACTGTTCGGTTTCTCGCAGAAACCTATCGTTTCGTGTCTTAAGACATCAATGTGTCGCCACGAGCCGCATGGTTTAATAAGGATTCGTATGTCTTTGTGTTTTTACTCTCATTGCTCTCATACTCTAAAATATCCCCATTGACATGCATTATACGACTATCACACTGCAACGGTTGGAGTTAAAAATCTTCATTTGTTCTACTGAAGAAACAAAAACACCTACATCTTGGATGCCCTGGGGGTAAGCAGATAAACATAAAAATTTAGTTTTTGGGTGAACTATCCCTTTAACGGTCATCAATATCGTAAATCCTGCAATGTTTTTTTGTACATTTGTAACACATTTTATTACTTTTGCATGCATCAAATTACAAAAAACAAGTTACTGCTGCTGTGAGGGTGTTTCTAAAACAGCATCTATGGGAGTGACGGTAAAAATGATCATATATCTCTCTTTTGACTGCAAATGGGCACACAAAAATGTGCTAGAGTGCTGCAGTGATGATGCATTTTTGTAAGCCAACTCGAAAGTTACTGTAGCTTTAACTGGTTGAGTTTTACTGGTTAAAAGTAGGCTATAAAAATGCCCTGATTTCTGAACAGAGATAGTATTTTGACAGAGACATAATTCATGACAATACAATATTATTTAACTGAAATATGGCACTTAAATTTAAAGCTGCAGTCCATAACTTTTTTGGGTTAAAAATTATCCAAAATAAACTTTTAAGCAAGTAAAGCTAGTGTTCAAAACGATCTCCTTAGCCCGATTCAAAACGGTAAACTTATAAAAATGTGTTATAATTTGAGAGGTACGGGTGATGTATGAAATTCGAGCATGTCTTTGTGTCATTACGTCACGTCTGTATACATAAAGAAGGAGTCTGGCTAGTAGTAGTATCGAATGTGAGGATGCTGCAGGTGGGGGATCATTTATAGCCTTTTTCTCACAGCAGCTAGAATACTTGAACTTATCATTCTAATTACGGATTGTAATCTAGAAAGGTCCAAACGACAATCATCAGTGGCAACTAGAAATTCACCTGTCAAAAGCAAAAGATTAGACTGTACAGAAATTGAAATCTACAGGTAACGCAAATACACACTAAATAGTCAAGCAATGCTAATGTTGTTAACATTAACAATTTGAGAACAAAGTATAACAATAATAATAATTTGCAATTTGTTTGATCTTTAATGTGATGTGAGCTATAAGCGATTTATTGTAATGCTTTTTTTTCTCAGTTGGTCAGAACAAAAGTGGCTGACATGTTACTTATTTGTTCAGATGACATTTTCCGGTTAAAATTTTTATTTTGGTCAGACGTAGAATCTGTGATTCCGAAGTACAGTCTCCACACTGGTGTGGTGACTGACAGCAAGCCACACATTACTCATTAGATTAATCCGTGCTGAGGAGCCATGCTGATACACAACCCATGTCTTCTTTTCCTTTCGGCTGTTCCCTTCAGGGGTCGCCACAGCGAATCATCTGCCTCCATCTAGCCCTATCCCCTGCATCCTCTTCTCTCAGACCGACTACCTTCATGTCCTCCTTCACTACATCCATAAACCTCCTCTTTGGTCTTCCTCTCGACCTCCTGCCTGGCAGCTCTAACCTCAGTATCCTTCACTCTCCCTCCTCTGAACATGTCCAAACCATCTCAACCCGGCCTCTCTAACTTTGTCTCCAAAGCATCTCACATGTGCTGTCCCTCTGATGTACTCATTCCTGATCCTGTCCATCCTCGTCACTCCCAAAGAGAACCTCAACATCTTCAGCTCTGCTACCTCTAGCTCTTCCTCCTGTCTTTTCCTCAGTGCAACTGTCTCCAAACCATACAACATCGCTGGTCTCACTACTATCCTGTACACCTTTCCTTTCATTCTTGCAGTACTCTTTTATCACACAACAGACCTGAAACTTTTCTCCACCCATTCCAACCTGCCTGCACACACTTCTTCACCTATTTTCCACACTCCCCATTGGTCTGGACTGTTGACCCTAAGTACTTAAAATCCTGCCCATGTAAAGATGATAATTGCGCAAATAACTGAAATGGCAGGTGTCAAACAGAGATAGCGACAAAGAGGCAAAACTTATGGACTGCAGCTTTCAGACATAGTTCATTAATACTCAAAAGTTGACCTTTAGAATTTAATAGCTGACCAACTAATAATTTTTTAAAAGTTTTCTGTGTTGAGTTTAGGAATACAGTTTTTATAGTATATAAATCATCACGTCTATGGAATGAATGTCCCCATAAAACATGAAAACTCAATGTGTGTGCCAAGCTTATGTTGCTCCTACCATGGTTTTAAATCACAGGGTGTGTCGGAAAGGATAGGCTATTGCCAGATTGGTTATCAGACTGAGAGAGAGAGAGAGAGAGAGAGAGAGGGGGGGGGGGGGGGGGGGGGGAGAAAGAGAGAGAGCGAGAGAGAGAGAGAGAGAGAGAGGGAGAGAGAGAGGGGGGGGAGAGAAAGAGAGAGAGCGAGAGAGAGAGAGAGAGAGAGAGAGAGAGAGAGAGAGAGAGAGAGAGAGAGAGAGAGAGAGAGAGAGAGAGAGCGTTAAGCAAGGCAGTGTGTCTCCAGGCCATTTTCTCTCCAGACACAGCGTCTACCATGAGTGAGCCACCATTTAAACCAAAATAGCTCTGAACATGGCAAAGCCCTCTTATTTAAAACCTCAGCAGACCACTGTAACAATGAAACACTGTGCGTACACACACACACACACACACACACACACACACACACACACACACACACACACACACACACACACACACACACACACACACACACACACACACACACACACACACACACACACACACACACACACACACACACACACACACACACACAGAATGGCCTTGTTACTGTGTAATTCATTTCAATACATCCTTTTAAAGTTAAAAGTTAAAATCGATCAGTTACACAGGAAAGGTACACTGAGGATCAACCTTCTACTAATGATATTAATCATTAAAGGGTGGCCTATTGAGGAACTGGTCAAAGAATGCAATAAATCATAGTGTGCTACTGGCTGGAAGTAAAATAAACAAGACAGCAGCATTCTGGACAAACTTTAAATGCAAACAGGTGAATGAGTTGAACAGGGTGACTGGAGGAACAGCAAAGAGATCTTGCATGTGGTATGCTATAGTCATAAAAACCCTTAATTGATTCCAGATATGCCAGACAGACACTGACACATACAGCACATAGCTCCTTTAAATAAATAAAAAATGGCCTGCTAAAAAAGTAAACGGACTCCAACATTGGAGGGCTGGATGGAGGCTTTTACATAAATGTTGTGTGTATCAGTTGTATCAGATTGTAATATTCTAAAAGACCTGCAGTAGACACGCTTAATCATAAGTGATAAGATGAAAGGAGCAGGACAGGCGGCTGTAGTGATGGGATTGTTTAATGAGATGTTTGTATCCGTATTCGGTGTCTTTCTCTTGTCCTTGTTGAAAGGCTTTTTGTCTCCATGTTCGGTCTGCCCCATTACCCCCGCCTCTCAAGTGGAATAGAGAATTTATCATCCTTAGCAAGCATCAACGTGGTATGAGACACAAAGCAATTGGGGATGGCGAAAAGGAAGAGAGAAGGAAAGATGGCTTAATATATAGTTTAATGAGCTTAGTCTTTCATTTCCTCCCATGGTGCCAGTCATCAGTCAGGTGGTTGGCTATAGATAGTGATTGGTCTGACTTTCAAACTAATATAAGCCATGATACCAGAACAGAATGGCTGACAATGTGTGATTGGAAACAAGTACAAGCTTATAAACAAGATTCTGTCAGATCACCTCCTCATAGACCTTTTCCTTCCCTTATAAAAAATGAATGTGTATATGTAAGCAATAAGGTATGAGACGCTGTGCTGTATCGTGAATAAGTCACGGCTTTGTGTCGTGCCTGCAACCCCTTCAGCTGTGACTTATTCATGATACAGCACTAGCCTTGAATTCCTTATTGCTTTTATATAAAATGGTTACCGCAAAATTCAAAAATTAAAGTAAAAAAATATGTAGGGCATATCAATGCAACTTTCATGAAGTAAAATCTCTAAAAGTCTTCCTTCCGCTATAAAAATTAGTCCCTGACCATGAACAGCAACTGAGGTTACACCATTATATGGCGGCAAAGACTGTCTTTATGAGTGAGTCACTCAGTAGCGAAGACTTTTGAAAGGACTGAAACTTGTTGTGTGAACGCGGGAACAAGACACAAATGCTTTCACAAATGCTTTGACTGGCCCTGTCAGTGTAAGGGCACGGGAAAACCCCTTAACTGTTAAAAATACAAGATATTGCACTGGGCATTCAAACGGATTTTTCTATTATGAGCATAGGACTGACCTGAAGGAAAATGCCAAATCTGAATGCAGGTAATACACTCTGTCATTCAATCTCTCTCACAATACTCTTCTAGCTTCAGTGAACAATATCATTTGAGAACAATCTTGTTTACGTTGCTAAGAGTGGTTTTCTAAGGCTGTTGTGTTGTGATACACAGGACCGTTGAGTGAAGCGGTCATAGCCATGTTTTATAGTGAATAAAACACATTGACCAATCAGAATCAAGGAACTAACTGGAACTAACTGTTATACACTAACTGAAAAACAGTGTGTGTGTGTGTGTGTGTATACACACACACACACACACACACACACACACACACACACACACACACACACACACACACACACACACACACACACACACACACACACACACATGTTTGTTTTTGTGAAATGTGAGGACATTCCATAGGCGTAATGGTTTTTATACCGTACAAACCGTATTTTCTATCCCCTTACACTGCCCCTGCCCCTAAACCTAGTCCTCACAGGAGACTGTGCAGTTTACTTTCTGTGAAAAAAAAACTTGTTCTGTGTGATTTATAAGCATTTTGAAAAGTGAGGACATGGGGAACGTCCTCATATTTCACCCTTTTTTTGTAATACCTATGTCATACCCATGTCATTATACACATTTGTGTCCTGATATTTCACAAAAACATGCCCACACACACACACACACACACACACACACACACACACACACTGTCATGATGTTTAGGGCTCATGTGATTGGCTCAAAACTACCCGGCTGCATAACTGAGTGCCCATGAGCAAACATGGCAGATTTCATATTGCATACTTCCGGGCATTTGGGAATGTGTGATTGATGAACTTCACAGCTAAATGAATTCAGATGAGCCAAACACAATTAAACACACACATACAAATGCCAAAGTTAGTGGGAAAATACATTTAATCGTTGGCATGAATGCCTGCTCTGAAGCCAGCTGTTATTTTTAGCCAGAATAATCAAAGGCATCTAAATCGTTTTGAAGCGGCTTCCAATCACAACTAAAAACAAAAATTAAGATCAAAACGTGACTTGTTTACGAGCCAACACATGCTGTTTCTTGCTCTGGCTGGGGAAACAGTTGGGGACTGATCTAAATTGAATTTGTTGACCGCAATGAATTTAGCTCAACTATGTGATTTTCCAGAATAGAAGCAAATGAGAGAAATTTGTATTGGAAACATCACTGCTCTAATCTTCACATGCAGCTTGGTGTAGTAGACATAATAAATAGCCAGTCAATTTACATTTATGCATTTGACTGACACTTTTTTCCCAAAGCTACCTCTTTTTCCCTTGCATGTCTTAATTTTTTTTTCTGAAGCAGTGTTACAGCAGCATTCCATGGTTGCTTGTCCCGTTAGTAAAATTATCTGCCGAGACACGGGGTGTTGAAAAGAAAACATCGTCACCATAAGGTGTTTCAAAGAAAATTGCCGACAGACTCTCTCACCGAAAACCTCCGATGGGAACGGTGCGTTCTGATATTTGACAGTGACTGACAGAGGAAACAAGGGGGAGGGGGAGTGCACACAGGACCGGAGAATGCAGCTGCTAATGGGACCGCAGCAGCACCTCCGCGTCACAAATAGTAAGTGATTTTTGGGCTGGCAAGCAGGAGCTGCTCTGTATCTCAGGGTCTTTGTGTCTCTCGGAGGGCTGTTGTGTTAATGAAAAATTATTTGAGCTGAAGAAGAGTGATTGACGGTGAAGAGCAGGTGGTCTGGAGACCCAGAGGTGTGAACTTGCCGTGTAAGTATCATAACACAGGCCTTCCATCCACTTCTGCGCTTTTCTGGTTGTCAGTCTCCCTCTCGTCACCTTATACACCAGATACAGTCTTTCGAAGGTCTTGCATCGATGCGTGCGTCTACTCATGAAAGCCTCAGCTCCATGTAACCAAATCTCTAGAGTGCCCTCAGGCCAAATCCAGGATATGATGTCACATTTTGTGAGGTTAACAAGTCCTCTCTGACACTGACCCAGTGATTGAGTTGTTTGTTGAAGCTGTCAGGAGGTGAGCTAAAGGTCTTGCTGACAAGTAATATTACAAATAAGAAGTCGACTGCAGAAAAATGCACATTTGGGGTTTTATACCAAGCAGCTCCAATAAAACACAATTTATGGCAGAATCTACGGTTAGAATCATTCCCCACATGTTTTGAAAAATATTACAGTCTGTTTGCTTTGTTGAAATAAGGCCAGTTTGAGATCAGGTATAGCAACAGCTTTACAATCTTTGGCCCATGGGAGAGCCTTACCAGTTTGGGTTTTGGTAACAGAGTTGTTTGGACAATAGCTGCAGGCACAGGAAACTGGAGTGAAAACCTTTGACAGATTCCAGCTGAATTTTGAATTTTCTCCTCTGTCATGGGTCTCTATCAAACAGATTACAAACTAGAGTCACTTTAGGGCTCAGCCAATTTCTCACTGTGATTTGGAGGGGAAGAGATCGCAGCATGAATAACTAGCCGTGAAATTTCCCTCTCAACACTCCGGGAAGAGGTAACAGACCAGGTTCCTCTGGCCCCATCCTCTCTATTCTATAATCCTTCTCTCGATGTTTCCTCTAACAAGAGGATTTTCAGCCCTTCCTTCATGAAGTGCAGAGAACATAAACTATATACCTTCTGATAAGTTCCATTTTAGCCGTGACAGGAACATACACAAAACATCTTCCATCTAGCAAAGCTTTTGTTGGTCGGCAAAGTCAGAAAAGAAAATCCAAACATTTATTGGGTGGGGTGGTGCATAGATCATGAAATCATGGTAATCAAATAATGAATTCCCATTCCAAAATGCAGGGTAGAGTTAATAAATGTTGAATTATACACTCAGACTCTTTTTAGAGGTTAAAGTACCACAAGTCTCCTTATAATTACAAGTTATCAACAGTGGCCAAACCCATCATTTTAAAGATCCACAAAAATGCACTCGCTCTTAGACTGCTCTGTGTGTTTGTCATTGATGCTTCCCTCTGTCTCACACATACACATACACATTCACAAGACCTTGATCTATCATCTATATATCTATGCATCACTAACAAAGTGATAGATTCAGTTGCTGGAGAAGTCACAAGTTTGACTGACAAATTCCACTTTCCCTACATGTCTCATTAAGATGTTAAGATGTGAGACACATAGACACCAAAAGAAACACAATATTACACAAACTCCACTATATCACACATACCTACTCGTGTGTGATAGACAGGTGTTAACTCTATTTCTGTGCATTTTTTTTTTTTACAAATTGAAAGTACTTTAAATACAACATTGACAAATTATTAATATACACTAATAAAATGCATACAAAATTTCAGGAAATAAATAAATAACATTTATAAAGTCTTTAAAATGTATTATAGCCCCTGGTGAGTGAAGCAATAGAAAAATAGGGTGTGGGTAATAAATACATTTAAACAATATAAAATAATAAAATAAAAAGTGTTTAATGTCTTTAAAGGGTTAGTTCACCCAAAAATGTTAATTCTGTAATTAATTACTCACCCTCATGTGGTTCCAAAACTGCAAGACCTTCGTTCATCTTTCGGAACCCCAATTAAGATATTTTTGATGAAATCCGAGAGCTTTCTGACCAGTATCAAGGCCCAGGAAGGTAGTAAAAACATTGTTAGTCCATGTGACTACAGCGGTTCAACCTTAATTTTATGAAGCGACAAGAATTCACGACTTTATTCAGTTTACATTGGCCAGCTCCTGCGTCAGCATCACACGCATGCGTCGTGGTGCTCACGTGAACAGCATCAGCCAATGGTAAGCCGGCGTTCTGATGTAGCTCTGACTTAACTCGGAAGCACTGCACTGTATTTACTACCTCAACATCGTGAGACTGACACAGACAAGAATAAATTGTTGCTAAAGTGGCTCCATTGTAGTAAATGTGTAAATATTTGCAGTTTTCCTTGGATCTGAAATGATGTGATGCAGTTTGCAACAAACCCCCCCCCCCCCCAAAAAAAAACAAACAAAACAAAACAAAACAAATACAAATACTGCATATAATTTAACTGTGTGAACCTATTGTGTGCGCCGGTATACCACAAAAATAAATTGACGGCAACATTCTACAAATCAATAGACAATAGGTATTTTTCAACTCCTGGATGATGATCAAAGCAGTGATTGATTTCTGAGGTGCAGCTCAAATGGGAGTTTTTTTTCCTGAAACCTCTCCAATTATTAAAATCTGCATTTGATTTTGGAAAACAAGTTGAAAGTTTTGCACTTTTTGTATTTTTGTATAAATTGGTGGCAGTAAAGGAGAAAGTCTGCCTCTGTCTCAACCTCTCAAGTCTCACGCTGAGACTCCTCCGCCTTTGGGAAGCTAAGTTTGTCTAGCTGTCTCTCTGTACTAGTTCTGGTGGTGACAGAGCAAAGCACACACTCCGTCAGAGCACAGATCTCATTGTGTCATCGAGCACATGGGAGTTTGCATCATAACTCACATCTGTCTTATTGCCTACAGCACTCAATCTCTGTGGAGTGAATCTCAGTGAGCCTGTAGGGGGCAGTATGTACTTGCACATGGCTTTACCGGAGCGTTCACTTATTCGGTGATGCACTGGGATTTGCAACACTGCAATATTGAGCAATACTACATCCATCTGCCATCTTGCACATCATTAATATATGTCCCACTCTTCGATCATTAATCTTATATGATAACTACAGCATAGAAGATATTGTTTTTATGATTATCTTGGGTAGCCACACAATAAATAGTAATAAGCAGTATATTCAACCTCACTTTCAGCCATTTGTCACACTTATCATAACCAAATTCAGCATTTCGCAGATATGAAACTGTGCGGAATGCAGCTACCTAAACCCCCATAAAACATTTTTTTTTTTTCATGGTTCTTTTGTTGGAAGCATGACAAATCACTTATTGTATTGTTTATAGAGGCAGCCTCTCTCTTCATGGATTTCAGCAGAAAAAAAAGGGTTGGAGAGACCTGAACTGGTCAAAGTGCAATAATAACAAGGTGTTTCAATGTACTGCTAGTGCTAGTTATTGAATACCCAGGTGATATGGAAGTAGTAATTTGCATGTGTGAAAAAGTGCAGAGGTGAGGGTTTCAGAGGAGTTCAGCAGCAGTTCTGTGTTGTATTAATGCAGTTCCTTGTTTATTTCAGTACATTATGCTAACAAAACACTTATGGAGTGCTTTTGATGCAACTTGAATGATATGACAACCATCCAGTGGGAAACTCTTGATAACAGTTCAACAAAAAATGAAAATTCTGTCACTGTTTTCTCGCCTCTTCTAGGGAACACAAAAGGTTGAAGATGCGTGAAAACACTTTGATTTGATGTCAATGATGCTAAATGTGATGTTTAAATATGCAGAAGTGCAAATGAGATTCGAGGGCACCAGCAGAATTGGCAGCAGGATTAATTATTAGTTAAGAAGAATTTGGAATTCGGAGGCACACATTTGTCCCCTTACCCTACCTGAATGGTAAACGGAAGCTCAACCCCACAGTATATTGCTTGATGTGTGAGAACAAAGCTCATGCGTTCTCGAGCATGAGACAAGCACGTTTCAGCTTCCGTTTACCATCTGATGAAGTCTGGTGGATAAAAGCCTAAATTAAATCCGTTCATCACATAAAGCAATCGTGTCTCTTCAGAATACTCAGATTAAACCGCTCAATTCTGGATGTCTTTAAGAACGTTTAGAAGCATTAAAGTTTTGGGGGAATGGACTTTCAATGGAGGAACAGGATTCATTAAAATTATCTTCATTTGTGTTTCGTATAGGTTTGGGTTTAGACCAAATATGAGTTTGGAACAAAAGGAGGGTAAAATGAGAGAAGCCTAAATTATGATTTAAGGACCATTTTAAGAAACCAAGTAAAAGGGCAAATGTTTGTGAGTTGATGTATGAAAGGGGCATTTTATTATAAAATGTGCTTTTGCAGTGGTTTCTAGGTCGTGAAAATGGCATATGGGGGGGGGGGGGGGGGGGGTTGTACTAAACCTTTACTATATAAACATTTTTCAAATAAATATCTCTGTCCTTTAGTGACAAACATATGAAATGAAGATATGTGGCATGAAGGAATATGAGGGACACAGGTTTCAAAAAGAGGGCAAAAACTGAAAAAGACCGAAAGATTGAGGTAGCAAGCCAATAAATGCGAGTGAAAGGGTCCGAGCACGTTAGAGAGACAGAGAGAGAGAGAGAGAGATGTTCAATAATTGACAACCTGTGTATTTTTAACACTCTCCCCATTCATTAAAGATGCTGTTGGATGAGAGTCACAGCTACTCCAGTTGCTCGGGGACTGACAGGCTGTAAATCATTCAGCGCCACCACGTGTGCTACCGCTCTTCACTCGCACTAACCAGCGGGGACCGCTGCATCATAGTGAGACTCTGTGATTTCAGCACCAGGCTTACACTAATGTTAATATTTGGGTGGTTGAGCTTCACCTTCACCAACCAGCAGGGAGCTAATGCTATTCTCTGGAGATGAGTCTGATTTGTTTCAACGACAATGTTAAAATGCATAGAATATGGTGTGGATTAAAATGTGTCACCACAAAATGTAAAGACACATCGTTACCTTTGTAGTCTGATTCAAGAACATAGACTTATTATAATGAATCATTCAAAAAACACTTATTAGTAAGCAGTACGACAAATCTTTCACTTGAGCCTTCACTTCACTCAAACTCTCAGAATCAGTTACTGAATCAACATATGACTTACTTACTGAAGTGCACGATTTAATGCACCATTACTCAATATATATTTATCTATGCTGCTCTTACTTACTCTGCCAAGATAGCATAAATCTGTACACCTCATAGTCATTCTTTTGAAATAATCAGTAAATGTACATATATTTCCACTAGTTGCAAGTATTGTTTAGGATTTTTGGTAACACTATTTTGATGGTCCCTTTTGAACATTCTGTTGACTATAAGTAACTTTGCGAATAAATGTCAACCAACTCTTATTAGAGTTCTTTTAGAGTCTGCTTAATATCTGCTAACTCTTTATTGTGTTGGTCCCCAACAGACATTCTCCTGACTATAACTTTGCATCTATGTCAACTTATTCTAACCGTAATAGTCTACTAATACTCTACTAACAGTCTAATGAGAGTTAGACATGTACTGTAGGTGCAATGTTACTTATAGTCAACAGAATGTGTTAAAGGGACCATTAAAATAGATTTTTTTCCCCCCACACATTTTTAGTAATGTGGTGTGGTCACCGATTTCATTTTCGCCGGCCCCTGAAATGGTTCCTAAAAATAGAATGATCTGTGGTTGGTCACTCCACATGGAGTCAGATGGCTTTTCCTGTCTCATTTCCTGGTTCTTTGGCAGAATAAACTGCAATCTGGACTAGACTTCTTAATGTTGTTAGTCTACAATATGGCTATGGAGGACTGATGAGAATAAATCAGCCTTGGGATTCATCAAAAAAACAAACTAGTGCTACCAGAATCACTATAACATAATCAGTACTATCAACCTTTAAATAGGATATGAGACAGTCTATTGCTTTATCAATGCATGTTCAGTTTATGTGAGATGGTGGCCCATTAAAAAAAGAAAAATGGCTAGTTGCAAAATGTCCCCAGAATGTCTCGTTGGGACCATGTTTCCATCATGATAATAGACAGGACAGTGCCTGAACCATCTGGCCTACCCACTTGTGCCTGCTCAAATCTGGCATTTCCCTGGCACTGAGGTGTTTGTGATTTAACAGAGCGCCTCTGCTGAGACTGGACTGGTCATTGTTAATCTGCTGTTAAAGCTGAGAACAGTACATCTCTAGAGGGAATGGCAGCAACTGCTGCTGTCAGAATTACAATTCATCCCAACTCACTCTCCACAATGTCTACGTAAAAGATGCTAGCCTGCTCATAATTAGTTTGGAAATTGCAACAAGGGAGGCAACATTCTCACAGTAGTTAGAACAAACTGAGGTGGAAAAATTAATAATTTATATCTAAGACTGCATGTCAGTAAGGTCATTTAGTGTAGGTCTAGAAAAAAAGAAAGTGCGAAAGTGTACTTTCCTAAACTTTGCTATCATGATATTGTCTAAAAATCATACAAATATAATGTTAATCCTTATTAACCACTATATGATTCATGTATGTATATTTATACTACGGGGCTGTTGAATGCTTGAATCTGATTGGCTGACAAACGTTCTAAGGGGTGCAATTATTTTCGGGCAAACGCACGGTTCAAGGCAGGTCTTGAGTTCCATTTCACTTCGGCAAATTATTTCAGTTATTTCAAATGTCTTTACAGCATACAACAGCAAAATAACCAAAACCCACAGCGACACTGACCAAGCAAAGAAATATAGTAACAATAGGATAAAAACAACAAATTATTTCCATGTTTTTTCTACAAAATTACGTTTAATTATGTACGAAACGCACATACTCTCTTTCTCCCGCTCCCTGCCCTCCCACTCAAACACACACACAAACACTCACACTGAAACGTGTTGTCAGCGCTGCCCTGGTAAAATAGTCAATTTATTTTAGGGGTGGGGTTAGGGGCGGGTTATTCGTATGTAATCATACAAATTAGCCACCTCATAAAATACGTACGAATTGCTGTGAGATCAGGTTTGAAGAGATGCACAGACTGAAGTAATTCACATACGCTCGCTCTCTCTATCTCTAATAACTGCATTAATAACTGCTGAAGCCTCCGTTACTAGTTCTAAAATGACGTTTTGGAATTGGAAACAGAGGCTTGCTTTTATATGTGTAAGAAATTATTCCTGCACACAAGAGCGTTTTAAGGACAAAACCTGACAAATGTCTTCAATTACATCATCTGAACAATGTTTTGAGATGTGGTAACCAGTGTTGGAGGTAATGCATTACAAGTAACTTGAGTTACATAATCAGATTACTTTTTCAAGTAACTAGTAAAGAAACGCATTACTTTTAAAATTTGCAGACTTTTAAAATATCTTTTTCAAAAAAGTAACGCAAGTTACTTTTTCACATTTATTTGACTGACAGCTCTCCTGTCTCCATGTTTAGAGAAATCGTGCAGAGGTGTTGTGTGTAAACACGTTATTGTAGTAGACTAAATGTGAGCATTTACTAATATCACTTGCACAACAAAGATTCAGTACTCCTCAAAATGAATAAAATATAATCAGTCAAATGCAAAATCAGAATACTATGCAAACCTCCAATAATTAAATACAAAAAAATACAATAAATAAAAACAAATATTTTCATGCATTTAATCTCACTTTACTGACCAATGTCTGACCTTTGATGATTCAGTTAAACCATGAGCAA